>NC_045607.1:23502000-23815875 GCF_009762305.2 Zalophus californianus
CATATAGATGGCTTTTGCCATAAATCTTACCTCTTGCACCCACATGAGTGTTGAACTTACGGAATTACACTTCCCAGGATGCAATGAAGCATTACAAATGCTTTGGGGGGGGAGGTCTCTCTTTTTTTTCCATACTGTTGATTTTGGGGAGCTGTTGAGGTTGGGTGGATAGAGAAGGAAGGGTGAATAGGAAGGAGCTTTATGGCTGCCTTAAAAGGAAGCAGCCTCTCAGCAGTAAGAGAAGGGGTACTTAGCTTTCTGGCTGGAATAGACCAATGGTTTCTTCAAAAGGAAGAATCTAGGAGGGCATAAAAAGCCTTTCCCAACTCCGTCCACCTCTGCTCTTCCCTCAGGGAGACTACTCCTAGGTCTTGGCCATAGGCTGTTTGACAATCATATTGTTCAGGGCTGTGGTGAGTGTTCCTTCTTGTTTCTGAGTCTTTCTGGGCATTTTAGGAGTGAGTAGGGAGAGCTGCAGCAAGGGTATGATCCAGATGCCATGCCTCTGCTGTCCACACATGCCTTTTAATCTTCTCTACCCAAATGTGACAAGTAAAAACAAGTACAAAAATAGAAGCTAAGTTAACCATGCAAAGGGCCAACACATGCTTATGTGGTATGGGTCAAAGAAATATACAAACCTGCGTACACATTACAAATGCCCTGTAAATTGGAGACTAACAAACCTAAATGGAAATGGTCATAGTCTGTGTGGGAACCATATAGAGCACAACAAATGAATGTACTCATGTGCTAAGCAAGAAATAAAAAGCTAACTTTGTAATTTGTTGGAATTCACTGATTGATTCATTGAGCATGTATGATGTGCCAAGCAATATGCTAGGTGCTGAAGTTGGGTTAAAAATCCAAGCAAGATATAGTGCCTGTCTCAAAGTGTGTGTGCATGTTTTAAGACATGCACATAAACAACTACTATGCAAGGTAGAAAGTGTTAATTGCCTTCAGAGAGCTCTTCAAACTCTCCACAGCTTTTTTCTCACTTGGAATAAAAAACAAACTCCTTCTGCTAAGATAATTCAATGGGAAAATAAAACATTTTAACAAACAATGCTGGAATTGGTATCTGCATCTTCATCCTACTTTACCATATACACAAAAATTAATTCAAGACAGATCTTAGAGGTAAATCTAAAAGCTAAAACTGTAACACTGCAAGAAGAAAATACTTTCATGACTTTGGAGGAGAAAAGATATCTCTTATACAAGACACAAAAAGTACTAACCATAGAAGAAAAAAATGAAAAATCAGATATCATCTAATTAAAAATCTCTTCCCATGAAAAGGTACCATTAAGAAAATAAGTTGGCAATGGGTGGCTCTGTCGGTTAGGCTGCTGACTCTTGATTTTGGCTCAGGTCATGATCTCAGGGTCTTGAAATTGAGCCCTGCCTTGGGCTCCACGCTCAGAGGCGAGTCTGCTTCTCTTCTCTCTCTGTCCCTCCCCCGTCTGCATGCATTCTCTCTCTCAAATAAATAAATCTTGAAAAAAAATAAATAGGCAAACTTCAGACTTGTATAAATAATAGGTAGACAGGTAGGTAGGTAGGTAGATAGATCCATCTATTAAAGGGCTCTTATCAGAATATATGTTTTTTAGTGCCTACAAGCAACAATAAAAAGACAATCAACCATTCTCTAACACCATACACAAAGATAAACTCAAAATGGATGAAAGACCTCAATGTGAGATGAGAATCCATCAAAATCCTAGAGAAGAACATAGGCAGTAACCTCTTTGACATCGGCCACAGCAACTTCTTTCAAGATACATCTCCAAAGCCTAGTGAAACAAAAGCAAAAATGAACTTTTGGGACTTCATCAAGATAAAAAGCTTCTGCACAGCAAAGGAAACAGTCAACAAAACAAAGAGGCAACCCACAGAATGGGAGAAGATATTTGCAAATGACACTACAGATAAAGGGCTGGTATCCAAGATCTATAAAGAACTTCTCAATCTCAGCACCCAAAAAACAAATAATCAAGTCAAAAAATGGGCAGAAGACATGAACAGACACTTCTCCAAAGAAGGCATACAAATGGCTAACAGACACATGAAAAAAATGTTCATCATCATTAGACATCAGGGAAATTCAAATCAAAACCACACTGACATACCACCTTACACCAGCTAGAATGGCAAAAATGGACAAGGCAAGAAACAACAAATGTTGGAGAGGTTGTGGAGAAAGGGGAACCCTCTGACAATGTTGGTGGGAATGCAAGTTGGTACAGTCACTTTGGAAAACAGTGTGGAGTTTCTTCAAAAATTTAAAAATAGAGCTACCCTATGACCCAGCAATTGCACTCCTGGGTATTTACCCCAAAGACACAGATGTAGTGAAAAGAAGGGCCATATGCACTCCAGTGTTCATAGCAGCAATGTCTGCAATAGCCAAACTGTGGAAAGAGCCAAGATGCCCCTGAACAGATGAATGAATAAAGATGTGGTCCATATATACAATGGAATATTACTCAGCCGTCAGAAAGGATGAATACCAACTTTTATATCAACATGGATGGGACTGGAGGAGATTGTGCTAAGTGAAATAAGTCAATTATCATATGGTTTCACTTATTTGTGGAACATGAGGAACAGCATGGAGGACATTAGGCGAGGGAAGGGAAAAATTAAGGGGGGGAAATCAGAGGGAGAGATGAATCATGAGAGACTATGGACTCTGAGAAACAAACTGAGGGTGTTAGAGGGGAGGGGGCTGGGGGGATGGGTTAGCCCGGTGATGGGTATTAAGGAGGGCACGTACTGCATGGAGCACTGGGTGTTATACGAAAACAATGAATCGTGGATCACTACATCAAAAACTAATGCTGTATTGTGTGGTGACTAATATAACATAATAAAATAAAATTAAAAAAAAAGACAATCAACCCAATTTTAAAAGACTGGACCAAACTCATGAACAGAAACTTCATAAAAATCGATATGCAGATGCCAAAAAAAAAACTTATAATGGTAATGTGCTCAATATCAGTAGTTAGTGGCTAAACGTAAATTATAACCACAATGAGGAGCATTTCCAACTACCTAGAATGATTAGAACAAAACAAACATGCTAGACAATACCAAATATTGTCTATTGGTGAGCACATAGAACAATTGGAATTCTTAGACATTGCTAGTAGGAGTGTAAAATAACACCATTGCTTGGGAAAACTGACAGTTTCACATAAAGTTAAACATATACTACCCTATGACCCAGCAGTCCCACGCCTACCCAAGAGACACGAAAACATATATCCACAAAAAGACTTGTTCAAGCATATGCGTGGTCAAACTCAGAAAGAAAGAACATACTGATGGTTACCAGAGGGGAGAGGGGAGAGGATAGGGAAAATGGGTGAAGGCGCTTTTATTCAAAAAAGACAAAAACAAGAAACATCCTAAATGGCTGCCAACAGGACCATGGATAAAGTAACTGGTACACATGTACAGGGGGCAATGAACTACCAATACAGCAAGCATGTGAGGGAACCTCCGAGACTTCACACTGAGTAAAAGGAACCAGACTCAAAAGCAGGCATGCTGCACAATTCTTTTTTAATGAATTTTAGGAATAGTGATAAAAGTCAGAACCCTGGTTGTCTCTGGGCTGGGTGGGGAGTTGACTGGAAAATGTCACAAGGGAACTTTCTGAGGTGATAGAAATGTTCTATATCTGGTTTTGAGTGGTGATTACAGGGTATGTGTAATGGCCAAAACCCTTCAACACATGTACTTGAGACCCAGACATTTGATTATACATAAATGATATTTCAATTTTTAAAACTTTTTTTAAAAAGGGAAAATCCTTTAAATTGTTTTATGAGGCCTTGTGTGGCCCTGCTGCATCCGTGATCTCAACACCCATCACTCTCCACCTAATTCACAGCACTCCAGCGAGGCAGGCCTTTTTGCTGTTGCTTGAAGACACCAAATGGTCTCCTAATGCAGAGACCACACCTTGCTGTGCCACTGTCTGGAAAATTCTTCTTCCAGGTAGCTACATGGTTTATTTCTCCACCTCCAACAGGTCTCTGCACAAATGCCTTCTTAGCAGAGAAGCCTCTAAAGCATCCTATACAAAATCACAATCACTACTACCATCTATACCACACTCCCTATGCCTCTTTGTCATAGATCTCACCAGCATCTGACATATAAAAAACTCATTATCTCTTTGCTGATTGCCTGTCTCTTTCCCCTGGAATAAAAGCTTTCTGATAGCAAGGACATTGTTTTGCTCACTGCTATTTCCCAAGCAGGCAGACAGTTTCTCACCTGCAGTAAACACCCATTAAGTAGTTTGAATGAATGAATGAATGAATGAATGAATGAACGAACAGAAGTTGATGGTACATCTGATGAAAAATACCATAGTAGATTGGTATACTTATTTTTGATTAGACTTCTCTTTTCCAATTGCCGGCCAAAACACTTGCATTTTAACACACAAACAAGATGACTAGCAGATGTGTTTCAGGAAAAATAAACAACCTACTTCAAAGAATTCCACAACATTTTCAAGGGCCTGTGTAGCCAGCCTTGACAAGCCCTTTAAGATGAGAAGTCATAGAGCAAAGTGATACATGAGACTGTCCTTTGTGTTCAGGACGGACCAGTCCCCGGGAGGGACCATGTTCTGCAGTTCTCCCTCATGGCCCTGCAGAGGGTCAGGCAGAGAGTTTCTGAGCTGCCATCATTTGCATTCCAAAATCACAACCATTCAAGACTAGAGACCTGAATGTTATTATTAGAATTGTCCAATACACACTAAAACCAGGGAAAATGATTCCCACGCTTGAGGTGTGTTACCGCAGGACTGGACTGGAGTCTGGCTCTGGATTCAAGGACCAATTCTGTCACTAATCAGTGGTGTGACCATAAGCAATCAGCTAAAATCTTGGAGCTTCATCTCCCTCAATTAGGAAAGAGGGGGTTCAACCAGAAGAACTCTAAATCACTTTCCAACTCTGAAAGTTTTTTGAATTTGTGAACTCTATACCCATAAAAGAGGAAGAGTTCAACTTCTTATGAGTAAAGACTTCCATTGTGACATCTATATTTTTTTTAAAAAATAGGCTTATTACAAATGAGTTGCTATTTCTTTTTTTTTAATTTTTAAAGATTTTATTTACTTATTAGAGAGAGAGAGATTGAGCACAAGCAGGGGAGAGGGAGAAGCAAGCTCCCCACTAAGCAGGGAGCAGAGCTTGATCCCAGGACCCCAGTATCATAACCTGAGCTGAAGGCAGATGCTTAAGCAATGGAGACACCTACATGCCCCAAGTTTGCTATTTCATTATACATCTGATGGATTCTCTAAAACACGAGGCTAGCTTCCTTTCTCCATCCTTTTTGGAGAATTGACATAAGTAAACAGATGTAACAACCTGCATTTCCTTAAATGTATTCCAATGCTCAGACATGGTCTAAGTCAACAATCTGACCATTTGAATTAATGATATCTGTCCATGTCAGCCAAGTCTGGTGCTCTTAATGAATCAATGTTTTCAAAGCAGATTTTTGTTCCATTTCTAGCTCTGTTACCTATAAGCAACATGACATTGGTGGAGACAAAAGCCCTCTGAATCTGTCTGTCTATCTATCGATCTATCTATCTATCTATCTATCATCTATGTATCTATCTATATCATCTATAAAACAGATCATTTCAGTCTTTCCTTACCTATAAAGTTATTGTGAGAGTCAAATATATGGGAAAGCTTAGTAAAAGATATTGTGTGAATATGAGATAGTATTATCATAGTATGTCACTTTGAAAGCCAACCTAATACCAAATGGAAATGCTAGGAGTTGAGGAAGAATATTTGAACCTTTGGGCACTTAGAACAGAGAGTATATCAGGCCTCCTACCACCCACAGTACACATGGAGAGAACAGGGGTGTTGTGGGGAAAAAACAAGAAATTTTTGAGTCTGTGAAGCCAAAGTCCACGTCCCAGTTCGCAGACTTACTAGCTGTGTGGTTTGGGGAAAATTAATCACTCTGGCCCCATGTAAAGGTTGGTTTGAGTCGTCTCAGCTCTTTGGAGGTAAAATGTAGAATGCTTTATTTTCCTCACAACTGTTCTCTGTTGACTTGCCTGGATAGCTGACTCCCTCAATGGTAAATCAGTCAGATCCTAATGCTTTCCAGGAATTCCATTTTTATAAGTGGAACATTTTTAAAAGTCATTTTCCAATTGTTCAATGCTAGTATAATAGAAATACAGTGGATGTTTGTATGTTGACCTTTTATCCTGAGACCTTGTTAAATTCACTGAGTTGCTTTTTTGTAGATTTCTTAATTTTCCATATAAACAAGCATTATACAGTGAAGAAAGACAGTTTTATGCTTCTTTTCCTAGCTGTATGTCTTTTATTTCTGATCATTCTTGAAGAATGGTGCACACATTATCAAGTCCTCCATAGCTGCTGCTGTTTCTCCAAACGATAAGTCCTCAGCAATAGGCTCTGGGGGCCATTGTGAGAAAAATGGGAGGAAGATCTTACTCGACACCTTACCCCACTGTATCCTTATCTTTAAAATGGAAAGAGTAATTCTACCTCCCAGGTGTGCTGTGAGCGAAACACAAAACTATTATGTGAAGAAATTCATGGCAAATGCAGTCGATTGCATATAGTTGGTGCTTAATAAATGAGTATTCGTTTTTGGCAATGCTGGTATCAGGAGCTACCTAGAGAGATGGCAGTAGCAGCATGACTGGCCTTCCATTTAAAGGCCAATCATATAATGATTATCCCTGCCTCTTGCCATTTGGAAGACACAGTCAAGATTTTCCATACTCAGACACCAATGCCATGTTAGGCAAGTTGGTGTCCATCTACCTGATCTCAGACTTCTTTGGTTCCAACACCTAAAAGTTGTAAAGGCTTTGAGAAAACATAGAATAAAACCTTATAACTGGATGGAGACCATCCATTTTCGGATTAGTAATAATGTTTGAATGGGGTTTTTTAATTCGGTTCTTTGAAAGCACATGCTTTGGAACCCTATGGGTAAGCTATTTACAGACTTGCTAAACAATGTAGGGTCAAAATTCACTAATTATAGTGTGTGTTAACTAGCTATTATTCTTAACTAGTTATTATTCTTGCTGGATCATCAATTACTCTTACTATGAGGTCAGTAAATATACCTCGCTAAAATTAGCAAAGCCCCAGTTCTAACCCTGGTCCTGTTTTCCTTCGACCTTTCATTCTTATGTGCCTGGCTTCCGTCTTTTTGTCTGTGGCAGGACTCCTGGCATGCTTCATTTCCCTTTACAGTGGCTGTTGCTACCGCTGCCTCTAACATTTCATTTGCCTCTGCCTCTTTTCAGACACACGCTTGGCAGAGTAGGTGACACTTCTCTGCAGAATCAAGCCAGACCTCACCCTTGGCCACGTGGTCATGGAGTCAGGGAGTCCTAGCTGTCCTGTTACAGGACAAATGGATCTATTGGTCACTCCTTTCTACTTGTAATGACCACTCAGGCTACCTGGGATGTTGGTCCTGGATGTGGGTCATACTGATCCCTGGTCCTTCTGTCTTTTCCACCACATCTCCGTAAGCCATTCTGATCAGATGGTTCCCAGGGCCTCTTTGATGCCTTCTGTCCAGAACAGTGATCCCTAAACTTCGTCTTGTTTTTCTTAGGATTTAGGATGAGAAATAATGTTTCTGGGCAAAGACCTTCCCAAACAATGTCTCCCAGGAGATAAAAAGAATCTCTGGCTATGTTGTCTTCCTTCCTAATCAGTTTTCAAATGCTTTCTAGTTCTCCTCCAATGGTGTTAAGGATTAGAATGGCTTAGCTTGATATGCAAGTGATATGGAGGAACTGGGCAGCTCTTCAGTTCTTTACGGCTACTTAACTCTTTTCTGTCAACTGCACATGGGTTGTGCTTTCATACCAAGATTTTAGATGACGTCAAAGGGGAAAGATGCTTTCTCCAGCCTTCAGAAAATGGTAGTCAAATCCTTTCACTTATAAAGTGAATGTGGCTGTGTGTCACTGCCTTCCGCTAAAATTGAAGAAAAGGTAAGTCATTTCGCTGGGACTGGTGCTTGACTGTGGTGACCGTTATAAAAGTCTTATAACACCTAGACCACTGTTTGAACATATCTTCCAATGCATTAGCAACTCATTCAATTTAAACTTAAATGATCAATTGCTCTCATGTTCAGAGTCACTATAGAAAAAAAGAGATTGCCTTTGCAGTGTGTGTTTATACATACATGCACAAATGTATATGTGTTTATGACCATTTTTCCCCCCAAAGGACCAGACCCCTGGGACTTGTTTTCCATATAGACAGATAAAGGCAAGACAAAAACACAGGGATTTTAACCCTGCTTATGTCTTGAAGAAGTCTGATCCTCGATGCTGGGATGATTGGTGATTTTCCAGATTCCAGGAATCAGTGCGAATTTGGCCCATAGCCCTTGAGCAGGCAACTTTCTCACAGTGGGAAATGACCTCACCATAGACTAAAGATAACCACCATGGGAGCAACGCCTTCTTGGCTTTCTTCTTCACATTTGGCCCCATTCCTTAACATCTGAGAGCCAGAGAGATGGCTGTCTTCTGAAGCCTGTTGCACACAAACAAAAGCTAACCCATGTTGCTGTCCTGAAGGGCAGGGAAAAAATGAGTCTTCATCCTGCTTCTCTTCTTCCTGCTGTCAGGATGATGACAAGGTGCATAAAGCCAACTTGCTACTGGTGCTTTGAATAAAACTAACAAACATTCCAAGAAAAATCTATTAAGTGAAAATCAGCATCTACACCATCTTCCCCTGTTCCCTGGGCACACAAAGCATCTTTATAAAGCATAGAACAGAATGAAGGGAACAAAGTTCTTAATCATTCAACAGGAATTTCAGTTAAAAAAATCATCTGTTTATTCTATACTTAACTTGCTGTGTGACTACAGGCATTTCACTGGGCCTCTCTGTGCCCAATTCTACAGCTTTAAAAATGGAAATCTTGGGATTCAGGCCTCATGACTCCCTGCAGGACATGATTTGAGCTGGGATTTTGTCCCATGAAGTTGCCTTTTAATTGAGATTCAGCAGATGCAGGAAGCCCTTGGACCCACAGCTTCCAACAATCCTCAGACACCATGCTCTCTAAGTATGCAAATGGGCACACATGCGCAATGTTTCCATCCTTGCAGCACTAAGAGATCATAAATGATGGTGAGCCCAAACTGTACTTGCGTTTGAGTTGCCAGAGAGCAAGGTCATCATGAGCCACAAAGGAACTCCAGGACAAAGCCCGTGGATCTAGTGTTCAGGGCAATAGCCAGAATCTGAGGGTGACTCTTGCCACAGTCAAGAGAAGAGCAGAGAGGTAAAGGTTCTCATTTGCCTCATCTTGACCAACGTAGTATTTAAGAAACAGAATTGCTATTATTTCTCTATATTCTTTTAAAAACAGCTTGGCCCACAAAGTCTCATACTTGGAAAGCTGTTTTGCTCCCTACATCGACTGAGCAATGTAAATATGTTTGCCAAGAAGGCGTCTATCTATTTCTCCAGGGATGGGAATGGTTGAGTTCATTGCAGCAGGGCCTTGTGATTATAGTAGATGGGTCTTCTTTCCAACTGCTGAAAATACGTCTGGCCACTTTGCAAAATAACCTAAGCTCTTGGGACTACCAATACATTGGAAACTGTAGGAAACTTAGGTTCACTTTTCTTCCCTTGGGGTAATTAGTTGGTTCCAGCATACAGATCCATCACTAAAGATGTCAGTGGCTAAAGGGTATGAAATTAAAATGTCATGGAAACTGTTTGACAAGAACCTCTTGCCCCTTTATACATTTAAAGAATTCTTCTCTTGATTCCAAGCCATTAAAACTCCTAGATCAGGATGTCCAATAGAATTGCCTACAAAGAGGGGTGCCTAATGGCACAGTTCGTTAAGCATCAGGCTCAGTTTCGGCTCAGGTCGTGATCTCAGCGTCGTGAGATCGAGCCCCACATCAGGCTCCAAGCTCAGAGGGAATCTGCTTGGGATTCTCTCTCCCTCTGCCCTCCCCCCACCAAAATAAATTAATTAAAAAAAAAAAGAATTGCTTGCACTGAGGCAAATATTCTATATCTAGAATATCTAGTGTCTACATTGTAGACACTAGCCACATGTGGCTATTGAGCATTTGAGATGTGTCTGGTGTGACTGAGGAACTAAATTTTAACATTACTGAATGATAATTAATTTAAATTTAAATAGACACATGTGCCTAATGGCTGTCTATTAGCACAGTCCTGTTAGGTTAAATATTCAATGTGTAATTTATTCTCCTTTTACTAGCTACAAGATGCCAGTTCTGATGTATTGTTTGTGGTAGTCCAGACTGATTCCCCAGGATATAGGTGAAAGGAAAAATAACCGTAAGATCCTTAAAACATTTAAAGCCACTATCTAAAAAGGAGATAATTGAGTAGGAGGGATACCTTAAGTGAAATGAAAACAAAATGGACTCTAGCCCCTGCCAAGAAAAAGAGAAGTAAGTTGTAATTATGGTCTCTCCCTTGGGCTTTCATTAAGTCAAGGTTAAACCATCTAGAATCTGTTTTAGCCGTTCTTTAATCGAACTACTCAAACGTGGCTGCGTCTCTCTCCTCTTATGCAATGGTGCACTCACCATCGGATGTATGTCGGGGCTACCCAGAACCATCTTCTAGTCTCCTACAAGCCTTCTTTTGTGGTGCAAAAGAAATTATGATTCTGACTAAGTGGCAGATGGCAGCAACTTTCGAGTCCCTGCAGCAGCAAAAACAAAAATCTTTCCTTCATGTGGTTGCACAATCACTATCTGTGGGAGCAGTTCAAAGAAAAAAGAATCCCCTGATGATTTCCAGATTGATCCCCAAATGATTATGTTAAATGCCATGATTAAAATTAAGGACAAACTTACATATAGTTAGTTTTCTTCTCCAGGGGACAGACGAACCATAGGGCTATAAACTGTCAACCTTGAAAGGGACTCAGGCTGGTTCAATGTCATTCCACAAATGAAGAAATGAGCTTAGACACTAAATGAAAGCAAAGCAAGGACGAAGGATGAGGGATGGGGAAAGAAAGGCATATTTAATGAGTTTCTGTTTTGCACATGCCAGGGTATTTACACATGTATCACACTCTGTTCTCATCCTGCCTTGGCATCATCAGACACAGCATTTCACACTCATCATGCAGGATCTACTCACCCTAACGCATTGTTCACCAGTGCAAAATGTCCTGAAGCTTCTCTAGGAAAGAGGAAGTAAGAGCTTCCACCACACACCACACTCTGTGCAACCTAATAAAATGCTCCTTCGCCATTTCTCTTCTCCCCGAGATCCTCTGTAGCCAAGCCAATGGGAAAACAGACCAGGTGGTATGTTTCTCCTCAACCCTTTTCCAAGATGTACCTAAATCACTCTACTCCTGTGTCTCAGCTTCCAATTCCTTCTAAACCCCCTCCCCTTTTAAACATAGCCTCAACCAGAGCATTCTTTTAAAAACTCTTCAAGAGACTCCCACCCCACTTAGGATAAAATCCAAACCTCTTGCCCAAGCCTCCCCACATAACTGGGCCCTGCCCACCTCTCAGCCCTCTCCTCTTGCATCACACCATCCTACACTGCCAGTCTTCTGAAGCAATGTACCCAAGAGCTTTGGGGAAAACACAGGGCAAAGAACACATGGAAGGATCATTGCTCTTATGTGTAGTCTTTCAATGCTGTTGATCTGTACATTGGTCTTTGCATAGCATCCAATCCCATACACAGTGAAGCAGGTACCTTGATGTTGATTTGAGGAAGTCTAGTCTGATAGGAATCTTCCTCTCTCATTGTCCTTTCTGCCAAATGACTTCCACTGAAGGCACTAAGGTGCTGGGCTTCTCAAAGCACAGACGTGGCTGGACATCTGCCCACGACATCATTTGTAGCACCATACCGCAGTCCCCATCCAGCCCTGTAGCTAGGACAAGAATCAAACCCAAGGCAGTCTCATACCTTGGCACCTCAGGCCAAAACAAGAGAGAGATCTTACTCTCTCTTCTCTCCTGATGCATGTCACACCTGTGAATGTTCATATGTGCTGCCCCCCAGGTGTTAACTCCAACTTTAACTCTCTTCAGAATACATGTGAGAGTATGACATGATTAAACCTTGTATCATAAAAGTTTTTCACAATCTCCAGTATTTAATTACCATTAGTAATAAATTAAATGTAACAGAACTAACACCTGAGGCCCACCATGATGAAGGATAATTAGGCAGTCTAATAATGCAAAGATAAGAATATCCTCACTTATAATTTCACTTTAATTTAAAAATTCAGTCCATAATTATTTCTACTAAATACAACAAAAGTGATTGTGTTGGGGCCATGAATCATTTTTTTTTCTTTATTTCTGGGAAAGGGAGAAAATGGAGAGGAAAAGATAAGGGTTAGCTTTGCTGAAAACTAAGCTACTCTAAGATGTTTGAGAACGACATCATCTGACACAGAAAAGAGAGGAAACATGTCCAATATAAGCTGATTCGTTCATGCAGCCTTACTAAGTCCATTATTCATTAGCAACAGAGGCACAGATGGGACTGTTAGGAGAAAAAAAAAATCAGGAATTAAGATACCAATTCCTCTATAATTACTTTAAAATAGTTCAGCATAGACAGTGTGTCTATATGTATATGCATATATAATTAACTTTAATATGCATTCTGGGTGTGGTTAGTTAACATCTGCAGTACCTAATAAAAAATTCATATTCCAGAAAGGTTGGTTAGCATTTGATGGTCCCTAACTGGAAATCACAGGCAAGCACCTCAGGAATAGCTATCTAAATCTGCACCAGATGGTTTTCTTCAGAGATATTACACTTTTTCCCCCTACTGGTAAATGAGTACTACTCAAGATATGTGGTTGGTTAGAAAGATCACCAACATCCCCACCCTTGCATAGGTAGGGTGTATAATCTAGTAAGCCCAGTGGCCTGACCTTTGGAAATGACTGAGTTCCCCTTTCTCTTTTGCAAAGCATCCCAGGGGGAGAGAAGTGGGTGATTACTCTTCCTGAAGGACTCTGTATGTATACACTAACTCTCTGAAAAGGCGATGAATGTGTTTAAAGATATAGTGATTTCTAAAAATTGTCTTAGATTTCTTAAGCCAGATGCATAGTCTCAGAAGTACACTATTGGCAAAAACATGGCTGTTTGCCAAAGACCAACTGTAGAATTTCCCACTTTATCAAACACAGAAGGTTAGTGTATTTTCCTGACCAGTCTTTGATTCATGAGTACTCCTGGTGATGCAGCCCCAGGCAACATTCTAGAATAGGTCGACATTATGCAATAGCCTTATAAAACCAGCAGGGAGGAACCTGCCAACTTCTAGAAATGGTTCATCACCTCACAAAGGTAATTGGCCTAATATAATGCATATGTTGTGTCCAAAGTCCAACTTCTGGCCAATGTCCACAGCAGGACATTTATGAATTGGGGTTTTATTTGCACTTTGTGAAAGTCTGTCATTTATTACCTTATGCAAGATTTTACTCATAGATTCCTGCTATGAATTATTAGGTGCTTGAAGTCTATGCCTCCATTCCTTTGTGCAGGCTGTTCCCTGTTTTTGTGATTCCTTTCCCCATCCATGCTCACTTCTTACACCAACACCTCCCACTTGTCCTTTGCTACTCAGCTCCAAAATCTCCTTGGAAAGGTGGTTTCTGTCTCATCAGGGCATTTGCTGACCACTTGAGTGCACTTCTTCTTTCAAGAGATAGTTGTTGGACACCAGCTGTATGCAATCACTCTGATAGACTCTAGGAACTCAGTAGTGAGCAAGACAGGGAGAGCTCCCATGCTTTTATTAATTTGGAAGAAAACGAGGCTTAACATAATTTCAGACAACATCATAGCATTCTTACCTACAAATATCCACCCTGAAAGTTCCTCTTTTTAGGAAATAAAGGGTCCCAGGGTACAGAAATGTATTTTCTTTTCTTTTCTTTTTTTTCTTTTTCTAACAGAAATGTATTTTCTGGTCGCTCAATTGCACAGAAAGATTAACAGTTCCTCCAAAAATGCCAAGCTCCAGCTAGGGGACTACCTTGCATTCTGGGTGAATCTGTCTCCTCAAGTTTTTGACAGAATAGCCAAAATGCATGCACTTTTAACTGATCCCCAGTTTAAGCTGAGGGCTATCATATAGCCCTGAAAGCAGAATAGCTGTCTCCTGCGCTAAAGGGCTGATGCAGTAGATTTTATCATATTCATCTCCTCAGTCAAAAACCAGCTGTGGAAGAGATCTTGTCTTCAGGATGCCTGTAGTGATACTGGCCTGTTCATGCTTGTGATCACTGGTACTTATGTTTTCAAAGAATTAAGCCCACGTTTGAAATGTTGGAAAAATGTGTGTCCATTCTAAGTCCCCCGCACCCAATTTAGGACACATTAAGTTAGGGGTACCTTCTGGAGGTCCAGGCGGCCACCTCAGGTCAGTATTAATGCACCTAAAGCATTAATGGAGCCTGCTTCTGGAACGTTCATCAACTGGCTGCATGTCACCTTTGATACAGGGACAATCCAATGGCATGAAATACATTGCAGTAATAAAAATCTTGAAAGCGTCCTCAATAGAAACTAAAATATTGCAACAGGATTTGAAAAAAGTGGCAGCCAACAGAGACCAAAATAAACCCCTTTAGGCCTATCTCAGTTCAACACGTTAAAATATCCCAAGACCTTTCTCAGCACATATATTATTCAAAGGTCAAAAAATTCCCTGTGCAAATACCTAAAATATCTACAGGATGTTTCAGCGAAATGCCACATTAAATTATTTCTTCACTACAGTTCAAGGCTTAGGTTCCAGAATGGGGAAAGGGGGATGAGCCTGACCCATGAGCCACCACATTCAGCCAGCTCTCAGAGGTCCTCACCTTTGCCAGGAAAATTAATTAAATGTATCCTTTGCAAAGCTAAGGTTATGTATCTTTGCACTGGTGACATGAATTAAAACAAGTCCCTATCAAGTAGGATTCTTGAAGGTGCAAGTGAAAGAAAAACTGACCCCCCAAGATTTTGACCCCTTGCAACTGTGAAATGCAGAGGCAGACTTGCCTTGGGCACAACTGACTTTAGGGCTGAATTGCTGCCATTGGGACAAGCCTGCTCTCAGCTCCTTCCACCTCTCCCTTCTGTGTGCTGTGATCAGTTTCCATCTGCACATGGTTGCAAGATGGTTGTGACAGCTCTAAATTTCAAATCCTCTCAAAGCCATTGGTTAACTATGAAACATAAGGCAAGGCAAGTCACTAAACCTCTCTGTGCCTGTGTCCACATTTGTAAAATGGGGATGTCAGTAAGGTACTTCATACACAGAAAATGCTTAATGACAATAAATGTTATCATAACACAGTTCCCTATTAACAATGAGGAACATCTGTTTTTACTGTTAGAGAGTGCTAAAAAAGATATTCTAAACTACCAAATCTGCCAGAGCTTAATACTCTCTCAGTTAGAATAATACCCTTGCTTCTGAGGAGGCTTTGGCCTAACATTTTAATCTGGTAATAAAAGCTGTGGGAGCAGGAGATTCAATAGAGACAAGCTGATACTCTGTGTGTTTGAATTCCTGAATAGAAAACCCTTTGCAGGGGCTCACGTAGTCTTTTGCTGGGAAGGATGACCAGGTGGCTGACCCAAAAGGGTGACTTGGAAATATGTGCTTGAATTTTTTAAAAGAACACACAGTGTTTGGGGGGTAGATCGTGTTCCCATAGCAAGGAATGAGTTGCCAACGATGAAGCTGGGTCACTCAAAAAGAAAGTGCAGATTTCAAACTTCGCTTACTTGCAAGTTGCTTCTGATTGCTTAAACATTAACCACAAGGCAGTAAAGATATGACAATTGGGTAATTTGAGAAAGAGGTTGTGGTCTGAGCCCCTCACTTTGTTATTTTGCCTTTCACATCCTAAGCTTTAACACCAGTAAAATAGGCTACTGCACATCAAATCTGGAATAAAGACTCATTCTAGATTATTTTTTTAACGATTTTAGTTATTTGAGAGAGAGACAGATAGTGACAGAGATAGGGAGAGAGTGAACACAAGCGGTAAGGAGAGGGAGAAGCTGACTCTCCCACTGAGCAGGGAGCCCGATGCGGGACTTGATCCCAGGACCCTAGGATCATGACCTGAGCTGAAGGCAGACGCTTAACCGACTGAGCCACCCAGCTGCCCCTCATTCTAGATTATTGTCATCTCTACCTCCCTGACCATTGCCCACCAGCCCCAGAACTCTAGTCTCAGCTCCCTTGAAGAGAGAATAAAGTCTCTGGATTACATATGGGATAATAGAAGTTTTGAATATTGGTAATGAAAGAGACTTTAAAAAGGATCTCATTCAACTTCTTCAGTTGACTAGTGAGGAAACTGGAATCCGGGAAAAGTTGAGTGATTTGCTCAGAGTCAAATGATTAAAATCGTAGCATCATCTCATCTCAGAGGTCATTCCATACCAGTCATAAACATGAAATCCCCTACTGATTTATATTCTTTTTTTTAAAGATTTTTTATTTATTTATTTGAGAGAGAGAGAATGAGAGATAGAGAGCACGAGAGGGAAGAGGGTCAGAGGGAGAAGTAGACTCCCTGCTGAGCAGGGAGCCCGATGTGGGACTCGATCCCGGGACTCCAGGATCATGACCTGAGCTGAACGCAGTCGCTTAACCAACTGAGCCACCCAGGCGCCCCTGAATTATATTCTTATGCTCATAGCAACCCTGTGAAGTTGACAGGGCAAATACTTTCACAGGACCTTATGGCATATGCCTGAATAACTTGAACACATTCATCAGCAAGGGTTTGGCAAAGAAACGGAGAAGGAAAAGGGAGGTTGGAAGGCACAGGGCAAGCAAGCATGAACAATTTAAAGATCACAAATAAAACATACCCGTCTGGTTAGCAAGATTACTCATCTGTTAACATAAAATATCTGTGCTGCAATGAATATACTCCAAAGTGGTCTTTTACTCTCTGTGATGGTTCAGTGAGGTGGACAAATGAAATCTCAAGAACCTTCTAGATTGTGATAATAGAAATGTTCTAAATCTCACTGCTCAATACAATACCTAAGAGACACATGTGGCTATTGGGCACTTGAAATGTAGCTAGTGTTACTGAGGAACTGAATTTTTAATTTTATTTGAATTAATTTAAATTTAACCAGCCACATGTGCCTGGTAGCTACCACATTGGACTACACAGCTCTAGATGCATAAAGCTGCCCAAAACCTTACTTGACCTGACCTATAGCTTATGTGGGTTGTTTTTTTTGGGGGGGGAGGGGACCTAAAGGTGTGTCATAATGAATGGTGAAATCAGATCCCTCCACAAAATGTGTATGTGGCAGCACCAAAAATAAAGATGTATGAGTCAGGATTCTGAGTTGCAAACAATGCTAATTTAAGCAGAAAAGGGACATATTAAAGGATATTAGGTCACTCACAAAGTCTCTGGAAGGCCAGAAAACCAGGCTTGGAGACTCCATGACCAGAACCAAAGCACAGTCCTACTGCAGAGCTGGTCTGGGGAGGAGACACCACAGCCCCACTGCTGGACTCCATACAGCAGCCTGCCCAGCTGACTCCATAGATGCTGGGCCCTGGGTGCCACCACATGGACCCCTGCCACGGCTGCTGGGGGACACTGGATGGCTCTTCTCCCACCATCACCAGATCGGCTACTGTATAGGGCCCGCTGCTTTACATTGCTGGCTTCTGCTTCCAAGTCTGGGGCAAGGACAGCTCACTGGGAGCAAACCCAGGTCACATGTCTGTGCTGTAGCTGCAAGGGAGGCTGGAATAGCAAGACTCTGGCTTCCATAGAGGGGAGCAAACTCTAAGCTGAGGAGCTCCCCCAAACAAAACAAACAGCTATTACACCTGCCTTCTGCGGAGGAAGGCTAATGTGCTACAAGCACCACGCCTGCTAGAGGACAGGTAGAGCTACAGAATTGAGCACCTGGGGATCTGGGGAATGAGGTAGATTAACTGCTGACATGTAAGTCACTATCTACTACCATGGGGAAAATAGAATATGCCAGAGAATTATGGGGAGGTGAGTTAGCAAAAAGAATTTTGAGAGACAGTCAAGAGTTTTAGAGTAGCTGCTATGATAAGTGAGATTTTGGTGAAGTGTAGTATTTCATATGACTCCAATAAAGACATTACTTTTTGAGACTTTTCTGGAGTTGTGTGTGTCTTGTATGATTGAGATTATTGTACACATAGAATTTTCTTTTTAAATGTACTCCTGAATACAATATGGATCTTTTCCTTCATGCACACCTCTATGCCATCATTTTTTTAAAATATTTTATTTATTTATTTTAGAGAGTGTGTGTATGCACGTGGTGGGAGGGGGAGGGGGAGGGGGAAAGAATCTCAAGAAGACACCATGCTGAGCACGGAGACTGACATGGGTTCAATCCCGTGACCCTAAGATCACTATCTGAGCCAAAACCAAAAGTCGGTCACTCAACCAACTGAGCCACCCAGGTGCCCCTATTTTTAATGTTTATGTAGTAGTCCATTGCACAAATACACCATATTTTATTTAACTAACTCCCTACTGATGATAGGTTAGATTATTTCCAATTTTACAGTTTTTTCTTCTGAACCATGCTACAACAAGCATCCCTGTATGTATATTGCTGTGCACTTGCCCAGTCATACAATTAGTCAAATTCCTAAAGAAAGAATTGCTATATTAGTGAGTAACCACATCTAACAGGATGATTTACATTTTTAAGTAATTCTCAAAGGTAGTAATAATTTATTTTTCCCTTTAGGGCTGGGACTGGGACAAGATGAGTAAGGCACTTCACCTTAGGCTCAAAATTTAAGGAGGCATTTAAAAAGCTCAGTAATTGGAGGGGCGGAGCAAGATGGCAGAGGAGTAGGAGACCTGGATTTTGTCTGGTCTCAGGAATTCAGCTGAATAGGGATAAAACCATTCTGAACACCTACGAACTCAACAGGAGATCGAAGAAAAGAATAGCAACAACTCTCTGAACAGAAAAGCAACCACTTTCTGGAAGGTAGGACGTGCGGAGAAGTGACTCCGAGGCGATATTCGGGAGGATAGATGGCGGGGGAGGGGGCCTCCGTTGGCCGCTTCTGGCAAGTGCTAGAGCCGCGGAGCACAAAATCGGAACTTTTAGAAGTCGGCTCTGCTGAGGGACGTCACTCCAGTGGCTAAGCGGGGGGTGGAACCCTCGCAGGACAGTGTGGTCTCGGGACCCTCGGGATCACAGAAAGACCGGGGGTGCCTGAGTGCAGCAGAGCTCCCGGGTATCGGAGCGGAGAAGCCGGCTGCAGAGACGGAGCAGAGGCGCGGGCTCTCAGCTCGGGGTTGCCATAAACTGTGATCTGTGGCCCAGTCGGGCCACTGCTCCTCCAGCAGGGACCCAACAAGCGGCAGAGCTGGGGAGACTCCCCTTCCTCCCCCAGGTGGAGCGGTGCGGGAGCGCACCACAGGGATCTGCTGGGTTTGGAGACTCCACACGGGGTCGGGTGCCAGAGAAAGAAACGCTCGGTCACAGGCCGGGTGAACACGGAGTGTGGCCGGAGACCGAGGACACAGGAGTGACTGACTACTTTTCTCTGGGGGCACACTGAGGAGCGGGGCCCCGAGTTCTCGGCTCCTCTGGGAGGAGATTGGGAGGCCACCATCTTCACTCTCGTCCTCCAAAGTTGTACCGAGAGCTTGCAGGAAACAAAAGCTCCCGAGAGCAAACCCGAGCAGATTGCTTAGCCCCGACCGGCAAGGGTGGGGCAATTCCGCCTCCGGCAAAGACATTTGGGAACCACGGCAACAGTCCCCTCCCCCAGGAGATCAGCACGAACAGCCAGCCAAGACCAAGTTTACCAATCAAGGAGAACGGGAGAACTCCAGCGCTAGGGGAATACTGCACATAAAATTCATGGCTTTTTTACCATGATTCATTAGTTTTTCAAAGTTAATTTTTTAACTGTTTTTTTTTTAATTTTTCTTTTTCCCTTTTTCAACCAACATCTTATCAATCCCTTTTTGAAAAAAAAATTTTTATTTTTCATTTTTAGAGTCATATTCTATCCCTTCATAGTAGACACCCTTATTTTTGGCATATATATATATATATATATATATATATATATATATATACATATATATATGGTGTTCTCTCTTTAAAATTTTGAGATACAGTTTCTTCTAACAGATCAAAATATACCCTAAATCACTAGTGTATGGCTTTGTCTCCTGCCTGATCACATTCTCTCCATTTTTTTCTTTTTTCTTTTTTAAAATCTTTCTTTTTTCAAACAACTCCTTATCTTATCAATTCTTTTTATAAAATCTTTTATACTTTTCATCTTTACAGTCATCTTCCATCCCTTCATTGTATCAACCCTTATTTTGTACATATATAAGTCTTTCTTTCTTTAAAATTTTAGGAGGCACTTTCTTCTAACAGACCAAAATACACCCAAAATCTAGTGTGTGGCACTGATCTATGCACTAGACTGATCATATTTGATCATATTCTGTTTTTTTGTTTTGTTCTGTTTTTGTTTCTTTTTATCTTTTTCTTTTTCTTTTTTCTTTTTTTTTTCCTCTTTCTTTTCTCTTTCCCTTTCTTTTCCCCTGGTTTCAGGTCTTTTCTGATTTGTTTAGAGTATATTTGCTGGGGACGTTGTTAACCTGTTAGCATTTTGTTCTCTCATTCATCTATTCTCCTCCACAAAATGACAAGATGAAAAAAATCACCTCAGCAAAAAGAACAAGAGGTAGTACCATCTGCCAGGGACCTACTCAATAGGGACATTAGTACGATGTCGGACCTTGAGTTCAGAATCATGATCTTAAAGATACTAGCTGGGCTTGAAAAAGCATGGAAGTTATTAGAAAAACCCTTCCTGGAGAAATAAAAGAACTAAAATCTAACCAAATCAAAATCAAAAAGGCTATTAATAAGGTGCAATCAAAAATGGGGGCACTAACTGCTAGGATAAATGAGGCAGAAGAGAGAATCAGTGATATAGAAGACTAAATGATGGAAAATAAAGAAGCTGAGAAAAAGAGATAAACAACTACTGGATCGCGAGGGCAGAATTCGAGAGATAAGCAATACGATAAGATGAAACAACATTAGAATAATTGGGATCCCAGAAGAAGAAGAAAGAGAGAGAGAGGGGCAGAAGGTATATTGGAGCAAATTATAGCAGAGAACTTCCCTAATGTCGGGAAGGAAACAGGCATCAAAATCCAGGAGGCACAGAGAACCCCTCTCAAAATCAATAAAAATAGGTCAACACCCCGACATCTAATAGTAAAACTTACGAGTCTCAGAGACAAAGAGAAAATCTTGAAACCAGCTCGGGAGAAGAGATATGTAACCTACAATGGTAGAAACATTAGATTGGCAACAGACCTATCCACAGAGACCTGGCAGGCCAGAAAGGACTGGCATGATATCTTCAGAGCACTAAATGAGAAAAATATACAGCCAAGAATACTATATCCAGCTAGGCTGTCATTGAAAATAGAAGGAGAGATGAAAAGCTTCCAGGACAAACAAAAACTAAAGGAATTTGCAAACACGAAACCAGCCCTCCAAGAAATATTGAAAGGGGTCCTCTAAGGAAAGAGAGAGCCTAAAAGCAGCATAGACCAGAAAGGAACACAGAGAATAAACAGTAACAGTCACCTTACAGGCAATACAATGGCACTAAATTCATATCTTTCAATAGTTACCCTGAATGTAAATGAGCTAAATGCCCCAATCAAAAGACACAGGCTATCAGAATGGATTAAAAACAAGACCCATCAATATGCTGTCTGCAAGAGACTCATATTAGACCCAAAGACACCCCAAGATTGACAGTGAGGGGGTGGAAAACCATTTACCATGCTAATGGACACCAAAAGAAAGCTGGGGTGGCAATCCTTATATCAGACAAATTAGATTTTAAAACAAAGACTGTAATAAGAGATGAGGAAGGACACTATATCCTACTTAAAGGGTCTATCCAACAAGAAGATCTAACAATTGTAAATACCTATGCTCCTAACATGGGAGCAGCCAATTATATAAGGTAATTAATAACAAAAGCAAAGAAACACATTGACCTCAATACAATAATAGTGGGGGACTTTAACACCCCCCTCACTGAAATGGACAGATCATCTAAGCAAAAGATCAACAAGGAAATAAAGACTTTAAACGACACACTGGACCAAATGGACTTCACAGACATATTCAGAACATTCCATCCCAAAGCAACAGAATACACATTCTTCTCTAGTGCCCATGGAACATTCTCCAGAATAGATCACATCCTAGGTCACAAATCAGGTCTCAACTGGTACCAAAAGATTGAGAGTATTCCCTGCATATTTTCAGACCACAGTGCTTTGAAACTAGAACTCAATCACAAGAGGAAAGTTGGAAAGAACTCAAATACGCGGAGGCTAAAGAGCATCCTACTAAAGAATGAATGGGTCAACCAGGAAATTAAAGAAGAATTAAAAAAATTCATGGAAACCAATGAAAATGAACACACAACTGTTCAAAATCTTTGGGATACAGCAAAGGCAGTCCTGAGAGGAAAGTATATAGCAATACAAGCCTTTCTCAAGAAACAAGAAAGGTCTCAAATACACAACCTAACCCTACACCTAAAGGAGCTAGAGAAAAAACAGCAAATAAAGCCTAAACCCAGCAGGAGAAGAGAAATAATAAAGATCAGAGCAGAAATCAATAAAATAGGAACCAAAAGAACAGTAGAACAGATCAACGAAACTAGGAGCTGGTTCTTTGAAAGAATTAACAAGATTGATAAACCCCTGGGCAGACTTATCAAAAAGAGAAGAGAAATGACCCAAATTAACAAAATCATGAATGCAAGAGGAGAGATGACAACCAACACCAAAGAAATACAAACAATTATAAGAACATATATGAGCATATTATGAGCAACTTTATGCCAGCAAATCAGATAACCTGGAAGAAATGGATGCATTCCTAGAGATGTATCAACTAACAAAATTGAACCAGGAAAAATAGAAAGCCTGAACAGACCTATAACCACTAAGGAAATTGAAGCAGTCATCAAAAATCTCCCAACAAACAAAAGCCCAGGGCCAGATGGCTTCCCAGGCGAATTCTACCAAACATTTCAAGAAGAATTAATACCTATTCTTCTGAAACTGTTCCAAAAAATAGAAATGGAAGGAAAACTTCCAAACTCGTTTTATGAGGCCACCATTACCTTGATCCCAAAACCAGACAAAGACCCCATCAAAAAGGAGAATTACAGACCAATATCCTTGATGAACATGGATGCAAAAATTCTCACCAAAATACTAGCCAACAGGATCCAACAGTACATTAAAAGGATTATTCACCATGACCAAGTGGGATTTATCCCTGGGCTGCAAGGTTGGTTCAACATGCGCAAATCAGTGTGATACAGTACATTAACAAAAGAAAGAACGAGAATCATATGAGCCTCTCAATAGATGCAGAAAAAGCATTTGACAAAGTACAGCCTCCTTTCTTGATCAAAACTCTTCAGAGTATAGGGATAGAGGGTACATACCTCAATAGCATAAAAGCCATCTATGAAAAACCTACAGCGAATATCATTCTCAATGGGGAAAAACTGAGAGCTTTCCCCCTAAGGTCAGGAACGTGGCAGGGATGTCCACTATCACCACTCCTATTCAACATAGTATTAGAAGTCCTAGCCACAGCAATCAGACAACAAAAAGAAATCAAAGGCATCCAAATCGGCAAAGAGGAAGTCAAACTCTCACCCTTGCAGATGATATGATACTGTATGTGGAAAATCCAAAAGACTCCACCCCAAAACTGCTAGAACTCATACAGGAATTCAGTAAAGTGGCAGGATATAAAATCAATGCACACAAATCAGTGGCATTCCTATACACCAACAACAAGACAGAAGAGAGAGAAATCAAGGAGTCGATCCCATTTACAATTGCACCCAAAACCATAAGACACCTAGGAATAAATCTAACCAAAGAGGCAAAGGATCTGTACTCAGAAAACTGTAAAATACTCATGAAAGAAACTGAAGAAGACACAAAGAAATGGAAAAACGTTCCATGCTCATGGATTGGAAGAACATTGTGAAGATGTCAATGCTTCCTAGAGCAATCTACACATTCAATGCAATCCCCATCAAAATACCATCCACTTTTTCCAAAGAAATAGAACAAATAATCCTAAAATTTGTATGGAACCAGAAGAGACCCCGAATAGCCAGAGGAATGTTGAAAAGAAAAGCAAAGCTGGCGGCATCACGATTCCGGACTTCCAGCTCTATTACAAAGCTGTCATCATCAAGACAGTATGGTACTGGCACAAAAACAGACACATAGATCAATGGAACAGAATCGAGAGCCCAGAAATGGACCCTCAACTCTATGGTCAACTCATCTTTGACAAAGCAGGAAAGAATGTCCAATGGAAAAAAGACAGTCTCTTCAACAAATGGTGTTGGGAAAAGTGGACAGCCACATGCAGAAGAATGAAACTGGACCATTTCCTTATACCACACACAAAAATAGACTCCAAATGGTTGAAAGACCTAAACGTGAGACAGGAGTCCATCAAAATCCTAAAGGAGAACACAGGCAGCAACCTCTTTTACCTCAGCCACAGCAACTTCTTCCTAGAAACATCACCAAAGGCAAGGGAAGCAAGGGCAAAAATGAACTATTGGGATTTCATCAAGATAAAAAGCTTTTGCACAGCAAAAGAAACAGTCCACAAAACCAAAAGACAACCGACAGAATGGGAGAAAATATTTGCAAATGACATATCACATAAAGGACTAGTCTCCAAAATCTATAAAGAACTTATCAAACTCAACACCCAAAGAACAAATAATCCAATCAAGAAATGGGCAGAAGACATGAACAGACATTTTTCAAAGAAGACATCCAAATGGCCAACAGACCCATGAAAAACTGCTCAACATCGCTCGGCATCAGGGAAATCCAAATCCAAACCTCCATGAGATACCACCTCACACCCGTCAGAATGGCTAAAATTAACAAGTCAGGAAATGACAGATCTTGGCGGGGATGCGGAGAAAGGGGAACCCTCCTACACTGTTGGTGGGAATGCAAGCTGGTGCAACCACTCTGTAAAACAGTATGGAGGTTCCTCAAACAGTTGAAAATAGAGCTACGGTACGATCCAGCAATTGCACTACTGGGTATCTACCCCAAAGATACAAATGTAGGGATCCGAAGGGGTATGTGCACCCCAATGTTTATAGCAGCAATGTCCACAATAGCCAAACTGTGGAAAGAGCCAAGATGTCCATCGACAGATGAATGGATAAAGAAGAGGTGGTATATATACACAATGGAATATTATGCAGCCATAAGAAGGAATGAGATCTTACCATTTGCAAAGACGTGGATGGAACTGGAGGGTGTTACGCTGAGTGAAATAAGTCAATCAGAGAAAGACATGTATCATATGACCTCACTGATATGAGGAATTCTTAATCTCAGGAAACAAACTGAGGGTTGCTGGAGTGGTGGGGGGTGGGAGGGATGGGGTGGCTGGGTGATAGACATTGGGTAGGGTATGTTCTATGGCGAGCGCTGTGAATTGTGCAAGACTGTTGAATCACAGATCTGTACTTCTGAAACAAATAATGCAACATATGTTAAGAAAAAAGAAAAAGAAGAAGATAGCAGGAGGGGAAGAATGAAGGGGATTAAGTCGGAGGGGGAGACGAACCATGAGAGATGATGGACTCTGAAAAACAAACTGAGGGTTCTAGAGGGGAGGGGGGTGGGGGGATGGGTTAGCCTGGTGATGGGTATTAAAGAGGGCACGTTCTGCGTGGAGCACTGGGTGTGATGCACAAACAATGAATCATGGAACACTACATCCAAAACTAATGATGTAATGTATGGTGATTAACATAACAATAAAAAAATTTTTAAAAAGCTCAGTAATTAAGACAAACAATATCTTAATGCAATATTTTAAAAATCAAAATGAATGCACAAAAGTCCATGATGAACAAAATAACCGAATTTTAAATAAAGGCAGAATCAGTATTACTGATTTTTCTTTTACCTCAGGCTCTGAGGCAATATGGTTTGACATGGCGCTGTTCCCACCAACATGTTCTAGGGAATCTTAGGCATTTATAAATCCTTTTACTCTTTGCCATTCTGATAGGAAAAAAATAATATCTCATTTTAATTTTCATTTCTTTGATATTGAAATTGAGCATCTTCTATGTTTATTGGCCATTCGTATTTCTTCTTTAATAAGCTGGCCTGTTCATATTGATTCCTTACTCTTTCTATTTAGAGATTCATATTTTATTGATTTGTATATATTATATATTAATATAATAATTATACATAGTTAATATAATAGAATTATATATTATTATTTATCCTGATATATATAAATGTATATTAAGGATAGTAACCCTTTGCTAGCATATGTTTTGCAAATATTTTCCTGGCTTTCATTTTCCTTTTAACATTATTTTTTTCCATCTATTGTTTAAATGTTTATATACTCCAATTTATCAATCTCTTATTTTTTTTTAATTCCCCTGTTTTTCACCTGCAGAAAGATCACTCCATTGTGATGGAAAATGAAGGCTTTTGAGTTTGAAAGCTTGGATACCACTCCCTAGCTTGCATGTAGCATAATCTCTATGTGCTTTATTTCTAACATACAGGATAACAATAGGACCTTCCTCACAGAGTTTTGTGAAAATTAAATGAGTAATACAAAATGCTTAGAACAGCGCCAGGCATATAGTAAGCACTCAGTAAATATTAGCTCTCATTATATGCTAACTATATATACACACACATGAGCCTGTTTCTGGATATTCTATCTGCTCCGTTTTTCTATGTGTTCTGGCTCCAGTACCACAGTGTTTTAATTACCATGGATTTATGTAGTGCCTTTTGATCTGGTTAAGCAAGCTCCCTTCTCATTTTTCTTGGTGTTTCAAATTTTTCTTGGCTGTCCTCATTCATTTATACATACAAACGAATTTTAAAAGCTATTTGTCAAGTACCACAAAATCCCACTGGGACTTTTAACTGAAACTGTATTAAATTTATATATTATTTTAGGGAAGCATGACATCTTTACAATATCAGTCTTCCTGCCCAGGAACATGGTGTTTCTCTTTATTTAATCAAGTCTTCTTTTTACTTTTCTAGCAAGCTTTATAGTTTTCTGACTGTACATCAGGCACATTCTTAGTTTACTTGGTATATTAAATTTTTATTGCTATTATGTTATTACTAGCAATTACATATATGGCTAAATGGTTGGTGTTTGTATGCTTGTTTTGTATCCAGCCTTTGTTTTGAGCCCTTTTATTTGTTTATCCAAAATGAATGTCTAATCATGTCACTCATGAGCCTAAAATCCTGCAATCCTCCAGGATGAAGTTTGCATTTCTAGATCCGACACACGTTCATTTGTTTCATATACAACAAATACGTGTTGAGCACCTCTTCTGTGTCAGGGGCTGTGGAGCACCAGCGGTATGTCAATAAACAGACAAAATTCCATACCGTTAAGAAGCCCACATTCAGGAGGAATGTGTGCTTTGTATTAGCTCATGCCTATGGATCTACACCATCTCCTCTCCTTCTTTCCAGGTGCTGTGTACTTCAGCTATACTGAATTAGTTGCCCTTCTACATGTCTTCTTGTTGGATACCTCTTTCTTTCCCTTGCTCCTTTTCCATTTGTCATCCTGAACAGCTCCTTTTATATCCTCATGATTCATGTCAAGTTTGGTCTACTCTTAGCAACTTTCCATGATCCCCCATGAAGAGTTTGGAGGTCTCCTTTCCATGGCCCACTCACTTCAGGGCTAACTTCTTCACTGAAATGTAATTGTTGCTCTATTGGCCCATGAGTTCTTTAGGGCAGGAATGGGTCTTGGTCTTCTTTTTGCTACCTGGTGACATGGTATCAGGTGATGTTCAATAAATTTGTTGAAGGCATAAATGTACTGTGTTGGTTGGGGGCACAGCACGATCCCCCATGTGTCGTGGTAACTGGCCACACAGGTCAGCTCTGGACAGTGCTTTGGGCAGTCACATTAGATTTACAGGAATTCAAGGGAGATCACCAAGGCTGAGCGCATAGGCACAGTTGCCTGGGGGGAGGTGGACCTGTAGGTGGTCATTGAAGGAGCTTGAAACTTCTGTTAGCTCTTTTCACCCCACTCCTTCTCCTCCCCGCCACAAAAGGGCCTAGGATCAAGGATAAGATCCCCCACCCGCACTTAAAAAAGGGGGTGCTATGGATAGGTCCAGTCTGAAGTCACTGACCGGGCCATGTTTTGTAGGGATGAAGCTGTAGGACAAGGTGCATCAACAAACTTATGTGTTAGAATCACAGTCCCTGCTCTTGCCAGTCTGCTCCCCCTTGTGAGGGTTGGTATGGTCTTTATGGGTCTCTGTCAGGTGTGGGCTTTTGGTTGGAAGGAGGTAAAGCAAGCCTTTCTGACACCAAAGTTCTCATCAGGAAATGTGTTGTGCTCCATGAACGGCCTAGTTCGCTTAAGCTCAACACTGGAGTATGGACCTCACCAGTAATAAAGTGTCCACCAGTCTCATTCCAGAGAGGTAGTCTAGCATAATGGTCAAGTGCCTGCCCTTAGGATTCAGACTGCCTGGTTCTAAACCCTTCGATTTTCACTTGTTAGCTATGTGAGACCTAGGACATTAAGTCAGGTTGAAAGTGAGTGGCCCTAAAGAGAAAAACCTTTGATGGAGGCCAAAAAGTCACTCCATGAAGACCAATATATTATAGCAGCTTGCTAGGTACACTTGGTATAGAGCGCAAAGTGTTTAAGGGCTTAGGACAGATTACTTGGGTTCAAATCCCAGTTTCTCCACTTAGGAGCTGTGTGATCTTGGGCAAATGACTTGACCTGTGTGGGTCTCAGTTGTTGTATCTCTAAAATAGGGATGCTAATAATAGCTACTACATAGAGCTACTGTGAAAATCTTCACAGTAAGGGTTACTGCAAGTTGAGTACTTGGACCAGTGTGCATGGCACAGACTGCATAAATATTTGTTAGCTATCACTATATTATTATGATTCCAATATCATATTGTATCTGGTACTGTTTTAGTGGACTGAGAGAGTATGTCGAGAGAATTTTACCATTTTCCTGGCCAAGCCACATGTACAGAGCACAAAACTTCTGCGCTAGGAAAGGCCTCTGGGACCCAGACCTTATGAAATTCATACAAAATAAAGACTGAACACCTGTCGACGAACACCTCATAGTCAGAGTATATGGCATTAGCTGGAAAGAGGAGTCATTTATGGATCAAGGCAGGTTTCAAAAAGACATCGAACCATAAATACACTTTCAGACCTTCTGAGCAACATCTCACCTGGAGGCTTCAGAGAGCTAGCATGGGAGAGGGCAAGGATTCCCTTCTGGGGACTAAGGAGGCCCACCCTGCCAGAGAGACAGCCCTCCACATGCACATCACCCAGGGGGAAAGGAAAAAGGTGGCATTGGCCTCTGATCAGACAGGATCTGTCGCTGGCATTTATTTCTAGGGCCAGGTAAGTTCACTCCCAGAGCTGCAGTGGGCAGGAATTTAGACTGGCGGGGCAGCCCCCCACAGCACAAATTCGGCTATTATACCTCACTTTTGTCCTTTAAGTCAGAACCCGATGACTTGAGGGAGAGAGAGGTAGAAAGGATGTTGTCATTACAAATGTCACCATGATTCAGCAAATCCAAAAAGTGAGGAAAGGCTAACTTGAGAGAAGCAGCATGTGACAGGAGGCTCACGGCTATTCACTGAGGTCCCGGATGATGAGGGGTGTGTGGAACCTGAACTGACACCTGGCAGTTTGACTGTCTCCTGTCTCCCATTCCTCACCCCGCAGGCAACTGATGTTTCTTAGGTGTGTTTCCTGGGATACAATGTATACGGAAGAAAATATATGCATGAGCGTATGTGTGCATGTGTATCCTTCTTTTAAATGTTAGCTCTTATTATTTTACAATATAGTTTAGAGATCGTTAACCATCCGTATGTGAAGAATTTCCTTTTTTTCTACCTGAATAGTAATCCACTGTATGTATGAGTCATAATTTATTTAATCCATCCCTGATTAAATGACATTTAAGTCATTTCCTATCTTTTACTACTACATATAATGCTATAGTAAGTAGTTTTGCAAATAGGTCATTTTGCATTGGTGTGACTATATTTGTAAGATAAATTCCTCAAAGTGTTAATCACTGGGTCAAAGGGTAGGCTAATGCATTTGGATTCCAACCATGATAGGGATTCACTGAAAGTTATTGGCCAAAGAATGCATATACAGATAGTATTTTAAGAAACTGACTTCATATATAACTAATTAGATATGATAAATTACAAAAGACGATGGAGTTTAGGGTTACACTAAGATCATTAATGAAAATGACCAGGACAGCCAACATTTTGGGCATAATGGAGTATTTTCTCACCCATAAAGATTATCTCCTTCCCACCTCCAATACCATATAGGCTTTCAGATAGGTCTCAACCAGACAATGGAGAAAGAGCACAGGGGAAGAAAAGCTTCCTGGATGGGAAATTACTTTAAAGAACCAAAGAGATTAGAAACATCTTCAGATGGTGCCATTAATAGAAATAGAAAATTCTAGAGGTAGAGTTGGCTTATCAGCTAACGGGGCCCAGAACATACTGGCCCCAAAACGGAGAAAATCACTGATCTCCTAATTATCTGAGAAAAATTTAACAACGATCGTAACAATAATCTGGGAGAAATGATAAGGTGAAAAAATATAGATTTGCCTTCACTTTTTGGAGTTGGAAGACAACCTGGAGTTAGAATATTTGACAATGGATTGAAATGAAAGAGTTTCCAATAAAAAATTATTCCTGCAGGCTTTGTCCTCGGAACCTGCCATCTCAGATTTGAACCATGCCTTATGCTGCTCCCCTGTCATTTGGCAATGACAGTGTGAAGGCAGATCAAGGTCCTGTTGATGCCTTCCCAGTATGAGCTCAGCCTGCAGATGCCCAGCTCCTTGGTAATGTAAGACAGATGCCAAACCAGCTCAGCTTACTGATTAGCTGGGAACTCCTTTAAGGGAAGCATATTTTGGCTAGAATCCCATAATTCAACCATCCAGTTAACCTTTTAAGTGAAAAAAAGGCAAATATAACAGGGCCAAAGCAATATGTAAGAGGTGATGACAGGCAATTCTTTAGGAGGATAAAGGATCTTGGCTCAGTAAAAACACAAGCCTGTCTACGTTCTGCTCTACCTCTTGGGAAGTAGGCTCTAAAGTATTTAGTGTGGGGTGGGGTGTGTGTGTGTGTGCCACAATAAAACTCCACTAGGTAAGGGACTTGATCTGTTTTGCTCACTGTTGTATCCCATATCCCAATGGTTAGAATAATTCCAGGCACATAGTAGGTACTCTGTAAACATTGGTTGAAAGACAAAATGCATTTACTGTGAATGAGTGAATGAAATTAACAAATCCACCGAATGCATATGTCCTTGCTAATATTTGTGGATGTCATTACATAACATAAATCATATCTACACATGATTATCAATGTATCTTATGTTTTTCACTTATGAAATGACATTAAGTCACTTTGTAAATGTTTCCTAATGAGCCCTATATCTTCTGCTACCTCCTTCTCTTTACCAGCTCCTCAAATATTAGTGTTCTCCGGAACCCCATCCCTTGGCTTCTTCTTAGTCTCTCAGAGATATCTCACTTGGGGTTTCAAATCTCATCTATACATGCATGACTCCAGAATTCTCTCCAGCCCAGATTTCCATCAACTTCCATATCTGGGTATCTACCTAGCGTCTCAACATCTGCACTCGGATATCTCAGAGATGCCCCACAGTCAGTGTGTCCCCAGCTAAATGTATGATCTTGCCCCTTTCAAATCTGTTCCTTCTCACTCTCAAATTTTCCTACAACAATTAAAGAATAAAAATAAAGAGTATTATTTTTAGTAGCTATCATGCTTATTGTGTAAACCATCATTCTCCATTCTACAGTAAGTTCTAGTTTTAAGTTCTAGTTCAGAGCTTCCTGACTAATGTGTGAAGGTATGCCACAACTGAGTTATAGGTTGATGTCCAAAAGAACCATCTTTTCAGCATGTGGGGCATCTGGGAAGAACCTAGGGAAGCTAATCATGCTACAAGCCAGGTGCCTTAGGCTTAAGCACCCTCAGTTGTTAACCTGTTTTCTATGTGTGTCTTATCAAGAGGGTTCAAAAGCATTGATCTTGCCTTCAGTCCTCAAAATCTCATTAATTCGCACACATTTCATCAACACCACAGTTAGCACTTGTATTGTGATCTCATCTATAGCAAGATCCTAAATGCCAGGCAAATCATCAGATAATACACAAATGCCTTAGCATTTAGGGAATTTGATGGATGTTGTGGCGTCTAGAAAATGGGGAAGACCTTAACTATCTCTCTGTCTTAGTCAATTTGGGCTGCTCTAAAAAAAAAAAATGCCATAGAATGGGTAGCTCATCAACAGCAGAAGTTTATTGCTCACAGTTCTAGAGGTTGAGATGTCCAAGATCAAGGCATCAGCAGATTTGGTGTCTGGTGAGGGCCCACTTTCTCAGAGATCGCTGTCTTCCCTCTGTAACTTCACGTGGCTGAAGGAGTGAGGAAGCTTTCTCTGGCTGCTTGTATAATTCCATTCTTCAAGGCTCTGCCCGCATAACCTAATGGCCTCCCAAAGGCCCTGACTTCTAATACCATACCCTTAGGGTTGGGTTTTCAACCTATAGAATTTGGGGCAGACACAGACATTCGGACCATAGCACTATCTCTGTCTCTCATATATATAGGCAAAGACATCAAGATCTAAGGTGAAGTTACTTGTCTTGGATTATACTAAGAATCTGGAAGGTTCCCAGTCCTGTGTGCTCCTGCTCCCAACATTACACCTCGCTGACTTCTCTGAAAACTAAACTTCTCTTCAGAGTGAACACACAGTGATTGTCTTATCCTAAACACTTAACACTCAAACAAAACATGCTTTGGCCTTTCCATGGTAATTAACAGAGCTTTATTGTCTTTGTTCTTTGATATCTAATTTCCAGACTGAATCAGTGATGAATTAAGTAATTTTCAAATGGTTTATTTTTTTAATTTTATTTTATTACGTTATGTTAATCACCATACATTACATCATTAGTTTTTGATGTGGTGTTCCATGATTCATTGTTTTCATATAACACCCAGTGCTCCATTCAGTACGTGCCCTCTTTAATACCCATCACCAGGCCAACCCATCCCCCCACCCCCTCCCCTCTAGAACCCTCAGTTTGTTTCTCAGAGTCCATAGTCTCTCATGGTTCGTCTCCCCCTCCAGTTCCCCCCCTTCATTTTTCCCTCCCTACTATCTTCTTTTTTTTTTTTTTAACATATAATGTATTATTTGTTTCAGAGGTACAGGTCTGTGATTCATCAGTCTTACACAATTCACAGCACTCAACATAGCACATACCCTCTCCAATGTCTATCACCTGCCACCCCATGCCTCCTACCCCCACCACTCCAGAAACCCTCAGTTTGTTGAGATTAAGAATTCCTCATATCAGTGAGATCATATGATACATGTCTTTCTCTGACTTATTTCGCTTAGCATAATACCATCTAGTTCCATCCACGTCGTTGCAAATGGCAAGATTTCGGGTTTTTTGATGGCTGCATAATATTCCATTGTATATATATACACATCTTCTTTATCCATTCATCTGTTGATGGACATCTTGGCTCTTTCCATAGTTTGGCTATTGTGGACATTGCTGCTATAAACATTGGGGTGCATGTACCTGTTTGGATCCCTACATTTGTATCTTTGGGGTAAATACCCAGTAGTATAATTGCTAGGTCATAGGGTAGCTCTATTTTCAACTTTTTGAGGAACCTCCATACTGTTTTCCAGAGTGGCTACACCAGTTGCATTCCCACCAACAGTGTAGGAGGGTTCCCCTTTCTCTGCATCCTCACCAACATCTGTCATTTCCTGACTTGTTAATTTTAGCCATTCTGACTGGTGGGAGGTGGTATCTCATTGAGGTTTTGATTTGGATTTCCCTGATGCTGAGTGATGTTGAGCACTTTTTCATGTTTTGTTGGCCATTTGGATGTCTTCTTTGGAAAAATGTCTGTTCATGTCTTCTGCCCATTTCTTGATTGGATTATTTGTCCTTTGGGTGTTGAGTTTGATAAGTTCTTTATAGATTGTGGATACTAGCCCTTTATCTGATATGTCATTTGCAAATATCTTCTCCCATCGAATGGTTTGTTTTTATGAGATGATTAAATTCCAGCATTTGGCCTTGAATATGGAAAATGAATGTTTTTATTTTACCCAGTTCGTATATTTTTTTTCCTTGCCAAAACTATGTATTTCTGCCTGTTTCAACTCTGGAAATGCAAAAAAAAATCATTTTGAAATAGTTTATTTTACATTTAAGGATGTAAAGAGAGATCTGGTAAATACAAAAATCAAGTAAGTGAGAGGAAATACCATTTGAACAGGGACCACACATTGATTCCAAAGCCTGGCGGGGCGGGGGTGGGGGTGGAATTCAGGCTTCCGGGGAGAAGGAAAACATGGTCCTAGGAGAACATTTCTCAATTCCTGAAAAACTCAGGCTTTTAGAAGTATATGTCAAAGTTACACTAAGAAGTGTTCGGGGCAAACAGCATCCACATCCAGACAGTGAACTTTTCAACAGTTTAATATAAATCAACTTGGTAGAAAGCAACATGAGTAAGGAACGCCTCATAGAAGCTGGTAACGGCATTGCAAATATTTTTTGTATTAAAATGAAAAGGAGAATCAGACCTATAAATGCAGAGAACAAACTGATAGTTGCCAGAAGGGAGAAGGGTAGGGATTTGAGCAAAATGGGTGAAAGGGAATGGGAGATATGGGCCTCCAGATAAGGAATGAGTAAGTCACAGGGGGAAAAAAGGCACAGCATAAAGAATGGTCAGTTATATTATAAGAGTGATGTAATGGGACAGATGTAGCTCTACTTGTGGTGAGCAGAGCATAATGTATAATCTTGTCAGATTGCTAAATTGTATACCTGAAACAGTAACATTGTTACATTGTTACTTATATAACAACTATACTCAAATAAAAAAATAATAAAGTTAAAATTAACTTAAATTAAAAAATAAGGTTATAATGCCTAGCAGAGACTAGTCTTTAGGATGTTCGGTCAAGATGCACAAATCAGGGGAACTAAGGGTCCAGAGCGCCTACATGTCTGTATGGCCTCTCTCTTTCCACGTCTTTCCTTTTATCTCCTTTCTTTTCCTTCTTTTAATCTCTCAATCACTTCCCCCAAACTCTCTTTCTTGTTGGCTTTGGTGCCCCCGGTCCACCTGAATTTATTTGTATGAATTCACACAAGGCATTCAATGCAATTAATCAGTTGAGACGTCAGACCTCATGGAAACTGGTGCTTGTCTCCTGAGGACTCAGGCTGCTCAATCTGAAAGCTTCCCCCAGTGAAAACCTTTTTAGGACAGGTTCCTGCTGAGTGTGGGAGCCTAACCAGAGATCACACACAACCTACAAAAGCTTATTCCCACCTTTTTATAATTGTTTCTGTTTTTCAAAAGAAGACCTTATTGCTTCTAGTGCTATCTTTATATGATGACTCACCTGGTTTTTTGGCCTGTACTTTTCCTGTTTCAGTCCGTCTTGCATCCCCAACTGTTTCTGCTGTTTCTTTAGATGATGTCTGGTATATGACTGTTCTCCACCCTACACACAGTCCTGGCATAAATGCAGCAACTCTATGGCTGTTACCCTAGTCTCTCCTGAGCTACTCAGATCTTGGCTCTTCTGTCTTTCTCATGGGCCTAGCACCTCCTGGGCCCTGGCCAGCCTGACCACACAGACCGGACACGAGCTGCCTTAGTTCCACTCCTGACCGAGACCCAGAATCAAACAGGCTGCCCTGGTAGGATCCGTACAGTGTTGGGAAGAAGCCCAGGAGTCCAAAAGCCTCAAGCTGTTGTCTTCATTAACACCCTCTTCTCTAGCCACCACCATTTCATGCCATGCTTTCCAGTTCCCCACCGGGTCAAGATGTCCTGCTTGAGTCACTTCTAATTATTAATTACTAATTATCTAACTATTACCCAAAGTCTCACCAACCCTCTCTCTTCAGGAACCAGGACTTTCTCTTATGATTGGACTGCCACATTGGGTCTCATGGATCTTATTATCAGCCCAAACCAAGCCTAGTTTGCCCTGTAACTGAATATTGGAGATTTGACAACCAGACATCCAGTCCTTCAGCCAAGCCAACTCTGCCATGCTGACTCCCCATCACCTCATCCTTCTTCCCTTTCCCAGCATATGGCTATGATGCCAGCACAACCAATGGCCAAACCAATGTCTACACTGGCCAATTGATTTTCTAGATGTACAATATGAGGCCACCTGTCTCATTCCCAGGCCATTGGGTATGCCTATCTTTCCTAATTGTTTCTGTTTTTCAAAGGTAGAACAGATTTTTGTGGGGCAAGGTGAATTATTTTGACCTTCTTGGCTACCACTAAAAACATGCTCCTTTCCCCTTGCCCTGACTAAAGGCTTTACTCATGACCTAATTTTCTCCTTGGAGGGTGGAAGGGGTCTTCCCAGGTCCCTGTCAGCCTACAGTTGCCAGATTTAGCAAGTAAAATGCAGAATTCCTATTTATATTTGAATTTCAGACAAATAACATAATTTTTTAGTGTAAGTATATCCCACACAATTTGGGGGACATACTTATACTAAAAGATTATTTGTTGTTCATCTGAAATTCAAATGTAACTGGGCATCCTATATGTTACCTAGCATCCCCTATGCCAGTCTAATGAGTGGGATCCAGACAACAGATAACCAAACTATCCTCTTTGGGTCTTGACATAGAATTTATATGTCCAGTGGGTACTAAATAGCTAACAGAAACCATGAGTTTCTGCTTCACATGTTTTTGATCCTCGATAATATGATAAACATAAGAAGACATATTAAGACTTTCTTGGAATGATGTGACTGATATAGAGGGGAAGAGAACTCTGACAAGCAGAGTTATCACAATAAAATCCTTTCTTTTCCCTTTTTACACAATTCTCATCCTAAATTACATCATGGAACAGTTTGGGCTTATTTAAAATCTTACCTGTGCCTTGGCTGACACAACAACCACTCATATAGAAAAACGCTCAGACAGTTCAGCAATTTCCCAGCTGCAGATGATAAAATGTCCTAGACATTCCAGTCGACCTCGCAGAAAAGTCCAGGCCCAATGGCATCCGAAAAATACATAGAAATCACGGGGGCACCATAGATGTGGTAATAAATAGAAAAAGAGTACATTGGCTTAACAAAGCTGGTTAAAATTGGCATTCCTGGGTCGATTATTCTAAGGAGCATTGGCAGACAAGTGACACAGTGATATCCTGCTCGAGTCACTTCTAATCTTCTGGGCAATGGCACAGAAGAAGTAGAAGAAGAGCTATGCTGTCCTCCAGGAGCTTACATTCTCCACAGAACCCACCTCTGCTCCAGAGTGGATGGGAGTGCATCGTGCCCCACTCTTCATATGTCCATAGAAGAGAGAGCTCTCCCTCTAGTCTCTCCATAGCTTTGAAGGAATATTTCAAATCCCATTCCCTCCTCACTGCATGGGCTTCTCTGCCTGCCTGCTGAGATGGAACTCGTCTGGCCTCTTTCTCTATCTTGGACCTGCTAGAACTCCATCAGGGCCTGGGATCTGGCTCCGCTCCTAGCCCCTGTGATAACCATACCTGTATCAGGCCCCATAGTCCAGAAATGCCTCTTCTAAGCCAATATCCCCAAACTCTGAATTTTAGCATAACAAATTTAGTAGGCAGACACTGGCATTGACAGACAAGTGACACAGTGTTGAGGGTCCATATCTGGGCTCTCTATTCTGTTCCATTGGTCTATATGTCTGTTTTTGTGCCAGTACCATGCTGTCTTGCTGATCACTGCTCTGTAATGTCAAGTCAAAAAATGGGCAGAAGACATGAACAGACACTTCTCTGAAGAAGACAGACAAATGGCTAACAGACACATGAAAAAATGTTCATCATCATTAGCCATCAGGGAAATTCAAATCAAAACCACACTGACATACCACCTTACACCAGTTAGAATGGCAAGAATTGACAGGGCAAGAAACAACAAATGTTGGAGAGGTTGTGGAGAAAGGGGAACCCTCTGACACTGTTGGTGGGAATGCAAGTTGGTACAGCCACTTTGGAAAACAGTGTGGAGGTTCCTCAAAAATTTAAAAATAGAGCTACCCTATGACCCAGCAATTGCACTCCTGGGTATTTACCCCAAAGACACAGATGTAGTGAAAAGAAGGGCCCTATGCACCCCAATGTTCATAGCAGCAATGTCCACAATAGCCAAACTGTGGAAAGAGCCGAGATGCCCTTCAATAGACGAATGGATAAAGAAGATGTGGTCCGTATATACAATGGAATATTACTCAGCCATCAGAAAGGATGAATACCCAACTTTTACATCAACATGGATGGGACTGGAGGAGATTATGCTAAATGAAGTAAGTCAAACAGAGAAAGTCAATTATCATATGGTTTCACTTATTTGTGGAACATAAGGAATACCATGGAGGACATTAGGAGAAGGAAGGGAAAAATGAAGGTGGGGAAATCAGAAGGAGAGATGAACCATGAGAGACTATGGACTCTGAGAAACAAACAGGGTTTTAGAGGGGAATGGGGTGGGGGGATGGGTTAGCCCGGTGATGGGTATTAAGGAGGGTACATACTGCATGGAGCACTGGGTGTTATAGGAAAACAATGAAGCATGGATCACCACATCAAAAACTAATGATGTATGGTGACTAACATAACATAATAAAATAAAATTTAAAAAAAAGAACAAAGAGTATGCATCAGTGAAATAGCACAGACTTAGAGTCCAGTTGACCTTGGATGCTGTCATAGACGCAGGTCCCCATGAAGTAGATGCCAAGATGGAGATTTGAGTGCAGGAAGTTTATTGGATGCTGCGCAGGAGAGCAAAAGTAGTAGGGCAGTGGAGAGGAGCCTAACTGCAATGCAGTCACCACACATGCAGCCAGGTTTTGGGGAGCTCTAATACTCCAGTGGCCCTTTAGAAATGCCCTGCTTCAAGAAAAAGAGGTAGGGCGTTATACACTGTCACCCCACCAGACATTGGGTATGGGCTGCCCCTGGGAGGTGGCTGTCTTCAGGTGAGAGCAATTCCTAGAGAGGGACTCATCTGAGAGCTTCCAACTGACAACACTCCCAGCACTGGGAGGGAGAACAGGAGCATCCACCTGGGCACGCACCCCAGCATCTACTACAGGTGCTCAAAAAATGCTCATAATTATCCTTGTCAGTTATCTTCATTGGATCAGCTAGTGGCTGATCTTCATCCAGCTCCCTGTCCTGTGGGCACATGCAATAGCTACAATCTTTGATCATTCTACTCGTTTGGATAGTTGGGAACAGAGACTTATAAATTCTCCAGCAGAGGAGAAATAGGATGAAATTGACATCAGCACAGTATTTTAATAGATATTAGTGGGTGATCTTAGAATGTGGGAGAAACCACCCAGGAGGCTCTCAGATAACCCAGGCTTGGAGTGATGAGAACTCCTAGTCCATGGCAATAGTTGTATAAATCAGATAGGCCTGAGATTCCAGGCAGAGTAAGAGGAGAAGGGGTGGGGGAATTAGGAGGCAGGCAATAAATTGAATGTAGTAAATTAAGGAGTAATAGGAGCACAATATCCACTGAGACGAGCCCAAGGACCTCAGAGATTAGCAATTGGTGGTAAAGGTATCATTTGGGGGGGAAAATGTGGCTAATTTGACTTTTTACATGAAATATCCCCAGGCAAACGGAGATATGGTAGTGATTAAACAGACTGGTAATTTGCCTACCTAATGAGATTTTTTAATTAATAGACTTTCTTTTGAGCAATTTTATGCTTTCAGAAAAATTGAGCAGGAAGCACAGTTTCCATGCACTCCCTCCTTCACCCATCCCCCAGTTTCCTCTATTAACATCTTGCATTAGTGTAGTACATTTGTTACAACTGTTACAATTGATGAGCCAATATCGATACATTTTATTAACTAAAGTCCAGAGCTTAAGTTAGGATTCATTCTTTGTCTTATACATCCTATGGATTTTGACAAATATACAATGACCTGCACCTGTCATTGTAGCCTCACACAGAATAGATTCAGTACCTGACAAATCCCCTGTGCTCCATCTTTTTATTATCTTCAGTTTTGCCTTTTCCATCATATCAGAGTTGGAATCATGCCGTATAGCCTTTTCTGATTGGCTAGCTAAGGCGATTTTGAATTGGATTTTTATTTGTTTGGAAATTCATTTGATTTTAAAGATAATCAGAGAGTTTTATGGTACTCGATTCCCCTATTCTTAAATAAACTTATGTTTAAGGCAAACTTTATATACTATTGTACAAAGGAAAATAGTATCACCTGCTATAACAGAAGGAAACTGAAATATATCATTTAGAGAGACAGATTTAAATCTAAATTGTAAAATGATCATCCACGTGCTATCTGAGAAGAATCCTTCTCACCACCTGTCAATGCCAACACTTCAGCAAACACTGATTTGAATATTTCCCAGCCCTCCCCTTCCCCTCCTCAGCCCCTACTTTCAACTCCATTCCTTTGATCTGCAGTTTAGTGGCTGTGAAAAGAGAAGAGCAAAGGGAAACAGATGTGCTGCCTTCAAGTGTTTAAAGAGCTGAGAAGTAGAAGGTAAAGGGGAACATTCAATAAACGCCCATGATATGCTAGGCACTGTGATGAGTGGTTAAAATATATTATTTGGTCCAAACTCCACAATAGCCCATGTGATTGGGATTCTGCTTTTCATTGGAGGGATCAGGAAGCTAAGGCTCTGAGGGATTCTTAACTGCCCAGCTAGTTAAGCAAAGAAGCAGGGTCAAATCCAAAATCTCTATCCATTTGTCCAGACCACGCAGTCCATTATGGAGAAAGGGATTTACTCTTTGTTGCTTTAGGAAGCAGAACTAGGACCAAATGTTACATAAGCATATTTCAGCTCAACAGAAGAACTTTCCTTGTGCTCTTATGGCCTAGCAGTAGAAATAGGCTGCCTTAGGAAGTGGGGAGCATCCCTCTCCCAAAGTGTGCAGAGACCACAGCTGGAGACCACCCAGAGGGAAAAGCCACAGAGGGTATCTCTCACCATCACCAAATGGAAGTAGGCTCGGGAGCTCTAAGCCCCTCTGGGGCAAACATTCCATAACTCCAAGCCTCTGTGGCTCCTTGTGCTAACACATAAACTTCCAGAGAAGGTGCTGATTTGTTTGAATGTCGGCAGAGCGTTAAATACTACTTTGGGACACCTCAATCTTTCTGCAAGCCATATTCTTTCTGTAGGCTTTATTAGGGGTCACATGAAAGACATAAAGCATCAAAACAACTGTTTCCAGATGGACCTGACTTGCTGAATTATTTGAAAAAACATGTCACTGGAAAGCTAACAAGCTTCTGGAGACCAGGAAATCTTATTCCATAAGTCTATCAATACCACCTTGCATGGAGATAAAACAGCCTCCTTGTGATGAAGTATGCTGACTTGTGACTTGGGCTTCAGCTTGCTGTTTAGCAAAAGGCTCTGAGATTAATCTTCTCTTTTGTCAGTAGATACTGGCATGGACTCTGGGACAACACATGGATAATGTTTTAGCTAATCCTTTAGCATCTTTATTTAACTACACTTTAAGCAACGAATTTCTGCCTAAGAGTGCCTAGGAATGCTGAGAAAGGGCATAAAAACAGAGATATTCTTATATTACCCATTTCATTAGATGAACAAGTTCATAGTTCCAATGTATATGCATCTGACACTTCAGAAGGCAGAATTGAGCCCTTTAGAGACTACGTTTTATGTGAATTGCTCACACACACACAGCAGGCACATACCACAGGGATAGCTCAGTAAATCCCACTCATTTGCAAAGTCTCCATTCATAAATATATACATAAAGATAAGAAAAGCCATGATTTTGCTATCTTCTGCTCTGAAAGAACTGCAAGACCCCAGCCACTGGATTACCGAAGGCCATCTCACTAAGGGCCCTGATTAGACTTTTCAGTAACTCTTGCTCATGTATGATTCACAGGGGTTTTTATAAACCATCAAAATCCTCTTACTAGTGCATATTAATATCGTATTTCAACAAACTCTTCTGTTCAGAGTCAGAAGATAGGAAATGTCTATGCTTCAGAGGAGCCAGACAGACCCCTTGATAGAAAAGTGTCAATCCATTCTCCTCTAACCCAAGGCTAACACCCACCAAATTTCTTTCTGCCTTTTTTTTTTTTTTAATGAAAATGAAGTCATTCCTTTCTGCCTGACAAAGGAAACAACATCCAATCATGGCCATACTAGAATGAAGAACCCTTTTCCCACTTGAACACTTACTGAGATCAAAATGGTGGTTGAAACGTTTGTGTTCAGAGGCACCTGGGTGGCTCAGTCGGTTAAGTGTCCAACTCTTGATTTTGGCTCAGGTCCTAATCTTAGGGTTGTGAGACTGAGCCCCACATGTCGGTCTCGGCACTCAGTGGGGGTCTGCTGGAGATTCTCTCTCTCTCTTTCCCTCTGCCCCTCCCCCATGCTCTCTCTCTCATTCTCGCTCTAAAATAAATAAAATTAAAAAAAATGTTTAATGCTTGTGTTCATCGAGGAGTTTGTCTTAAATCAGTTTTGCGTGTCCATAGCATTACATATGAAATAAAGGCACAGAGTAGATTTCCTACTTCAGCCATGTCCGGGAAACAATATTTCTCAACCCTAGTTCCTGTTTACTCCCTTCTCGGTTCTCTCCAACAGCTTCAAGGAGCCAAGGGCAGATGCTACTGGCTGCCATGGCAAGAGGCCCCCATCATTCCTGAGCTGAAGCAAAGCTGTAGCACAGCCCCAAGCAGCCTTCTTGTACCTGCAGTGCTGATGCGTTACCCAAGGTGGGAAGATGAATGGAAATAAATATCTATTGAGGAAGGATGGGACACCAAGTACTGCACATTGTCATCCAATCCTAATAGCCGTTCAAGGAAAGCAGAGGAATAATAATTCCCAGCAAGTAATCGATAAATGCTCTTTCCCTCCCCATGTCCATTTGCAGATAAGAAAATGATGCTCAAAGTCATATTAATTTATGACAGTGTTAGAATCCCAGACTTTCTATCTGCTTCCAGAATTCATTCTTTTACCTCTGTCCTGTGCTGAGTCCCTTTAATTCTTGTGGATTGGGGCTATGTTTCCTCAGTCTCCACAGGGCTTTGGTGAATGGTTGCGCACTTTGTGACTGTGGATTTCTGCCCAGGAAGCCGTGTCCCCTTCCCGGAGTTATGCATTAGTCTCCTAGACCTGCTGCAACAAACTACTGCAAACCAAGAGACTTAACATGACAGAAATGTATCCTTTCACTGTCCTAGAGGCCAGAAGTCTGAAATCAGGGAATCAGCAGGGTTGGTTCCTTCTGAAGGCTCTAGGGGAGAATCCCTTCATGCCTCTCTCCTGGCTTATAGTGGTTGCTGGCAATCCTTGGCATTCCTTGGCTTGTAGCTCTGTAGCTTCAATCTCTGCCTTCATCATATCCCTGTGTCACCCCTATGTTTCTCCTCTTCTTATAAGGACACTTGTCACTGGAATTAGGGCCCACCCGGTTCATCCAGAATGATTTCATTTCAGGGTCCTTAACTTAATTAAATTACCAAGATCCTCATTCCAAATAAGGTCACATTCACAGGTATCAGGGGCTAGGACTTGTATGTATCTTTTTGGGGGCCACATCAATCCATTTCAGCTTGTATCCACCTGGAAGAAGAGCAGCTTTTTCTAATTGCTCCACCTAAAAAGGATGTTTTATTTTCTATTTAGCACAAAGACATCTATGGGCTAATGGATATCCTGGTCCCCTCAGTGTGTTCCTGGATTCCTGCTTCCCATCAGTCTAGGATTTTAACCCATCCTTTCTCTGCAAGGTTATCAATCAAACCATGGCTGGGCCTCTGGCAGCCTACTCATGCTACCTCTCTGAGAAAGAGAGCCTGGGGAAGTCAGCATGTGGTCAGGTCTGGAATTAGGTCTGCCTACTGGATTTCATGGTGGGAAGACAGGCCCTAAGGGCACAGGCTCTACCTGGCAAGAGGCTGTAAAAGATAGCACTGATGAAAAACTATGGCCTTCACAACAAGCAGTGGCCCAGGTAAGCAAGTAGCCTCCAGGAGAGTTACTTAAAAGGCTCAAAACTCACAGCAGCAAGAATGGAGTGATAGCCTCTTTGGGAGGGGCGTATGAGAGGCAAGAGGAGAGAAGGGGCAACTGTCAGTCATCCAGATGCTAGGCTGGGCCTTACAGTGGGATTTGGCCAGTTACTCTCATAGAGATCACATTCAGGGCCCAAAGCTAGGGACAGACACAGCAATAAAAGGCCATGCTGTAATGCCCCAAAATGTGGGCTGTAGACCCTTCAATCTGTCTTAGGTCAGGATCTGTTTGGGGGCCAGTAGCCCCAGTGAAGGGAGAGGAGTAGTCTAAGATGGAACCAAGCTCAATGTCCATTACGTCCCTGTCTCTCCTGACCAACCCTCCCCTGTTACCCTTGCTTTCCAGGTCCATCCTTGGAAGGTGAAATCCAGTCCTCTGCATTCTCTTGCTCAGCCTCTTTGAGTCACTTGGTTCATACCATTTGTGATATTGTGGTATATAATAAGAAATATATATTTGGTCTTTGTCCTCATTTCTGTCACAGAGCTCCTAAAACTTTTGGAATTTCCTACGATACACAATAAATGTGTCTTTGTTATGTTAATGAGGTAACTTTTAGAAAGCCCTTAGGTAACCTAAGGGAAGGGCAGGGTGCCAGGAGAACCAACCAAGTGATTAGAAGGTTGAACTTTGAGTCCCTCCCAACCTAGAGAGAGGGGCTGGTGTTTGAGTTCAATTGCCAAGGGTCAATGATTTAATCAACCATGCCCATGTAATAAAGCGTCCATAAAAACCCAAAAGGATAAGGTTCAGAGAGCTTCTGATTTGGTGAACACATGGAGATTTGGGGAGAGTGGTGTGCCTGTAGAGGGCATGGAAGTTTCTGTTCTTCTTCTGGCTATTTCTAAGTTAAATCCTCATGTAATAAATCAGTAATCTAGTAAGTAAATGTTTCTCTGAGTTCTGTGAGCCACTCTAGCAAATTCATTGAACCCAGGGAAGGGTCTTAGGAAACTTTGATTATAGCCAGTCAATGAGAAGTACAGGTAACAATCTCTGGACTAACAACTGGAATCTGACATACAAGCAAGGGGTCCTGGAGCCTCCAATCTACAGCTGGTTGGTTGGAAGGCCAGGTCATAACCTGGGCTTGTGACTAGTGTCTGGGGGGAGGGGTAGTCTTGTAAGACTGAGTCCTTAACCTGTGGAACCTGACACTATCTCAGGGTAGGTTGTGTCAGAATTGAGTTGAATTCTCAGACACCTTATTGGTATCCAGTAATTGAGTATTGGTGTGGACGAACCCCCACTACACACATACACACACACACACACACACACACACACACACACACACACACACCACACACATTGGAATTGGATACAGAACCCCAAATACCATCCCAGACCTTGCCCTGAATCCAGGCTTCAACTACCCAGTGCTGACTATGGGAGGTAAAGGGGAACTCACAAAGTGCATGAGCTTTCCTTGGAGGATTTCCAGTGCAACTAAAACAGGAAGCAAGCAGAACCTCATGACAATTTTATTTTTGACTTCTTGCCACCAGTCTAAATGAGTAAGAATAGAAGTTCAAAGACTTTCTAAGAATGCTCATGAGTGAAAAGGCTTGACTGGACTGATTTCAGAAAGCAAACCTAAATTCCATTCCAGGAATTGTATAGCCTTGCAAGTTCTTGAGCTTCTAAATAAAAATCTCTGGGAATCTAATAATAAAGTCTTAATGGTACACATGTCTTTACAGTATTTATATTTAGCGATCATTTTCCACTCCGACATGATTTCCTGCCAAGAACATCACATTCCAATAGATTTTGTCATATGATGTTTGATGCTTATTTTATTGTTCCCCAAATCATCATTGCCATGGAATTTGGGGCTTGTGATGGAATTCAATAATTTGTCTTTAGTCTGTCTCCAGATTAAGGAGATTTATTGAGGGCCTACTGTCTGCAGTAAATTGAGCCAGACTAAGAAAAAATAGGGCCTGCCCTTTTGGCATGTGATGGGCTTGTTTAGAGTTACTCAGAGATATAGCCAGAGAGGAAGGCGGTGTCAGATGTCAGCAGTAAATGCCTTTCTGAGGTCTGAGCATCAAGACAATAGGGAATAGGTATAGACTCTTGTAAAGAGGAATCAACAATACTTTTATGAAAAAAATTGGCAATGATGCCCACAATAATTTAAAGAAAGAAGAGAATAAGGGAGGAAGAGTAGTGGAGCCTTTTGTTCAGTAGATGGTGGGTGACATGTGGCCACAGTGAAAATGGAGAAGTGGCCACAAAGATCTAAAGGAAAGGTCACTGGACTTGGCCTGGGTTTATATCCACAAGTTATTCATGCCAATGAGCTTGTTTCCTCATTTGTGTAAGGAAGGCTAATAGCATCTGTGTCACTAAGTTATTATGAGGAATAAATGAGATAATGGATGGCACAAAGTAATCACCGAATAAATGAATGCCTACAGTCAAAAGGATGAATCCCAGAGATCCTGTAGGATGAAAATCATCTTGCCTTACTGACTATATCAAACAGGGTTCCTAGTTGCAAGCAGAGAAACTGATCATGGAAGAAAAAGAACTGACTGGAAGGATATTAATCTGCTCACACAATTGCTAAGAAGGTTGGAGGAACCAGACTTGGAAAACAGGCAGGACCAGAAGACAAAGTAGCATTCAATCACAAAATCAAGCCAAAAATCCACTCAGTGAGATCACCCTTGTTGCTGAGCACAGTGACCATAGTTTGCATTGCTTCCACTGCCCAGCTCTAGACACAGACACCATCCCTGGAAACACCGTTGGCTGTTGGCACTGCTCTCATCCCCATCAGAATGCATTCCCTACTGTCCCTGCTTCTTTGAATCTATCTCTAATGCCTAACTCCAAGTCTGGGGCAGGTTGGCCAAGCCTAGATTGGGTGCCTCCAACCTTTGGCAAGCAACTATCTGTTGTTTTTCATTTCTATAATGAGAGGTGGCTGATGCACCTGCCAAAACTCATAAATTTGGAAATGGATTTAAATGCTAGGACACCAGAAAAATGACAAACATCTGTTAGTATCACTGACTGGTAAGTGAGGCCATGTGGAGAGAGAAGGTAAAGCTTGTTTATTGTAAAGTATGAAGCCCAAGGCGAGGAAAATTGTGGTTCTATTTTCAACAGCTGGAGAAAATAAACTGATTTTTTACAGCTTTATTAAGATATAATTTACAGACCACAAAGTTCACTCACTTGAAGTGTATAATTCAATGGTTTTTTTATCATATATACAGACCATCACCATAATCTAAATATAGAATATTTTCATCACTCCAAAAGGAAACCTCATACTCATTAACAGTCACCCACTATTATTAGCTCTAGGAAACCACTGCTTTCTGTCTCTCCAGTTTTATGTATTCTGGACATTTTATATAAGTTGGACAATACAATACGTAGGCTTTTGTGACTTGCTTCTCTCACTTAGCAAAATGTTTTTGAGGTTCATCCATGTGGTAACATGTATCAGTACATCGTTCTTCTTATGGCTGAATAATATTCCATTATATGGATATCACATTTTGTTTACCCAATCATCAGTTGATGGACATTTAGGTTGTTTCACCTTTTTGGCTACTATGAATAATGCTGCTATAAGCATTAGTGGACAAGTTTTTGTGTGGACATATATTTTCATTTCTCTTGGGTAGATCCTTAGGAGTAGAACTACTGAGTCAGATGGTAACTCCATGTAACATTTTGAGGAACTGCCAGGCTGTTTTCCCAAGTGGCTGCACCATTTTTCATTCCCACCAGCGTAAGGATTCTAGATTCTTCACATCCTTGTCAACACTTGTTATTGTCTGTATTTCTGATTATAGCCATCCTAGTGGGCATGAAGTATTAAATGGATTTTTAAGCTTGATAGTCTGCCATAGATATCCAAGAAAACCTATCCTGATGCTGTTAGTCATCATCATCAACATCACTGAGGAATCAAGTTGTAGGACTGAAAAAATGGAATCAGCTTAGTTTTTCTTGAAATCTGCAACAAACCTTTTCTTGATTATTAATTATATCTTGGACAGATGCCATGGCTTTCCAGACATTTTCTGAAAAGTTATTAAAAGTTCAATCTAGTCAAACATTTCATTCTCAAATGTGATTTAAATCTCATCTCCTCCCTTTCCTTGTCTCCTGCGCAGGTTTGACCTCTCTCTGGAGAGGTCTTCAGTGCAGAGAGAAACATGGTTTGCCCCTTAATTCCTCTACTCCTCCCCCACTGGGACTGGGAATGAGGCAGAAAGATTGGGGAAGTATCACCTTAGTTAACTGGGCAGTTCTGCCTCCCCACAGTATGTCATGGGGAGGTATCTGGCTCCACATGTTGTTGGCTCTTCTCAGAATGCAGGACATTTAGCAATGATTTGTCCCACTTGACATCCAGTGGAAGTTCTCAGAGTGAATGGATACAAAAGTGAAGATGAAAATCTTAAGAACTGAACCATGAAATATGACACAGGAAGGAGAGAAGCCCAGCAACATGGTAGGGGATGGTGCAAGGTCATCCAAGGGAAGGCAGCATTTCAGGAAGTGTGCTCAAGAGTAGCCAAGTTTGCCTGGAACCCAAAGTGGGTCACAGAGAAGGTGGGGGTAATTGGGGGAACAGGAACCTGGGCCCTCAATAATGGCATCCAAGAATGCAGGTTTGCAGGTACATTTTAGGAAAAGGTGATTAAATGGAAATACAGAGTGATATGTAGAAAGGAATATCAAATAACTGAAGGAGAATATGCCAAGGGTGCTTTATTTATGAGAAAAAGGTGGCTCACTCAGTTGAAGAGAGATTACTCACAATCATAGCTGACATTCACAGAGTCCTTTCCTCGGGCTTTCCAGATACTATCTTTTTAGGCTCACCAGTGCTCAGAGGTTAAGTTCTATTTACTATCATCTTGTTTTCCAGGTGCAGTTAAGAAATGTGATGAAGGTCCCACAGCTAGTGAATGCAGAGCTGTTTATGCCCACACCAACATACTCACACACTCACTGTACTATTTTGACTCTCAGGAGGTATGACTGGGGAGCTAAGGAGAGAGGAATAGTTTAAAAGAGCCATTTTCGAGATGTGCCAAGGAGAAAGGAAGAGAAGACTTATCAAGCACTGGTAAGAGCCAAGCTGATGTGAATGGCAGCTCATGGGGAGCCAGGTCTTCATGGTTATATGTTGTCTCAGATCCTCTGGGGCAGAGGGGCAAGAATAGGGAGTGTAGACAGTGGCAGAGGTAGGCTTGGAGATTGTTACAAGTGTGTAAGGAGACCCATGGGTGAGAGGGCCTGAGCGATGGAAAGGACAGCCCTAAACAGTGCCACAGGTTACCCACTGGATCCCCATGCCTTTAAATTCTATGAGGGCAGAGACAATTTCCATCAGAATCCCCATTCTGCAGTATCCTCTTTGAATTTTTTTCTTCCGGCATTGAGGTACCAAGGACTACACTTTGCTACTTTTCTCCATTCAATCAGAACACTTCAATAATTTACACATTTATATGAGTGAATTCATAGTCATGGCTCATCTGATTTCAATCATTTACACATCATGCATAGGGAGGTTATTCTGAGCCAGGGACGGGCTTAGCTATTGTTTTGTCGGCTAAAAAGTGGGGAAACTTGGAAGAAGCATGGATCTGAAGGCTTCGTAGTCATAGTCTAGAACCTACCACATCTGAGCACCAGCCCTCTTGTCCAAATGGTGATCCCCTCCCTAAGACTCTTCCCACATAAGGACATCTATTCTTCCTTTCAGCCTCTGTGCACTTGCTTTTTCTGCCCTATGCACCATCTCAGGCTCCCAGAGCCAGGAAACCAACTATCTATTCTCTCAGAGATGGCCACTCACCACTATCTCAAGACTGAAAGGCTCCCCAAAGAGACATCCAAGACACAAGGGCTGCCCAAGGAGCTTTTCAGAAGTGACCAGTGAGGACCAAAGATGAGCAGGTCCTTCCCCAGTGGTCTGGACTACATAAGACCCCTGAATTTTTGTATGACCCTCAGTCAAGTGGAATGAAGAGTGTCCACAAAACACACTAAGATTGACTTTCCCCCAGACATGGGTGTAGAGACTCAGAGCAGACGAATAAAATTTTGGGAAATAAAAGAATATGAGTATTCTGGTATGCAAGGGTTGTGTAGCAAAATTAACATTCTCCATAGATTAATTAACTAAAATATTTTCAAGCTATCAGGTAAAGAATATTTTTAACTCTTCAACTGCTAGGAAAGATCTCTACTATCTATCACTCTCAATCATTTATGAATATTAAATTCATAGATCTAAGGTTTCTGTTCCATGAAACACAACCACATTGCCTAGTCTTTCAGGTGAACACTATCTTTTTTTTTTTAAGATAATGGTTTGGTTCTTATTTGAATAAATAAGTAAATCATTCCCAGGGATTCTTAATTAATCATAAAATTCCAAAGAGGACTCATCTAATTCCCACTTTTCTGATATAGAACAAAGATCTATTTTGAAATAAGTACATACCTGTGAACTTTTCCAAAAAATTTGCCACTACAAAATATTTTGTAAACACACAAAACAAACACATTTTGTTTGAAGACATTTTCAGGACATAATAGAATTATCAGAAAAACATATTGCCAAGATATATTGGGTATGCAATCCAATTTTTTTAAAATAAATGAGATTTTTCTATAATTTTATATATTGAAAATTTGGCTAATAAGAAAAATCCCTCCCTTTAGTCACAACACAAACACACCCCAAACCAAAACTGCTCCTGAAAGATGAAGCCAGAAAAATATTTTTATGGTAAGTTATATAATGCTGAATAATTTTTACTGGGCATACTGACCTGAATACATGTAACACTGCAAAAGGGAACTAAATATGTACATGTGAATTTCTAAATTCAACCAAATGAAAGATGTTTTTAAGAAATTATTTTTAAAGTGCCATTAGTATGCCCAAGAATTTATTTTATAGCCGTAAAATGTAGGTTGTTCTATTGTCTCCACCTATAATTTTTTATATCCCAGTTTTATAGTGTCTCATAAAATTTAATTCTTAATGCAAAATCTTCTTTTAAGCATTCCCTCTTTCACAGTTATAAAAAGTTGCATTTCAGCCGGAATTTCCATGTCTACCACATGTGATATCCCATACTTTGTCCTCATTACAATTCCAATCATATTATTGACCTAATACATTTTTGCCAGCTGTGTTCATGTTTTGATTTTCCAATGAAAGGATCATTTTATCTGGTGTTAAATTGCATGATCTGAAAACATAAGATGGTGGTGCGGAGCAAAAAGGAAATAGGGAAATAATACATCTGCTTTCCTGAATTTTCTTTCCTCTTTACATCTAAAGAACTCCACGGATAATAGAGACATCCAGAAAAAGTGTTCAAATATATATTTGAGGAGGATGAGAACTTACAGAGTAAATTATCAGAAATAGCTCAGACTTTCCAGTGAGACACAGGAAGTACAATAGTGAAAATGAAGTTACATCCTAGAGGAATTTTGAGAGTTTATGAGACAGTTGTATGCAAAAGGACATCAAGAATTTTTACAGAGTTTGAACAAACAGTCATTTATGAATTATATATCTCAACAAAGTTGCTCCAAAGTGAAAAAAAATAAAACACTTTTGGCTATAAATATCTGGGTCGGGGGCTGAATGAATTGGGTGGAATTCATATCTCTTCCTTCTCATTTGATATAAACTTTTAATATATTATAAAAGTATTGACTCCGAGAAACAAACTGAGGGTTTTAGAGGGGAGGGAGTGGGTGGATGGGTTAGCCTGGTGATGGGTATTAAGGAAGGCATGTACTGGATGGAGCACTCGGTATTATATGAAAACAATGAATCATGGATCACTACATCAAAAACTAATGATGTATTGTATGGTGACTAACAAAACAAAACAAAACAAAATAAAATAAATATATATTATAAAAGTAATCCTTGTTCACAGTTGAAATTGGAAAATACAAAGAAAAATTAAAATAGAAAAAAAATCACTCCTTATTCCATTACCTAGAAATAACTTATTCCTTTCTGTCTCTGTGCACATTACTAACCTACTAGAGTTCTTACTGTGTTTTCCTGCTTTCTTCACTTAATAATAGATCTGAAGTATTTTCTCATATCTTTATTCTTTGAAAATATAAATTTTAATGGTGGAATAATATTCCCCCCTATAATTTCCTTAATAAATTAGACATCTAATTTTGGAATAGATTATTTGTAATTTTTCATGGTTACAAATAATGCTACAATAAACATCCTTGTATAAAAATCTTTATTTACATCTCTGATTATTCCATCAAGATAAAATTCTGAAAAGTGATGTTACAGAGTCAACTGGCATAAACTGGTTTCAGGTTTTTGATTTACACAGTCTAATTGTCCAGTAGAGAGGTACCCAAAAGGAGACACCAATTTGCACCACCAACTGCTGTGTGTGAGAGTCTTTCCAACCACATTCTTACCTCATGAGGTCCTACAACTAAAACATTTTGCTAGTTTAGTGGGCAAAAATTAAATCCTGATTTAATGAGATCATTTCTTGTGAATTGTCTGTTCATGTCTTTTGCCCATTTTTCTATCAGGTTCTCTGTGTTTCTGTTATTGATTGTTAAGAGCAACCCACCCTTTTTTCTGTCCTATATGCCACAATCAAGCTGTCATCTTCAGCCTTTCAATTTTGCTTGTGCTGTTTCTAGTGCACAGAACTATAAAATGTTATGGTAGTCATATAACACATATATATGTATATAGATAGATATATGCATATAGTGGTAAAATTTACACACACACACATATCGTTTCTCCCCTTCCTCTGTGTACATTAAGAGGGCATTTGCTTATTGTCTTATTCTCATTTGCTTACTGTCTTGTCTCAAAGTAAGTCTGAACTTCACAAAGCTAGGTACCATATTTACCACTGTGTGCCCAGACCTTTAGCACAGAACCTAGTGCATAGTAAGGATTCATTAAATGTTTATTAAGTGAATGGAAGAACAAATGTCCACCCCCACAAGATGCACTCATACCAACCTTCCTGCCCTGTGTCTCCTGTGCCATCTCTGAGCGGGTATACAAATGTGGCAGTGGGTGAGACATGAGGAGGGGAGACAGCAGGTGGGGGAGCACTTTGGAAGAGTACTTTGTCTGCCTTCAAAAGCAGCACCCAGGCAGTTGAAGAGTGAAGGCCTGGCTTTTGGTTGTTATACATCGTGGTCTCAGGGATGTACAGAGAGAGAGGTATGAGATATCTTTTATCATATTTCAGTTTCAGAGAGGTTTTTAATATAATGACCTCTGTTTTATGAGGCAGAGACAATGTGCAGTCTCAAATTTCAGGACTGTGCATTGACATTACTTCCTGTGTTTAAGCCCCAAGTCCAGCATATTTGATCTTTAACATAATGGACAATTCACAGCAAATATGTGTCTATAATTTGTGACCAAAGGTCAAGTATAACTAATAATGGTGTGATGTCTGTGTGGCTACAGGCATAAAGGAGGCAGGAAATCTATCAATTAATGCAGCAAAATGAATGGCAATTAAGTTCAAGTTCAGAAGAAGCACACTCATTTAAATGAAGATACTTGCCAATTTGTGATAATTTGGAAAGGGTCAGTTGGAAGTTGCCATGACATTACCTACAAGAAAAGTGTTTACTGTGTAAATTAAGAAAATTACAGAAAGAATCCTTAAGATACAGATAATTAGATGATTTTTTAAACACTCTCCAAGGACTTCAAAAACATATGTTTCCATTTAGAGTACTGAAGGCTAATTTTTTAAAAATGTGATCTATTCCTAAGGGCAAAAGAAAAGGCTTCTGATAATTAACATTCTTCTAACCTAAATTTTTTAATAGTACTAATGGTTTTTGCTTCAACATTGTTGACATAATATAACTTAATAGGTAATTTATATATATGGTGGGATATTAAAAAGGTAGAAGAGTATATAGTACCAAGTGCACTCTTCTTCCCTCCCATCTCACAGACCCCAGTTAGGTTCCCCTTGGCATCAAAGCAAACACTATTATCGTTTCTTAGTTATTCTTACAAGGATATTCTATGCAAACTCAAACATATTTGTAAATTGCCTATTCTAACATAAGTGGTAGTATATTATACATATTTAATTGCAATTTGCTTTTTGCACTCTATTTTGGAGATCATTCCATATCAGTATGTAGAGAGCTGTTGCCTCCCCTTTTTTTAATGTCTAAGTAGTACTCCCTTATATAGAATACTATATTTATTTAACCAGTCCCCTGTTAATCGATCTCTTAGATCAGATTCTCCAGAGGCAGAGCCCAAGATGGAGATTCTTGCACAAGTGATTTCTTGAGAAGTGATTTCAAAAGAAACCTATCCAAAAGCCAGGGAGAAAAGATAGGGCTGGGGAGGAAGCTAAGTAAAGATGTGGCTTTAGTCACGTCTAACATCAGCCTGATCCCATGGGGAGCTCTGGAGTGTGCATGGCACACTTTTGTCCAGACATTGGCTTTGGCTACATCCAGGGGTAACCTTCCAGCCATTTCCAAGTGAGAAAGATCCTTTTCAGTTGAGAATAAGTCTCTGGAGAAGGGTGCAGCCATAAACCATTGACAGCCAACACCTATGTGGCTAGAGATGAATGTTCTAGCCCAGGAAAAGGGATCCAGGTGGAGTACCTCAATGGACATCAGGTGCTTTCCAATTTTGCCAGTACAAGCAATGCTTATATCCTTGCAGACACACGCCTCTGTATTATGTGCCAGCACCACTGAAGTAATCAATGCCTAGAAGTGGAATGACTGGGCCAAAAGCTATAAGCATTTAAAATTCTGGTAGATATTGCCAAGTTGCTCTCCAATTTACCCTCTCACCCAAAACGAATGAGAGTTCTGTCTTCTTTCACCCTTGCTTAAAATGTTAGTAAATTTTTTAGTTTTTGTCAATCTGATGAGTAGAAAATGGCATCTTGTTGCAATTTTAATGCACATTTCTCTTACTATGAGAATTTTTGAATATCTTTTAATATGTTCCAAAGTTATTTTTATTTCTTTTTTAGTGAACTTTTTAAAAAAGATTTTATTTTTAAGTAATCTCTACACCCAACATGGGGCTCAAATCTACAACCCTAAGATCAAGAGTTGCATGCTCTACCAACCGAGCCAGCCAGGCAACCCATTTTTTAATGAACTCTTTATGCCCTTTGCCCATTTTTCTATTTGGCTATTGGTCTTTTTCTTACTGAATCATAAGTACTATTTAAATTAATGACAGCAACCCTTTTTTGTGAATATACATATTCTCAACCATATATATATATATATATATATATATATATATGACACTTTTGACTTTGCTTATGGTATCTTTATAAGAAAATTTAAAATATTTTAATAATCAAGGGTATCATTCTTTTTAATAACATTTCAATTTTGTATCATGTTTCCAAAGGCTCCAAGATTGTAAAAAATTCTCTGGTGATTTTTTTTTTTACTTATGTTTATGGGTGTTTTTTTTTTACATTTAAATATTTGATCCACCTAAAATTTGTAGTGATGTAAGAAGTAGGGATCCAACTTTTTAAAAATATTTTTCCCTTTATCTTGTAGTTTTTATTTAAATTCCAGTTAGTTAACATACAATGTAATATTCGTTTCAGGTGTAGATTTAGTAATTCAACATTTCCATACAATACCCAGTGCTCAGCACAAGTGCCCTGCTTAATCCCCATCACCTGTTTAACCCATCCCCCCCCCCACCCATCTCCTGTCTGGTAACCATCTGTTTGTTTTCTATAGTTAAGAGTCTGTTTCTTGGTTTGCCTCTCTTCCTCCCCACCCCATGTTTGTTTGTTTTGTTTCTTAAATTCCACATATGACTGAAGTCATATGGTATTTGTCTTTCTCTGACTTATTTCAATTAGCATAATACTCTCTCTAGCTCCATCCATGTCATTGCAAATGGCAAGATTTTATTCTTTTTGATGGCTGACATATTCCATTGTATATATAAAAAGAAATTTAGATGGCACCCCCTCTTACCTGAACACCACACATTATTAATAATTTCTTCACTAAAATGAAATGGTGCCTTTTTGATAGAATATGTTTCTATGTGTATTAGTGTGTATCTAGACTCTTGCTTTTCATCACTCTTTCCAAGGTCTGAGTTTGCCCCAGCATTATACACTTTTAAGTAAGGTAGCTTTATAATATATTTTAATATGTAGAGAGCTAGCCACTTGTTACTGGTGCCCATTTTTCAGCATCTTCCTCTCTGGCAGATTTATTTTTCCTTATACACTTGAGAAATCTTTAGTGCTTCTTTTGGCATTTCTTCAAATTTATAGATTAATTTAGGGAGAGTAGGTGTCTAAAAATAGTGAGTATTCTTTCCCAAGAGCATTTATTCACTTCAACTTTCACATCTCTTAATGATGTTTTGAAGATTTCTTCGTAAATATCTCATTTTTGTTAAGTGTATTATTAGATATTTTATTTTCCATGTTGCTGTTGCAGATGGGATCTTTTTCCATTATATTTTCTATCTGGTTGTTGTCTGTGTTTCTCCTTTTTAATTCTATAAATAAAGTAGATGGGAATTTTCCTGAATTCTGAATTTAAGAAGTAATTGTATATGACACATAAGAAAATCATTTAAAATTAATTTAAGAAAAATTTGTGGATGACACATAAAAATTGTTTTTATTTGAGGCTAATTTTTTTTCCAGGAAAATATGTACATAATAGAAGTTTTTACATTCTTTATTCTAACCAAAAATAAAATGTTTTAAAATATTCATCTGAGCACCATGGTCTAGCCCGGGTAAAACTTCTAGTATATAAATTATCTTGGTGTTTTGAAAAAAGTTACATGAAGTCATATATTTGTTTGTTTAATCATTCATTCAGCCAATAACTGAGTGCCTGGTAAGTGTCAGGTGCTGGGAATACTGGAGTGAACAAGACAGTTCAACTCCTGCTTTCATGGAACACACATTCCAGGTGTGAGGGAGATAGGGAGACTGCAAGACTAGAAAGTAAGCAAAGTAAACAAATAAATCTACAATAAAATATCCTATAAAAGTAAATGTCATGGAACAAATAAACGAAGTTGTGACAAAAAAGCAGAATGGGATGGTAATGGAGGGGGACAAGACTTGTTTTTTTGTTGTTGTTGTTTTTAGAGAGAGAGAGAGAGCGAAAGTGAAGTGGGGAGAAGAGGGCAGAGGGAGAGGGAGGGAGAGAATCTCAAGCAGGCTCCACAGCTTGGATGGAGCCCGATGGGGGCTGGGGGTTGGGGCAGGGGTCTCAATCTCACAACCCTGAGATCATGACCTGAGTCGTAATCAAGAGTCAAGAGTCAGACGCTTAACTGATTGAGATACCCAGGCACCCCGTGAGATATTTTAGATTCCAAGGTGAAGGAAGACCCTTGGAAGAAGTGTTATTTGTCCTGAAGCTTAAATAATATGAAGGTGTCAAATATCTTGGGACAGAGCACGCAGGCAGAGGAAACAGCATATGCAAAGGTCCCAACTCATGAAAAACATCAGTGTGTCTGAGTAACAGAAAGGCCACTGCAGCTGGAGTTAGTGAAGGAAACAATGCTGGAGTGATAGAAGGAGCAGTAAGAAGTCCAATCTACTTGCCCCTGGATAAAAATTTAAATGGTGCTGAGAAAAGAGAAGAGAATGTTCAGGATAAAAGTCTAATCATCATTGAGATATAACAGTTAAGTTTCTCATATTAAGAATTAAAAATTGCTTTTGAGACAAGTATGTCTGACTAAAATGGAGCTTGTGAATTTGAGATTGATAAAATGGGGGGGGGGTGGAAACTCCAAATAGCATAACCTTATAGGATGAAGGAGATAGCAGCAGTCAAACTGAATTAGGATAAGAAACAGGAAGAAAGTTTCATGTAATGATAAAACATTAAAATTTAAAAATTGAAGAGTGACTTTTGCTTCTTTCTAACCAAGATGGAGTGATAGAGACCAGATTTGCTCTTCTATCTTAAACAACTAGGAAATCAGACAATATATATAAAATAATGGTTTTCACATATTGGACAATAGGCAGGACTGTGTTCTCTTAGAGACAGATAACAAATAAGATAAACTCCTACTGACTGGAGGCAACCTCGAGCTTGTAGGTCTCATCGAGTTCAGGGGTCCAGAAGAAGAAAATAGGTATAATTTACTGAATAGAGTACCAAAGGAAGAGAACTGCATAAAGAGTGAGCACCAGAGATCTGAAGAGGGGTCACCTTGACACTTCGGCTGAATACTGATATGGCCTTCTAAAGAGAAAATTACCCAAACTGAGGAAAAGAATCACCAGAAAGGAATAAGAAGAACTATTTTTGGAAATCACACAAAGTTGTTGAATAGTCTTCCCATCAGACATAGTAGAAAGACCTTATATACATGGGCTTTTGGGTAGAACACTCTGAAAAGTATTGCCTTGGTCGTGGGGCCAAATTAGCCCTATACAAAATGTTGTTCTAGACAAATCCTTAAAATCTTAAAATCAAGGCTCCAAATGAGGCTTGGAATGAAATACCAACTGATTCCATGTAATTTAACTGTCAACACTATTTAAAGGAATATGACAAAATCCAGGAACCCACAATAAAAAATGTGCAATGTCTGGTATCCAGTCAAAAATTACTAGGCAAACAAAGATATAGGAATATATAACCCATAACTAGGAGAACCATCAACCCATAAGATCTAACCTAGAAAAGTCATAGATCATGTAATTAGTAGACAAAGTTAAAACAGCTATTATAAATATGCTCTATACTTTCAAGACAGTAGAGAATAACTTGACTATGCTGGAGAGAGAATGGATAATATACAAAGCCCCAAATGGAATTTTTAGAGATAAAAAATACAATATTTAAAATGAAAAAATTAATTGGATTGGTTGAAGAGTATATTAGACACTCTAGAAAAAAAACAGTGAACTTGAGGTGCCTGGGTGGCTCAGTCAGTTGAGCATCTGACTCTTGATTTCAACTCAGGTCATGATCTCAGGGTCCTGGAATCAAGCCCTGCATCAGGCTCCCTGCTCAGCGGGGAGTCTGCTTGGAGATTCTCTCCTTCTCCCTCCACCCTTTCCCCCACTCGCTCTCTTTCTCTGTCTCTCTAAAATAAATAAATAAATCTTTAAAAAAAATAGTAAACTTGAACATATAACAATAAAAACTATCCAAAAATAAAACTCAGAAAGAAAAAGACTGGGGAAAAAAAATGAACAGAGCCTCAATGATATGTGAGATAATACATCTATAATTGGAATTCCAAAAACAGAAGAGAGGAAATATGGGAAGAAAATTTATTTGAAATATTAAGACCAGATTTTTATCAAATTTGATGAAAACTACAATCCTGCAGTTCAATGGAACCCAAACAGAATAAACATAAAAGAAAATCAGACTACATTACAACATATTCAAGTTGTTTAAAAAAACAGTAATAAAGAGAAAATCTTAAAGTAGCCATAGAGAGAAGATATATCATATACAAATGTTCAAAGATATGACTGACATTTCTTCAGAAAATATGAAGGAAGGAGACAATGAAATTCAATCTTTAAAGTAGTAAAAGAAAAAAAATCAATCTAGAATCTTTTAATGTTGAATATATCTTTCAAATATGAAAGTGAAATGCTTTTCAGACAAACAAAAGCTAAGATCCACACTACAAGAAATGGCTAAAGGAAGTCCTTAGGGTGGAAAGTATATTAGAAAGGTATTTGGATCTATACACAGCAATGAAGAATTACAGAAATGGGAAATGTGGATAAATGTAATTTTTTTCATTTTAATAATCTCCTTAAAAAACAATTGCCTATTTAGAAAAAATAATAACAATATATTATGGCATTTACACCACACACAGAAGTAAAATGAATGACAATAGTGCAAAGATTGGGAAGGGGAAATGGTAATAGACTGTCCAAAGGCCTTACATAGTTTGTAGAGTATTACAGGATTTGAAAGTAGAATGTGGTAAGTTAAAAATAAATATTGCTAGAGTAACCACACACACACACAAATTTAAAGCTAGAGTAACCACACACTAGAGTAACCACACACACATACAAATTTAAAGCAAAATATATAGCCAATACAGAAGATAAAATAGGATCATAAAAATAGTTAATCCCAAAGAAGGCGGGAAAACAGGAAAAATGAAGGAAAACATATGGATCAATTAAAAAATAAATATCGGGGCACCTGGGTGGCTCAGTCATTAAGAGTCTGCCTTTGGCTCAGGTCATGATCCCAGGGTCCTGGGATCGAGCCCGGCATCGGGCTCCCTGCTCAGCAGGAAGCCTGCTTCTCCCTCTCCCACTCCCCCTGTGTTCCCTCTCTCACTGTGTCTCTCTCTGTCAAATAAATAAAATCTTTAAAAAAATAAAAAATAAAAATAAATAAATATCAAGACAATAGATTGACACCAAATCATATAGATAATTACATTAAACACTAACAATGTAAATACCCCCAATGAAAAGGCAGAGACTGTTTCATTATTAAAAAAAAAAAAGTAAGAACCAATTTTGTGCTGTTTACTCAAGGAAAAAACAGACTAGTTTAGAAACACAGGTTAAAAGAAAAATAATGGAAAAGATGTTACCTGAAAACATTAATATAAAGAAAGTAGGAATGGCTCTATTAATATCAAAGTAGACTTCACAACAAGGACTATAGTTAGGGAGAAAAAGGGACATTTCATAAGGATAAAGGGGGCAAATTCAACATAAGACATAACAATACCAAATGTATTTACACCAAATAATAGAGCTTCAAAATACATGAACCCAAAACTTATAAAAATAAAAGGAAAAAGAGACAAATTCAAGTTATATTGGTGATTTCAATGCTCCTCTCTGATTGACAGAATAACAAAAGGGAATGAATAAAAATATAGAACACCTGGATATACTATCAATCACGTTGACCTAAATGACATCTATAGAACATACTATCCAATAGTGACTGCTATAAATTAAATGTATCCCCACCCAAATTCATATGTTAAAATCCTAACCACCAAAGTGATGATATTAGGAGGTGGGTCTTTTGGGAGGTGATTAGGTCAAGAGTGCAGAGTCCTTATGAATGAGATTAGTGACCTCTTAAAAGAGGTCTGAGAGCTCCCTTGCCCCTTCCACCACGTGAAGACACAGCAAGAAGTCAGAAGTCTGCAACCTGGAAGAGAGCTCTCACCAGAACCCAACCATGCCAGGACCCTGATCTTGGACTTTCAGCCCCCAGAACTGTAAGAAATAAATGTCTCTTGTTTATAAGCCACCCGGTCTCTGGTGTTCTGTTATAACAGCCTGAATGGATTCAGATACACACTGTTTTCAAATGCACATGAAACATTCACCAAAACACTACATTCTGGCCCATAAAACATGCCTCAGTAAATTTAAGGACTGAAATTTGACCCTAATGGAATGAATTCAGAAATCAATATTAGAAGAATGTCTTAAGAAGTCCCCAAATACTTAGAAATTGAGCAACCCATTTCTAAATAGCCCATGAGTCCAAAAAGTAATCACAAAGAAAATTAGAAAATATTTAAAACTGAATGAAAATGAAAACATAACATATCAAAATTAGCAAAAGGTAACTAAAGCAGTGGTTAGACAGATTATTATGACTGAATGGAGTTCATCCCAGAAAGATAAAGTTTAACATTTTAAAATTAGTTAAACAATGTAATTCATCATATTAACATATTCTATACAGAAAACCATATGATAATCCCAATAGAGGAAGAAAAACCATTTGACAAAATTCAACATCCATTCATTAAAATAACTCAGTAAACGGAATGTTGAAGGAAACTCTACAATTTAATAAAGGGCATCTATGAAAAACCTATAACTGTATGAAACCTAATGGTGAATGAAGAACGCTTCCTTCTAAAACTAGGAACAAGGCAAGGATATCTGCTCTCACCACTGCTATTCATCAGTTTATTGGAAGCTCATTGTAAAGCCAACAAACAAACAAGAGATAAGAAAAGAAGAATTAAAACTGTCTTTTAAAAGATGCCATGATTGTTTATATAGAAAATCCTATAGGATTAAAAAAACTATTAGAACTAAAAATGAGTTTAGCAAGTCTCAAGATACAAAGTCAAAATACAAAAATCAAATGTATATCTATACAGTAACAGTTATATATACTACATGTAAATAATTGGACATTGAAATTTAAAATACCTCTTTAAAAGCTATTAATGGTGGTTTTTGCACAACTTAGTGAATATACTAAAAGCCATCAAATTATACAGTTTAAAGGGGTAAATTTTATGTGAATTGTAATCTCAATCTTAAAATCCTATGACATACTCAGAGATAAATTTAATAAATATATGCAAAATGTGAGAAAATTATAAAGTATTGCTGAGAGAAATTAAAGACTACCAACATAAATGGAGAGATATACCATCTTTAGGGACTGTAAGGCTCAATATTGTTGAGACATTAATTCCGCCTGAAAATGTAATTTCTGGAGATGGACAAGACTTGGATATAAGTTAGAAAAAAAGGTTTATTGTGATCTGAGAGGTTTCTTCTAATATCTGAAAGAGTGTCATAACAGGGAGGCAGGCAACTAATTTATTCCCCTTGGTTCCAAAAGACTGAATGAAAATCAAAGGATGGATATCACAGGGCGAGGAAGATCAACTCAGATATGAGAGTTTTCCAATGGCTAGCACTGTCTGCAAAGAATAGGAGTCCCACATACTTTCAGAGCTCTGCATCCCCAGGCCTCTTCAAGTAGAAGTAGGAAAACCAGAATTTCGAAAGGTAGGGAGAAAATTCCAAAATCTGGTGGGAGATTAGACTAGATCCCTTCTAAGTAAGGTTTCTTCCATCTCCCAGGATCCACAAGGCTCTATGGTAAATAAATATAAATTATTCAAAGAGGAGAGAAAATCAAGGAAAGATGGAGAGGAATTTCTACTCCACTATTCAATCTCATTTCCCCCTCACTACCTCACCTTTCAGTCTGACAGATTACAGTTAGCTGCAGAACATATGAAGCCGTGTGTGTGTGTGTGTGTGTGCGTGCTCGAGTGCTTTGGAGAACCTTTGTATATTTTATATTGTGGTCATCTTTTAACCTCCTCTGATTTTATGCCAATAGCAAATTCTTCCACTACCCCTTCAACTTCCCTCTTCCACTTTCAAGATTTTCCTGGCCCCTCGTGAAGGCACTTAAAGGCCATTTTTACAGCTTTTGTTCAGAAACATACACATTCATTATTCATTCTGAGAAGTGGCCAGTGTGCCCATGCTGAAGTCAGGAGAAATATCACAGACAGGCAGAACTCCTGTTGCGGAACTTATAACATAAAACTCAGATCTTGTTTTATCTCACAATTGTGTAGGACATGATCGTAACTTTGTAACCAGTTCCTACATGTGTTGCCTGCACTGGGAAGAAGAGAAGGAAGAGAATCTTTGTAATTTACACATTTTTAAGTTATATTTACTGAGCAAATATGTATTTAATTATTTAAAACATTGTATCCAGGGTCTCTGTACTCTGTGTTAATTTTATCTTTGAATTCAGTTATGGGGAAAAAACCCTAAATGTATATGTGAGAACAATTTAATCACATATCTATTACAAATTGTGAACATGATGTATTCTTCCTGATTATGCAGTATTAAGCTATAATGACTAAGGAAAATAGAAGACCATCTCAAAATTATGAAGAGTTTTAAAGTCAACTGGATTCTTTGAGATGGAGAGACATAAATTTGGAGCAGAGATCAGATGGGCCTTTGGAGGAATATATGAGAGAGAATTTCAGACTTCCTCTTTTAGCTAGCATCCAGAAAAGATTTATTCTCCTAACTTCATAATTATCAAGATATAGTTTATCTACAGCTGTTTTCTTTTAAGATCTTTTGCCAAATACTACATAATTTTAAAGTACATATTTCGAGATTATAAACTAAATTAAAGACATAATCTTGGACATAAGCCAGGCAGAACAACATACTGGTGAGCGGAGGCTGGTAGGTGTGGAGAATAGTCTCGCATGGGAGTGTCCCATTCTCCCTCAGGGGGAAGGCCACTCCATGGCTGAGCACAGGCTTAGCAGGTTAAGAAAACAGCTACTCGCCATTCCTGATGCTTATGCCCATGTGGAAGAAGCTCTACTTCCATGATACTCCTGGCCTCACTTCACCTCTCACTCTCCCCGTGGGAGTCACTCAGTTGAGTAGTGAATTTGGTGGCTGGAATTTGATGTGCAAAACCCCGCCTCTTTCTCTCAGAAGTGGGCCAGTCTACGGGGAGCATATGGATTTGCTCAGTTCCTCCGGAGACAGGCTTTTTCCCCATGGCAGGGTCCAGTGTCACCTGAGACTGGAAGGGTAAGTCTGCCCTATGCAGAGATTTAGCAGCCTCACGTGGGTCTCACGCTAGCTATGGACTCTATCTTAGCCTCTACCTGTCATCACTAATGATGACATTTTTGATTTCCATCTATTGATTCTTTTGTCTCATTTCTCAGTTTGTTCAGAACTCAGGCAGGTACTAGGGGAGCTATTTATTGTGTCCAGTTCAAGAGACATGTCACCGCCTATCTCACGCTGTGATCTCAACGAGGCTTTGAGGAAGGTGTTATTTTTGTCCATTTTACAGATGAAAAATTGAGGACTGGAAGGAATAAGGGACCCAGAGTTATCCATTGAACTTGTTTAGTGCATTTTATCCCCTCTAATGGGAATGTGATTCTGCAGGACTTCCAACTACCCTCAAGAAGAGGCATGAAGCCCTTTATTCACTGATGCTGGGGAGGGACAGAAGAACTCTGGGGCCCTGGAAATGACGATAGCTCACATAAGCAATGATTACAGAAGGAGATGCTTGGTGACACAAACGCTACAATGAAATTTTACTCTCCTTTAAGAGTTTCAACCTTTTATCTTCCCTGCAGTGTCTATATTCTTGGCAATCTGATGCACTGGACTATTATGCACTTTTTTAAGAAGTAAACATTTATTTGCCTTTCATTCATTCCATAAAAATTTATTAGCATCTACTTTGGTTCCCTTTGAAGATTCTGAGGGAGGTCCATTCCATGCCTCTCTCCTGGATTCTGGGGGCTGCTGGCAATCCTTGGCATGCTCCTCATTCCTTGACTTGTATCTGCAGAACTCCAACCTCTGCCTCTGTCTTGACATGGCCTTCTCCTCTGCATCTCTGTGTCTCAAATCTCCCTCTGCCCCTTCTCTTATAAGGACACCTGACATTGGACGTGGGGCCCAGCCTAAATCCAGGATGATTCCATCTTGATATTGTTAACTTGATTACCCCTGCAAAAAACTTTTTTTCCAAATAGGGTCACATTTCTAGGTTCTGGGCTTAGAACATGGGTAAATCTTTTTGAAGGGTCACCATTCAAACTACTACAGGAAGAAAGTTCAGAAATAAAGTCAAGAAGTCAGAGAAGAGGGGAGGATGCTTCACCAATGACAAGTTATCCATTCAACGTAAAATATCCAATGGTACTTGGTCAGGAGGCCCCATAAAACTGGCAGAGAAAAAAATGTTCTCATGCAGCATAAAGCACACCAAACAAAAGATCAAGTGCCCTAAAACTACCCAAGGCCAGGGCAAAGGCATTGGCTGAGTCCTACCCAAGGTCTATTACTAGGGAGTCAAATGATCTTAGGCAAGTCTTTTCTCTCTCTCTCTCTGGGCCTGGAATTCTTTATTTACAAAATAAGGTAATTGGACTAGAGCATTTTAAGCCTCTTCTATTCAATTATTCCATGATTCTGCACAGTGAAAGGCCAAAGATGTGCTTAAACCGATGATTATATGAGAAACATATTTTCAGTAAAAGATGCGACTGTTTGATTATCTAGTGAACTGTATACAAAGCAATATTTTTCCTACAGTGAACAAAGCAACATGATCCAGAAACATCAAAACAACACATATTCTGAGAAATGGTTCCATTTGTACCATTCTGATAGCTAACACTCTGGTCATTAGAGTTTACAAATTCTGTTTTGAGCTACATTAAACTGCCGGCTTTCATTATAAATCAGGGTGCTTCTAATAAGGATAAATAGTGGCATGGCATGGATGATGGCTCTCTAATTGCCTTGACTAGTCCAGGAAAATAAAATCAGATCAAATTACTATGTGTTATTAATCCTCTTAAATTTTTGGTTTGGGAAAACTACTATAAACCACGACAACGATGTTTAACTAGAGTCTGAGAGCAGAGCAGTCCTTCAGATTAGCATTGTTAGGTTGGTGACAGATGGCATTTAGATGCTCTGTTCCTGTCAAAAAGCCAGAGTCACTTGAATTCTTTGAGCAATGATTTCATTGGGGTGAAGAGAGGGGTGTTGATTAAGCCTAATCAGAAAAACTCGAGATTAATTATGCATTCTGAGAGGTTCCCACAAAATCATTATGATACAGTGTATAGTAACCTGGAATAAGACAGAGAATTGACATGTAATTTGAGGGCAGCAGTGATAGTTTTGAACTCTATAGTCAGTAGATACACCTAGCCCTGCAGTTTAAAACTCGACCTGCCTTTCCACACTTCACTTCTGCTACTCCCTTTCCTTCTCTCCTCAAACTTTAGTTCCTCTGAAAAGTCCACCATTCCCAGAAAAAAACATTCTATCCTAGCCCTGGGCCTCTAGCCATGGTGGCCCCTCAGTCTGCTTTTGTCTACCTTGTCTCATGATTAGGCATATACATAACTATCCACCCTCCCTCCTGGATCGTAAGCCTTCTGCAGGCAGGAGCCATCTCTACATCCCGTCTGTCCCATTGTTCTTAGCGCAATGCCTGCCATGGCTTTCTACATGGAAACTCTCAGCGATACTTGAATTGCCTTGTTGAAGGCAATTGTTGAACATGGGTGATTTTTACCTGTGAGCTTATTGTGAGCATTAAATGACATTATATCTCTGACAGAGGATAAATATTCAATAAATGGGGACTATTGAATAGAATTCCTCCAGAAATTTAGTAAGAGCTCTCTCTTTCCTATCTGATACAATATTACAAAGCTAGGCAGATGGTATTTTGAAGATGTTCTTAATCTGACATGTTATGTTATGTTATATTATATATTTTATTATATCATATTATGTTATATCGTGTTATGTCAGTTTTTTTCATTCAACAAACTCCACTGGTGAAAAAAGACAAGTAGATGGATAAATGCAAAGTGATGTTTTTGTTAGTTTCTTAAACAGATATTTATTGAGAGATGCTGGTATACAAAAAACTGTGCTAACCACCAAACTAAAACATTTATTGTTAGTGGTTTGAAATGCAATTAACATTCACGTAACTGTATTAAAAAGGAAAGCTTTCCATTTTTCTTATACTTATCTTTTCTTCTGTTTTCACTATTGTCTAAACCAAGGGTCCTTCCCCTGGGATAGAATTCAGGGGATCCATAAACTGGTATAGGAAAAAAATTACATATGTATTTTCACTAATTTCGAACGGAAATTTAGTATTTCTTTCAATTACAAATGTAGGTAACCAACCACAGTAGGATTAGGGTTTCTGTGACTCTGTCACTAATAGAAATCACAGGTGTTTTCAGGTTATATTCCAGTTGTTGCAGGTATGTTGGAATAATTGTTACACTCATCATAACTTTGAAATTACTTATTTGATTTGCTCCTAGGCTTAGTATTTAATGCATGAATAAAAAGTACATTCTAGGATATCTAGGATATCTCAGTAGGTTAAGTATCTGCCTTTGGCTCAGGTCATGATCCCAGGGTCCTGGGACCGAGTCCCATATCAGGCTACTTGCTAAGCAGGGAGCCTGCTTCTCCCTCTTGCTGCTTGTGCTCTCTCTCTCTCTCTCTGACAAATAAATAAATAAATCTTCAAAAAAATGTACATGCCTTACTACACCACGAATTTGTTTTGAAAAATATTTTAATGATGCTATTTCAATATATTTTATAGGATTCTTTAAAGGAATCAATAGGCTTCACCAAACTGCCAAAGAGATCCATAGCATACAAGAAAGTTGAAGGAGTCTTGATTTATGCCCTGACAGGAGTTATTCTTCACACATATCTGAGGTCTTTCTCTGAGGTAATGTCCAAAGCCAGCGCTGAGCTTTGAAGCTTAGTTGCACATGGCCCGTTCGCTTGCACTGGGACAGTGTTTCCAGCCACATGTTGACAGCAAGGGAGAGAGCACATGTCTATGCACTCCCATGTGACTGCCCTGCTCTGATCACCCATTAGTGAAAGCAGACCCATCCACACTGAGTCTGGGCCTGTGTGTGTGTGTGTGTGTGTGTATGTGCGCACACGCACCTGGGCTTCACTATCAGAGAAGGGAATTTAAACGTAATCTGCCATCTGGATGAAAACCAAACCATACACATCCCAGACAGGAGGAAAGAGACTCACAGATCCAGGTGTAGCCAGAAGCACCTGGGAATCTTGGTGGACCATAAGGCAAATGTGAGTCATCAATGAAAACTAGTTAGTTCCCAGAACAAACAGAATGAAATATAAAATAACAAGAGCATGTAAGAGTTGGGGCGGGGGGGGGAACATCTCCTTGCATGAATCGAGAGAGATAAGATTATTATTCCATTTTACAGATTAATGATTCAGAATGACCAAGGTGACTTTAACAAGTCGCACAGATAGTAAATGAAGCCTGTTAAACAGAATTAGAAGATTATATCCATAATATAGTACTGCCACTTCAGTAAAAATATTTCTTAGAACAAAGAGTATCTTGTTACCTAAGATTAAGGAAACACTAACAATCAACCAAAGGAGTTTCTTTACCCTTTCAGGGCTGCATTTTTTTAATGTAGGTCCAATTGTGATGGAGAAGACTTAACTCGGAGATGAGGCTAAGCCAGGTAACCTTGGAGCTTTAGAATTCTGTGCTTTGCAGTTTCTCTACATCTCCCAGTAGGGTATGAAACAGCCAAATATAATCAGTTTAGGTATACTCAAGTGGCACCTGAATCAGCCCAGAATTTCAGTTGCTTTCCAAAGAAGATATAATAAGTCCGATTTTCCAAAGGCAAAACTCAGTGACAGGGAAAGTGGGTTTCTTTCCCAAGAAGTAAGTGGCAATTCACTTCTGCATGGTGAAGGACAAGGTCTATATCCATGAAACAGAAGAGAACGGGTCCTCTGGCTGGTTAAGGAACCAGACCCAATTTCTCTTCACATGGCTTCTTGTTCTATACACGGTTCCCATCCCCATACCATTAGTCTTTTACTGGAATATCTTCGCTCTTCTCTTTTCTGGAACAGCTGTCTTTGAGACTACCTCCCCTCTAATCTGGTACTGTTACAACATGAAAGCATTTTCACTTAAGCTAGTGCTCTTGACAGGAAGCCCTTCACAGCCGCAGCTTGGCAATATGTAATCTGGAATACTCGGAAAGCTGCACAAGAGACAGCAAATGTCATTTCAGGAATATAGAAGCCTTGTTTCAGTAACAGAGATCCAGCACTGAGAGAGCATGGAAATTTCTGAAATGATGCCCCAGAGGTGAAGAGGGGCTTCTGTAACCAGATCTACCAGGGCAGCACTAAGGCCCAAACTCAAATCTGCCTTTGCCATTTTGCATTTCTCAGAGTCGACACCTCAAAAAGCTGTACATGTGGAAGCTTACACTTAGATAAACTATTTCAAAGTGAACATGTTACTACTCACTGAAAAGAAAAAACTATTGATTCCCACCCACCTACGACTTAGCATTCATTACACTTATCAAGCTGAACCATCAGCAGTATAATTAAATTTTGGCTTACCTCTAGCCAGAAAAAAAAGCTCCTATAACATTTGGGCCAACAATGATTTCCTCTTCCTAGAACTTTAATTTCCTCTGTCTATACCTTGTCACTGCTGGACACTAGCAAGGCCCATAGATTATCTCTCCCAGATAAGTCTGTGCCCTGAGAAATGGCATCTATTTGAAAATCTTAATGATTATAAATGAAACCCAACGTTATCAGCTTCTAGTACCAAGTGCTTTGCTTCTCTTAGACTGAGTGCAAAGCACGGTAAACAATGGAAGAGGGAACTGAAACAGATAATTTTTCAGCTACTCTGAAATGAAATGTGGATCTCGTTCATTTCAGAGGTTTTAAGGGGAATTGAAAATCAACGGTGGCACACAGGACGATGTGATTTGAGGAACTATCACAGTGTAAGTAACAGAACTATGAAAGCAATCAGAATCTTTTAAATATTTAGTGCCTATTAAATGCCCCCTTAATAATGCTGCAAAAGTGAGGCATATAGTTGTTTTGCCCTCCACTTCCAGTGAGGGGCACTGCAAGGAAATTCCTATGAAATCTTCTTGTGTATTTATCATGGGTATGGAGAGCATCCATGAGAGAAATCTCTCTCAAGCCTCAGTACTAGGAAAAAACTGTTTTCTCATTAATAAATAGATTGATTCTTTCAGTTAGGTGCTTTGAATCTTATAACCAAGTTTTTCCCTCTTTGTTTTAGACATTGGCAAGCTTAGAGCCAAAATTGCAGCCAATCTTTAGCAACTGAACAGAGCTATGTGATGTTGCATTTGCTGTGTACTAATCTTGCTCAGCTTTACTCTGTATTTCCAAACCTAATTTCCCTTTAGTCTTGATTTTATCACACATTTCTTTTTTCCAATTGTATTATTAAAATAACAATAAATAAATAATATTTATTAAAATAGGCTATCTCAAAGCCTTTTTATTTTTTTAAAGATTGAGAGAAAGAGCGAGTGCACGCACATGCGCGCACACACACACACACACACACACACACACACACACGTGAGTGGGGGGAGGGGCAGAAGGGGAGGAAGGAGAAAAGCAGACCCTTTGCTGAGCACAGAGCCCAAGCAGGGCTGGATCCTACAACCCTGAGATCATGACCTGAGCAGAAATCAAGAGTCGGACACTTAACCGACTGAACCACCCAGGCGCCCCACCCTCAAAGCCTTTTTAGAATGAACCAGTTCCTTTTAGGTTTTTCTGTTAATATTATTAATGTTAATAATTGCACACTATAGTTAGGGGGCTTCAGGCAGCAAAGACGTCTATGATCCCTATAGCAACATAATTTCACTTAACAACTAAAGGATCCAAAAGTCTCTAATTTGGGTCCTGTGAAGCATACAGTGGGTTGTAAGCCAATAAATTCATCTGTTCCTTCATCCATTAGGGACTAGCTCATTCCCTACCACATCTATCTCAGATCCTTCCTTTCCTTAAGAATATAAATGTATTCAAGTCTTTCCCATGAACAAAAGAATCTTCCCTCCATCCTACATAGCCTTCTAGCTACTGCCTAATATCATTGCTTTCAAAGTCAAATTTCTGTAAGACTTTTTTAAAGTTGTATTTATTTAAGCAATCTCCACACCCAACATGGGGCTTTAACTCATGACCCAGAGATCAAGAGTCTCATGCTCTTCTGACTGAGCTTGCCAGACACCCCTCTATAAGACTTCTGTGGTCCTCACTTGCCCTGTCATTCACTCAACACATGGGAATTTTACTTCCAACCCATCACTCCTATGAAATGTCTTTGTCAATGATAACCAAGGGATTACTGGTACCTAATTCCAGCATCACTTCTCAGCATTCATCTTAATCTTTCCTAATACATACATTCAGCTTACATACTTATTTACTTACTTACCTAAACTGAAGCATTTGACACTGTGAACCATTCTCTTTCTTGAAGCACTCGACTCCCTTAGATTCTGACACCAACCTCTCCTTGACATCTTTCCATCTCTCCTTCTGTGTCTCCCTAACTTTGCTCATTCCTTTACCTTTGCCTGTACTGAGCATGCTGGTGCCCCCTGGGGATTTATCTAGGGCCCTTTTCTCTTCTCACATCCATATCCTGACTTCAACTACTATGTTTCCCAAATCCATATCACTTCTGGTTTAAACTCTAGTCACATGGCCAAGTTCCTACCAGTTATTCCCTTGAATCTATTTGAAAAGTCTTAATGATTATAAATAAAAATCTAAAAGTACCTCAAACTTAGTGATTATAATAAAACACCCCGGGAACCTCAAACTCAGCATGCATACAACTAAACTCATCATCTTTCATCTAAATCTGTTCTTCCCTCCTGTATTTCCTAGCTTAATGAAGATACTGACACCCATCCAATTATCATCTCCTTGTCCTGAAGTAGTTTTTTTCATCAGCTATACTCCAAAATTACAGTGGACAAACAATAATTTCTGTTTCCTTCTCTGTTTTCTTGGCACAGTGGTCACAGAATATATGTCTTGAAATGAATAGGGGTAAGACTGCCTGATTTTCCAACTAGAACAGTTGATCGTGCAAGATGGTGGTGGGTGGGCTCTCTGGACCTTCTTTTGGGTATATGAGGCTACTCCCTTACCTGAGGCAAAGCATGGATAGGAGACTTCTATCCTTTTCCCAATTCCATTGACTTTATAATTAGTGGAAATTCCTTCCACAGGATGACCATAGACCATTTGCCTCAATTTTGAGGGTTGAACATTTTTGTCTTTTCTGGGTATTTTAGTTAGAAATTTTGCATGTCAGGCTACCTTAGGAGCTAATAGGTAGATACCACTTGATGTGGGAGTCTTTGATAATCATTCCAAAAATCTATAGGCATGGTAAAAGTAAAGAGAGTCACCTTAAGGAGACAAGACACAGTTAAGAGTAGAAAAGTAGAAATGAAAAAGAGGCATGCAAAACACCAACTTGGGTCCAGATAAGACTGAAAAGGAGGAAGCACTGACTAAGCAAAGTCTGATGGCAAAATATTCTCATCAAAGAGGTGTGAAAACCTTTGTTCTTATATTTTATAATTAGAACAATGATGATTGGAATGGGAAAGTTGAACTATCCCTGGGATGACTGAGATGTTTAAAAGTGAACAACTCTGTGACTCTAATTATAGACAGAATTCAGCTAACAAAATGATGAGGTATTTTGTTAATATGTAGTAAAAAGGAGAAGAGATTTAAAAAGTAATGACAAACATATAAGTCAACTATGGCCAAGCAAAGTATGGGAATTCTTTGCTTACTTAGAGCTTTTCCAAGGTTAGATTACTGGATGAGTCTTGAGCCCATCAATACATAGTCACCAAAATTCGTAATTAATTTGATGATGACTATTGGAAAGATATACACACATTTTTCAAAAGAAAATTCAAGTATCTTGGTGTCTTTTTTTTCTCTTGGTGTTTTTTTAATAGGTAAGTCTGAGATGTTTAGAAATATTACAAATAGAACATAAAGTACTCAAAAGCACATTGGGCTTACATTCATCTGCTAAATTTAAACATGTTGATTCTTCTATTTTGGGTAAAAAAATAGTTTATTTACTTATTTTTATTTAATTTAATTTTATTATGTTATGTTACTAAGATGCAGGAATTCAGGCAATTTTTCCTTTATTCATATTTTCATAAGTATTTCTTTAAAATATAGATTAAGGGGCACCTGGGTGGCTCAGTTGGTTAAGCGACTGCCTTCAGCTCAGGTCATGATCCTGGAGTCCCGGGATCGAGTCCCACATCGGGCTCCCTGCTCAGCAGGGAGTCTGCTTCTCCCTCTGACCCTCTTCGCTCTCATGCTCTCTATCTCTCATTCTCTCTCTCTCAATAAATAAAATCTTTAAAAAATAAATAAAATAAAATAAAATATATATTAAGACAAAGAAGCAAGCCAGTCTCAGAGCTGAGAGGGAGAAGGAGGTAGTCTATCTGGCAAGAGCTGCCCATAAGATAACCCCCAATCTATTGAAATATGTTCTCACCAATTGTCTACATAAAGAAATTTGTTAAACACCTTGAACTTCCCATTAAAAACCCAGGAGGGCCACACAATAGAAGGGCACCCTAAGCCTAAAGACAACACTGGACTAGAACTCCCTAATAAAACATAAAGTCAAATCTCCACAAAGTTAAGGGAGCACACCAGTAATTTAATTACCTGGTAGTATAACACTATTTTAAAAAGTACAACCGAATCCAGAATGTCTACAATATATTATCCTTAATGTACATTATATATTTCCAAATTCCTGGACATATTAAAGGACAATGTGACCCACAGTCAGAAAGAGAAAAATGGTTAACTGAAACAGACCCACAGAAGACCAAATATTAGAATTAGCACATAAAGACTTTTAAAATAACAGTGGTAAGAATATAAAAAAAATCTGCAGGAAAATATGGATATAACAGGTGAAAAAATAAGAAAATTCACAGAGATAACAAAGAATCAAAAAGAAATCCTGGAACTGAACACTAAAATATCTGAAATAAAACATTTATTGGATAAGATTAACAGCAAACTGTACAATGCAGAAGAAAAAAACCATTGAATGTAAAGAGGGGTCAAGAGAAATTATTAAAATAGAAGCATGATACAAAGAAAAAAATTTAGAAAAAAAATGAGCATGCCTCAGTGACCTAGGGGACAATATCAAGCACTCTAATATATGAATAATTAGGATCCTACAAGGAGAGGATAAAGAATGGGGTGAAAAAAGTTTATATGCTGAGAGCCCAAAACCCTGCAGGAGAAATATAAAGAAAACTACTCTAGGCACAACATGGTCAACCTGAGAGAGATCCTAGTGACAAAAATAGAAACATATGAACAAAATAAATAATGTAGGATTGGAAAATAATAACCTAAAATATAAAATAAATGTCCATGAGTCCATGCTGATATATATACATACATACTATGTACTATGTAATTCATATATATATATGAATTACATATATATTACATATATATATTACTAAATATTATTTAGTAAATATTTAGTAAATTTAGTAAATTTTAGTAAATAAAGTAAAATTTAGTAAAATTACATATATATATATATTACTAAATAAATAAGTGGTGGAGAAAAAATAAGTCTTCCCACAGAGTAATTCCAAATAAATTATCCAGATAGCCTCCCTCTCAAGGAGGTGGAGCTTAACTCCTCCTCTCCATAAAAGGGGAAAAAGTAACTTCACAAAGTTGTATTTTCCTTTTTAAATACTTGGCTAACTGACCTTGGTCAGGTGATCAAGGTTAACATCATCAGAGATAAATCATGTTGAATGTGTGTACCCTCGAAGTGGTGTGATGAGACTAGCACTTCATCTCCGTGGTCTCCCTCCAAAAAACCATAACCCCACTCTAACTATGAGAAAACATGAGGCAAACCCAAACTGACCTTGACCAGCACTCTTCAAAATTATCAAGGTAATAAAAAACATGGACAGTCCAAGAAACTGTCACAGATCAGGGAAGGAAGCTAAGGAGGTAGGATGACCAACTACACTGGTGTTCTAGATGGGATCTTGGAACAGAAAAAGGACATTAGGAAACAACTACTGAAATCTTTATCAAGTGTGGAGTTTAAATAATAATATATCGATGTTGGTTCCTTAGTTGTGACAAATGTATACTAGTAATATAAGATATAAACAACATAAGAAACAAGGTAAGGGGCATATATGAACTCTGACCTACCTTTGCAACTTTTATAAAAATCTAAAACTGTTTTTTTATTTTAAATTTTTATTTTATTTATTTTATTATGTTATGTTAGTCACCATACAATACATCATTAGTTTTTGATGTGGTTACCACGATTCATTGTTTTCATATAACACCCAGTGCTCTAAAACTGTTTTAAACTAAAAAATTATTTAAATTTAAGAAGTACAAAAACATGAGCAGCATCTCAATGACTTGTGGGATAGCATCAAGCACTCCACTATGTGAATATTTGGAGTTCCAAAAAGGAAAGCATAGAGAATGGAGTGGGAAAAGTATTTGAAAAAATATATGCTGAGAATCTTCCAGAACCCCAAGCAGGAAATATTACAAGAAAATTATATCTAGGCACATTATAGTCAAACTGCTGAAAACCAAAGAAAATGAGAAAATCCTAAAAGCAACCAAAGGAAAAAAGACCTATTACATATAGAAGAACAACAATAAAAATTATGACTTACTTAGAAATATTGAAAGTGAAAGACAACAGAATGACATCTTTAAAGTACTAAAAGAGGGGCGCCTGGGTGGCTTAGTCGTTAAGCATCTGCCTCCGGCTCAGGTCATGATCCCAGGGTTCTGGGATCGAACCCCACATTGGGCTCCCTGCTCAGCGGGAAGCCTGTTTCTCCCTCTCCCTGTGCCACTCCCCCTGCCTGTGTTCCCTCTCTCGCTGTGTCTCTCTCTCTGTCAAATAAATAAAAGATTTTAAATAAATTAAAAAAATAAAATAAAGTATTGAAAGGGAAAAAAACTGCCAACCTAGAATTCTATATTCAGCAAAAATATTCTTCAAAAATGAAGGTAAAAATAAAGACATTCCCAGATAAACAAAAACCAGGAGGCTTTATCACCATCATAAACATGTTACTAGAAACCAAGGGGAAAAAATTTCTGCAGACTGAAGCAAAATGATACTAGATGGTATCTTAGAAATTAGAAAATAATGAAAATACAACAAGCGTGCCTGGCTGGCTCACTTGGTGGAGCATGACTCTTGATCTGGGGGTCATGAGTTTGAGCCCCACATTGGGCACAGAGATTACTTAATAAAAAAAGTTTTAAAAAAAAGGAAAATACAACAAATTAAAATATGTTGCAAGCAGCTAAGGTGCTTAGATGGAAATTTATAACTTGAAATATTAATATTAGAAAAAGAGATCTTTTTAATGATCTAAGTCTTCATTTGAAGATGCTAGAAAAATAATGAAATAAACCCAAGGTACTTAGAATACAAGAAATAAAAAGGAAAGGAATCCAATGAAATGGAAAGCAAATGATAGAAGTGAACACATTAAACCAAAAGTTGGTACTTTGAAAAGATTAACAAAATTGACAAATCTCCATTCAAACTAATCAAGGGGCGCCTGGGTGGCTCAGTCAGTTAAGCGTTGGGACTCTTGGTTTTGGCTCAGGTCATGATCTCTGGGTCCTGGGATCGAGCCCTGCATCAGGCTCCCTGCTCAGTGGGGAGTCTGCTTGGAGATTCTCTCCCTCTGCCCCTCCCCCTGCTCGATCTCTCTGCCTCTCTCTCTCTCTCTCTCTTTCTCATTCTCTAAAATAAATAAATAATTAAAAAAATAAAAACAAAGCTAATCAAGAAAGAAGAGAGAAAACACTAATAACAAACATCAGGAATGATATCAGGGACATCACTATAGATTCCTGGGATATTACAAAGATAACAGCAGAATACTGTGAAAGATTTTGTCGATAGATATAACAACTTAGATGAAATAAACAAATTCCTTGGAAATGAGACTTACTGAAAATAACACACAAAAATTTAAAATCTATGTTCCTATATCTATTAAACAAATGGAATTTGTCATTAAAAATCTTTCAATCAAGAAAAATTCAGCCCAGTGAGTTTCACTGGTGAATTCTACCAAATATTTAAGGAAGAAATAATACTATTTCTACATGTACTCATCCAGACAATAGGCAAGGAAGATCGCCTTCCCAAAGTTTTATGATGTCAGCAGAACACTGATACCAAAACCTGACAAGGGCAACACAACAAAAGAAAATTACAGGCAATATGTTTCATGAATGCGAAAACCTCCACAAAATATTAGCAAAGGGAATCCATATGATTGTCTCATTCAATCTAGAAAAAAAGATCTAGATGTTCATTTAAAAAATAAACACACTGTCAGCACACCGGGGAAAGAAAGGAACATACCATTTTTTATAAAGAGTTATCTATTAAAAACCTATAACTAATTTAATGGTGGAAAGGCCAAATCTTTACCCTCCCCAAATGTAGACCTATTTACAAGCTTCTCGCCTAAGTGTAGGTGAGTTTTCTTCATCAACTGCAAGCCTAAGCTTCCACTCCAGGGATAGGCAGATTTGAGACAATGGCATTATCTCTGAGCTCTGGTTTCTGCTTTTCTATCCTACAGATCTCTCTTATTCTATGAATCAAAACGGTGACAACCAAAGCTTTGCAAGTATCAAGATAGGCTGTGTTGCTCACATGGAACCTTCATCTTAGTATCACCTGGAAAGCAAAAGTATAAGGATATGGCTTAAGACATGACGAGAGACAGGCATGCATGTTGTCACTGGAGAACAGCTCCTTTTAGGTTCCGGGGTGATGTTGTGAAGGTGGTGGTATAGGACATCCCAGCCTCTACCTGGGACACCCCCCAACAAAGATCAACAATTAGACAGCTATCCATGAACAAAAATAGCTCTGAGAGAGATCAGAAGTCTACTTAAGAAACTTCAGTAACACGGTGGAACAAAAATAACCACACAAACAGGGAAGGAAGAACGGCTTCATTTTACCTACAGCATCCTGTCCCCCAGGTTGGCACTGCTCAGGGCCAAGAGGGAATTCTCCAGCTAGAAAGAGTGTCCTTCCCTGCGAAAGAGAGAGCAGGGTGAACGACCAGCTTCCCTAGCCTTTCAGGACACTACATTCAGGACCCACTTGGGTTTCACCCCATCCAGAAACTGGCAAAGCTGGGACATATAGAGACAAGCTAGGAACAAGGAAGAAACGTAGGAATTACCAATATCAGCCACACAGCAGGAATGACCATGGTTCCCAGGGACCTGTTCTGCAGATGAAGCCAGCAGGTTTCCTCCTTGAAGAAACCAACAGCCACCAAGGATCCCATGTAGGTTTCACCAGTTTTTGCCCTGTAGGTTTTTGTGTTCACAGTTGTCTGCATCCCTTCCTGCCCTCTGCCACCCTTTTCCCCACAAGCTCCTCACTCCTCTGCCACCATCACCCTCCAAGCCAGAGCCCAGGATCTGCACCAGCAGCCAGCCCTGGCTTCTGTGGCAATGGAGTGCAAGATTCAACCCCCAAGGGTTGACCAATCTCCTGAAACAGGCAAATTTGGGCAGTGGATGACAAGGGCCAAAGCTTCTCCATCAACCTGGGCATTCTGGTCTTAGGAATCCTTTTAAAATTCCCAAGGTAAGGATGAAGGGAGAAAAGTGAGAGTACCAAATAAGACACAGATATATTGGAAGACTGGCATTTTAGAAGGAGGTCTTGGGGGCGCCTGGATGCCTCAGTCTGTTAAGCATCTCACTCTTGATTTCAGCTCAGGTCATGATCTCAGCATCCTGGGATCGAGCCCCACAGGGGGCTCCCCACCAAGCGGGGAGTCTGTTTCTCCTCCTCTGCCCCTCCCCCTGCTCACACTCTCTCTTAAAATAAATCAATCTTTAAAAAAAAGAAGAAGGAAGAGGTCTTGAGAAGTAGAGTTTCATACACACACACACACACACACACACACACACACACACACACACACACACACACACACACACACACACACACACACACACCCCTAATCTTTGCTTCTCCAGAGCATGACATTCCTACTCTTCTTGTATTAACGTCATATGTGCACCACCCTGATATAAAAAAAAATGTTGCCAATTTCAAGACGTGGGGTGAAACTAACAGGAAAGCACATGGTGTGGCTGACACAGGCTATAGGAGGACATACTGAGAGCCCTTAAAAATTGCCTTAATTCCCGAAAATGTAATTAGGTGTGGAGAGCCATTGTTTTCTTAAGCAACCAAGAACCCTTAACAGAACCTTGCTCTGTACCGTTTAATTCTCAAACATGTATTGTCCTTATAATATTTAGCTCCCATAACAAGGAAAGAGTTTGGGAGATATTTCCCATCTCACATAAATGAAAATACAACTTAATAACCTGTTTGTATTAACCTTCGTGAAGTAGGTTGTTCTTCCTGGCTTCCAACAGTATAGAACCCTTAGTTTGTCAATCTTGCTCAGAAAATGTAACACCACAAGCTACCTGGTCCTAACAGATCATGTTCATACTCACATGATATCATGTTTATAGAATCATAACTTGACATTTATGCCAAGATATTACTGATTTGCAGACTCTTGAGGCTCCAGGTAATTCGATTCACTATTTTTAAAAAAAAATACTAAGGAACTGGCCAAAGAAAAATATTTTGGGATTTTAAATTCTTTATGACCTCAAAAATTTTCAAATTCGTATTTTAAAAGATAAGATTACATTTATTTACCTCATAAACACTTTTTTCACAACCCCCTATCCTGTTCTGATTTTCCAAAAAATACTTAGCTATTCCCATGGAACTGCCAAGTTATGCCAACTAAAATGAAGTGCCTTGTTTTGCCCTGTAGATTGGCCTGTTTCACACACAGATTGCCGAACGCCAGTTCTGAGGGAGGAAGGGTAAAAGAGTGAGGCCCTTACTTCTTGCGTCACATACGGCTGTGCTTTTGCTCTGTGAACATTGCTACTCAAGAGTGTGGTCTACAGACCAACAGCAGCAGCAAGGGCATCTTCTAGAAGCTTGCCGGGAACGTACAAATCTCCAACCCCACCCCACACTTACAAAATCGGGATCTGCCTTTTAACACTATTTCCAGGTGATTTCTGTGCACATCAGAACGTGAGTCTCTGAGGAGATGGTATCATTACTTCAAATGCTGGGCACCTCCGTCTTGGAAGGTAAGAAGATAAGGAAAACATTCGAAGGAGGGAGAATTCCCAGTAGTTTCTAGGTCAGCTTCTTGAGTGCTTCCCTGGCTAATATATACCGTTTGGCAGATCTTGATGCCTTTCAAAAGTTAGAGGCTTTTGATATGATTTCAACAAAGAGGGCTAAAACAAATCAAGTACTGTGTCTAAAAAATGTCTAGCAGGGACCTGCAATTCTTTAACTGTGTTTGTTTGTTCTGTTGGCTCCTTGTCCTTTGTTTTGTCTTATTAGCGATCCCACTTTGCTTTGTCATTTAGAAAACTGAGTCTCTGATTCCTCAAGGGGGCAGGCATTCACCACGATACTGGCTGCAACATGCTTGGTCCTGGAGGTAGCCTCAGCCCCAGGTTCATTAGTGCGAACAAAAACATCTGAAGGCTGTCAACTATTCAAATGAGTTTTAACATCGGACTTGGCTTGGCTAGTGTTTTCGAAAGTGACTTAAGGAGTTGTAAGATGACTAGTCCAGACATTACAACAAAGTGTTTTTATGCTAAATTAACTTCAGGGGCTAGGAATTAGGCTTGGATTTTGACCTCATATAGAATATCTGAGCTTTTAAGATTCATTTAGCCTCCTCTCCCCTTGCTATGTCATAGCTTTGGACAGTATCCCACCAAAACGTCCCCCAGCACTACACATAGCACACTTTATTATAATAAGTTGGTCAATTATGTTTGTCCCTCATTTAATTGTGGCCTCCATGAAAGCAGGGACTGGCATATTCATTTTTGTATCACAGGTACCTAGAGCAGTGGCTAGCACATAGTAGGTGCTTAATAATTATAAGTGAAATGAATAAATAAATGAACATAATTGACAGAGAAATGGAAGTACTTAAAGCACGATAAGCAGTCTAAATAATTCACTTTCTTTTTTTTTTAAGATTTTATTTATTTATTTGAGAGAGAGAGTGCACATGGGGAGGGGCAGAGGGAAAGGGAGAAACTCAAGCAGACTCCGCTCTGAGCATGGAGCCCAACATGGAGCTTGACCCCATGACCCTGAGATCATGACCTGAGCCGAAATCAAGAGTCGGACACCTAACCGACTGAGCCACCCAGGCACCCTGGTAACTCACTTTCTAAGCATGAAATACTATATAAAAATAGATGGAGTAAAATATATCTAATTTAGATCCCATCTATTCAGAACTTGTAAAACACACCTTTTGATTAGACTATATTTTATGCTTTTGTGCTGTAAAGATTAAACAAGATAGAACAGATTTTATTGATTTGACAGAAACTTAGGAAGAATTCATTTAGATATTATTGATAAGTTAAATTATCACTTTAAATAGTAGGTCAAATACTATGAGGTTCTCATGAAAACAGAGTTTTTACTAGTAAAGTTCCTTCCTATTATTAGTACACATAAAATTTCATTTCCTTAAATAAAATTCTAATTAAGCCACCTCAAAACTGAGATTGGTGTTCCCTCTGAGGAATCACATTTGGGGAATTCTTATTATAAGTTATAAGAAAAATGAAGTTTTCAAAGGGAAGCGAATAAACACTTCAGTAGCTTCTGGCATTGGAGCTTCTCCCTCTTAAGTTCATGAGTAAAATTCATAACAATTATCAGATAGCTTCTTCATATTTTGAAGCCTTGACCTCCAATGACCAAAATGTATAAACAAACAAAAAGTTGCCAAGTTCCATCCTGGTAATGTGAAGAGTGTTTTTTTTAAACCTTCAAACACTTCTATCCTTTGCACACTCTCTGGGTTGGGATCCCAGCTGGAAAGAGATGGCATGCTTCACCTGGATGATTGAAATGAGCTTAATAAAGGGACTGCTTTACAAAAGCACCGGCAGAGTTAGGGGAAACCAACAGGGACAGTGAAACACACCAGGGGCAAACCAAGTGGGGAGATCAGCCATAGCCTCACCTAGTCTTGAAGGAGCAAGGGAGAGAACCAGAAGTAAAGTTGTAGGAAAGGGCTGCAGGCAGGAGCTGTAGACTTCAGATGAGGAAAGCAGCCAGTGCCAACACCCTGTCCTACTGGAACGGAGACCACAGAGTAAATACACTGACCTCACTCTTCTTTCCACCCTTGGGTCTCAGGCTGGTGCCTTGCATTCAGCCAACCCAACAGGAAACCAAAGGGCAAGAGAGCTAACTGATGCAGTCCACAAATGTCAGCCTCATAGGGCAGTAAGCAGTGGGGTAAGGTAGAGAATGGATTTGAAGGGCAAGACAGAGAAGACCTACTACGCACACCTCCTTCAAAATTCCTGTACTGCAAAGTATTTATGATACCACTCACAGACTTATTTTGCCATACACATTGCTAAGAACTGATTGAAAAAAGGATCTGTAATAACAAATTTTCTAGTAACACCAACATTTGCTAATTTGTAATATTTTCATGGGGATGCAAGATTCACTGATTCTTTCACTAGGAGATATGGCAAAGGCAAATATCCTCTCTATCTCCCTGAAACCTGCTGAAATGAATGAAAAGCTGAAAAAAAATTATCTACTATGAAACTAGCAGAGTTAAGATTCCCAAATCACAGACTATAAGAATTATCTGCCCTAAAGAGTAAAAAAATTATTAAAACAGTGGGCAACCCTAAAAGGTGATCTATACCTTTTGAGATTCCAACTGGTTTTCAAAAATTTCTCTGTAAGTAAAGAGAGAGCTCGCAGAGGACCAACGCTGGAATGGTGAGGAGTGCCGTGAACAAGTCATGAAAGACGTGGGAAACATCTGTGTGGAGGGGCAGGTTCCATACCAGCACGGTGCAGAAAATGACACTGATGGTGTGAACTCTCTTCTCTTTATTATCAGTGAAAGCCTGAAATTTAGAAACTTAATAGAGAAGATTAGTCTGGACACATAGAGGTTCAGTCATAATCTACCATAGTCTAGCCATAGTCTGGAGGTAAGAGATATAGTAGAAAAGAAGGAAAGTAACAATGACCTTTGTAGATGACTTGCCCCCTCCCCTCTGTTTGTAGATGCTAAACAGAGCCAACCACATAGTGACAAATAAGCACCAAATATCTATCTGTCCCCCCGACTCTGAGATACACACATACATGCACACACACACACAGAGTGAGCTAGAATGTGTGATTTATCTCAATGACCTGCTCAATTACTGCCAAGCAGTTTTAGAGAAGACACTGTTGTAAGAAATTGTTGTTGTAAGAAATATTAATGAGACAAAAATCTCATCTAAAGTCATTATCTTCCCCCAAATACTAGCTCCCACTTATTCTTGGGCAAATAGAATGCTTGGATAGAGTATCTATTTGGAAATGAGTAATAAGTGCAAAGCTGTCAACATGCATAGATTCTACATACTTATTATTTTTTTAAAAAGAGAGGAAAGATTTACATGCAAAAGGCAGGTAAGTATATTTCAGAAAAATAACACAAAAAATAAATGAAATTTTCAGATAAATTCTCCATGCAGTCAAAGAAATTAAAGAAAATATGAACCCTTTTAAAAATGTGCAAAATGAGCAGGAAGAGTCAGAAAACAAATTGAAGATGACAATAAAACCATTACAGAAATGAAATCTACATTTGAATGAGTAAAAACTAAACAAATATTGCTTAAAAAAAAAAAAGTCAGTTGCCCAGAGGGTAGACTTAAAATGTAACAAAAATTCATGGGAAAAGTCAGGGGAAAATGTAAGCAATTCAAGAGCGTTACGGAGGGCAGTGACTAATAGATGTACTTGTAGATAAGAGCACAAGTAGATTGTTTAATTGAAAGCCATAAAGAAAGTGCCTTTACAAAAAAAAAGGGAAATATAAATCTTTAGATCAAAAGAATGTACAATTTCCCAGGAAAAAATTGACACAGTGACTTGCATGAGAAATATCACAGAAAAGTTATTAGACTTTCACATTTAAAAATAATTCTATCAGCACCAAGGCAAAAAAAAAAATTGCAAGAGTTGGGGGGCAGGGAGGAGGCAAGCCAGCCACAAAGAGGAAATTAATCAGGCTAGCCTCACACTTTTCCAGAGCAATAGTCCATGCCAGAACATAATGGAACAATGTCTTACAGAATTATGAGGGGGGAAATACATGAATCTATAATTTTACAGTCAATTTGTTTGTTCATAGAAGCAACAGAAAGGCATTCAGAATATAACACCCTTGGGCCCTGTTTGAAAACAGTACCTCCCAACTAAACACTAAGTCATCACAAAATGCTCAGGGAAGAAGATGCCAGTGAGGAAGGGGCTAGTGGTGATCTTGACTATATCCAGATTCAAGACTAATACTAAGCCCACAAAGCATGGTCTTCCTTCTGCATGGCTCACCTCCTCACTTTGTTCAAGTCTCTGCTCAAACTCTTCCACTCAGAAACTTGTCTCCTGACTACTCGATCAAAAATAACCCTCCCTCATCCCCTTCCAGTCTCCTAATGTGTTTTATTTTTAGTCTTAACATTTATCACTTCCTGACATTAATGTATATACACACTGTGTCTCCTCTACAAAATAAAGGCTCTCTGAAGGGAGGACATTTTTCAGTTTTGTTCACTGCTGTATTCTCAGTTTTTAGAACAGACCCTAGTGCATAAAGGGTGCTAAATGATTGAATGGACTGTGAGAATTATGTATACACTTCAAAACTGCTAATGTTAAAAACTTTGAAAATGTAAAACTAACAACATAACCACAACAAATGGTAAATAGAGGGCTAAGTGATATACTCTCATTTCCTTGATGATAGGAGTAAGAAATCATTCAATAAAGTCAAAATTTGACAAACTCTACAAAAAACTACTTGATCACTTTTTAAAGTTAATTAGGTATTTTAAGTTTTCCTTTTGTAAATAATTTTCATTCTCTTCTGGACACAAGCTTGCTGTTTGTGTTTTATGGCTCCCTAGTGCTCTCTGAAAAAGTGACAAGGACCCCAGAGGGCCTCAGTGCAGTGAGGCAAGAGCACACAGACTGTGACCACTGAGAGAATGGCTACATAAAGTTAGATGAGTCAAATATAAATGTATTACTCAGATATAAATATATAACGTGGCTAGGGTTGTCAAGTATTTGAGGAAACAGGGGCTCAAACATTACTGGTGGCAGTGTAAAGTGATAGAACACTTTTGGATACACTTTGGCAATATATAGAAAAATTCATAATATGCATATTCACTCAGCAATTCCATTTCTGGAAAGTACTATACAGATACATTTGCAGAAGAACAAAGACGTTCATTGCAACATCGCATTTAATAGCAAAAAAAAAGGTGGCAATAAATCTAAATCTTCATCAAAGGGGACTGATAAACTATATTCTGAAAGTAAATGCTAATCAGCTAATAAAAGCACATGTGTTAGGTGTGTATATATTGATATATAAAAGTATGCACAATATATTAAGAGGAAAAGCAACAGAACAACATATGTGGCATGATTTCATTTATATAAAAGGAAGTATTTAAACTTATATCAGTATGTGTTTCCAATTCTATTTTGTTTGAATGGAAAATATCTGGAAGGATACCTCCAAACTGTTCATGATAATGCTCTAAGGACTAAACCTTGGGGGAAGAAAAGGGAAAGGGGGAGGTTTATTTCATAAACTAAGCCCCAAAACATTTGAATTGTTATAAAAAGCATATATTACTTCCATCATAAAAATTAATTTTTAAAAAGCCTTACACATTTTTAAATACATTTTTTCATTGCCTACAATGTGTTGAACACATGAAATGGCACATTTTGTGTAATAGGGGGAGAGACTTAGCCAAGGAAAATGGTTCAAGGTCATATAGCACCCACAGTCACATTTAGACTAAACAGGAAGTTCCTTGATGACAGGATCAGGTCACCAATTACTCCCAGTACCTATCACAGTGCTTGGCACATAGAAAATATTTGATAAATGTTTGCTGGATAAATGGATGAATGCATGAATGAAAGCATATATTAAGAACCACAAGTCAACTGTGACTCAATATCCCTCCCACACTTATCCCTTCATGAGCCTCAATTTGTTTATGTGAAAGAACAAACTTTAGTTGAGATGCTCTGTGATCTCCTCTGGATGCTTTAAACTTGTCCTGTGGCTAAGTCTATGTGAAAGCAGGTACCTGACAGGTGATGGGAAATGTCACTTCTGCATCCCATCAGATCAGTTCTGAGGCTGCCATCCATGTTGCGAGAGCCCCGGTGCTTGCAAAGATGGCAACAATTTGAATTTAGAGTTCCCATGTTATATCCTCTGTGCCTTTCAGCTCCCAAGCTGTCTGGAAGACTGTGTTCTAGAGGAATGTCCAGCGAAACCTATAGGTGTGGTATCAAATTAATAACTGCACATACCGAAGTTTGTTCCCACATGTAACACTGATCTCACACTCAACCCAATAAGGGAGGGCAGCCAAGTGCAATGTTAGGGCCCTCTGCTTGTTATTTGTATTTTTTCCTATTTCAGCTGAGATGCTCTTGTTTTATTAAAACCAATAATGCTCATGAACAAATGATTATGTTTTTATTTTCACTCCATTTCGTTTAAAATTAGTGACCTTGGCTTATTCAAAACTATCAGGTACTGGCACACCACAAACTGTCTGGCTTTTAAAATTGATAATCCTGACTGAGCCACATCTGCATTCAGCTCAGGTCATGATCTCAGGGTCCTGGGATCGAGCCCCATGTTGGGTTCCCTGCTCAGTGGGAAGCCTGCTTCTCCCTCTGCCTGCCATTCCCCCTGCTTATGCTCTCTCCCTCTCTCTGTCAAATAAATAAATAAAATCTTTTAAAAAAAAATAAATAAAATTGATAATCCCCTTCTCCTGTTGCAGATATTTGCAGTATTCTGATGCTTGGCTATGACAAGTTTTCTTCCAAATTTTTATTTAAATTCAAGTTAGTTAACATATAGTTTAGTATTGGCTTCAGGATTAGATTTGTGATTCATCACTTACATACAATACCCAGTGCTCATCACAACAAGTGCCCTCCTTAATGTCCATCACCCATTTATAACCCATCCCCCATCCACCTTCCTCCATCAACTCTCAGTTTGTTCTCTATCGTTAAGAGTCTCTTATATTTTGCCTCCTTCTGTGTTTTTATCTTATTTTATTTTTCCTTCCCTTCCCCTATGTTCATCTGTTTTGTTTCTTGAATTCCACAAATAAGTGAAATCATGTGGTATCTGTCTTTCTGACTGACTTATTTTGCTTAGCATAATACCCTCTAGTTCAAATGGCAAGATTTCATTCTTTTTGATGGCTGAGTAATATTCCATTATATAGATAATAGTCCCATTATATATACCCATTATATATACCCATATATATTACATATATAAAATATATGCAACATAGAATATAATATACACATATAAAATATATATGCCACATCTTTATCCATTCATCAATCGATGGACATTTGGACTCTTTCCATAATTTAGCTGTTGTTGATAGGCTGCTATAAACATTGGGGTGCATGGGCCCCCTTTGAATCAGTATTTTTGTATCCTTTGGATAAATACCTAGTAGTACAATTCCTGGGTCATAGGGTAGTTCTATTTTTAATTTTTTGAGGAACCTCCATACTGTTTTCCAGAGTGGTTAGACCAGTTTGCATTCCCACCAACAGTGTAAGAGGGTTCCCCTTTCTCTGCATCCTCACCAATATCTGTTGTTTCCTGAGTTGTTTATTTTAGCCATTCTGACAGGTGTGAGGTGGTATCTCATTATAGTTTTGATTTGTATTTCCCTGATGATGAGTGATGTTGAGCATTTTTTCATGTGTCTGTTGGCAATTTGTATGTCTTCTTTGCAGAAATGTCTGTTCATGTCTTCTGTCCATTTCTTAACTGGATTATTTATTTTGGGGGTGTTGAATTTGATAAGTTCTTTATAGATTTTGGATACTAACCCTTTATCTGATATGCTATGACACATTTTCTATGTTACCCATTTTATATACCTTCAGAAGGAAAGGTAATTTTAGCTTTTAGCTTTGAAGTTGTAAAAGACAATTATCATCACACCCAATCATAAAGCTCCTTGGAAGCTCCACATTGCACTTAGCTCCATCTCTAAACCATCTTCCCCTCACTGCCAAACTCCAGCCATACCATCCTTCTTTCAGTTCTTCCAACCTGCCAAGGATCTCTCCTGCCTCAGGGCCTTAGCACATGCTGCTTTCTCAGCCCAAAGTGCTTCTTCCCTCTACTCCTCACCTTGCCAACTCCTACTCATCCTTTAGATCTCACATTAGATATCAGTTCCTCAGAGAGGCTTTGTTGACACCCTAATCTAACCTATATCCCCTTCCTGTTATTTTCTCTGTGCATTTCCCTCCATGGCATTTATTGCACCTTGTATTTATATATTCATTTGTATTTACTACTTTAACATCGACCTTTTCATTAGACTATGAACTTCAGATGATGAGAATCATGATTGCTTTGTTGACCAGTGCTAATCTAACTAACAAGTATCTGTTAGTTAAAGGAAAAAATAAAAGAAGGAAGTGAATTTTATTCCCCCTTTTAACTGTTTTTCATGAACATAAGTTGAACACAGTAAGTAAGAAGAATTGAGTCCCCATCTCACTGATATTTAAAGCAGCCTGTCCTATCTAAGATGAGATTTTGAGAGGGTTTAGATTGAGGGGAAGAATAGGATTTGAGAAATTTTGTTAGACCCAAGACAGGAAGAGGTGGTATTCTGAAAGGAGAGAAAAAGAGTTTAAGAGTTAATTATGTTAATGAAGCAAAGGAAGTGGGACAGAGAACAGATAGTTGGAAATGCAGGAGGTTAACTGGAAGGTGAGAAGGACTTTGGGATGTCCCAGGGGAACAGAAAAGCCAGAGCAGTGTTGATCAGGAGAGAAGGGGGCTGGTTGCGGCACCTATGTGGATTCTGTGGAAGGAGAGAAAGAGTGTGGGAGGTCAGCACACCTGGAACAAAAACTTAGCTGGAGGATGGAGAGGAAATGTGGGAGGGTCTGAGGAAGGAAACTTACAAATTCTTTATGCTGTTCCACAGTTATTGAGCACTCAAGCTGTAAGTCTGGAAGATAAGCAATCCATTAGTGTACCAACATGAGATGGTAAAGATGAAAGTTACTGCCCTAGCAAACAACCAGGGTACCCCATAACCTTCCATAGTGCGATGACTAGACCTACATTCATTCTCTTATTAAGGACAGTCTCCCTGTCTAAACAAACAGCAATGGCAATAAGAATAGAATATGCCAGAGGCCAAGTTGTCCAGCTTCTGCTCCTTGTACCCAAGTATGCTATGTCTTTTGGTTGCTTCTCCATATCTCCCATGGTATCTTGAGAATTGTGTTATTCTCAGTTACCCTTGGGGCATTAAGTTTCTTTATACATTGTCTGGAGGGGGAAAAAAAACCAGCTTGGTGCCAACCTGAGACCCCACAAAATGTCAATGGAGAGTGCTGGAGACCACAGTAATAATAATAGACAATAGGTAATATTTATACATAATAGATGATATTTATTGAGCTTTCTTTGTGCCAGGCTCGAAGACTATTATATGTATCAATATGTTTAATCTTCACAAAAATTGCATGAAATAGTTATTATTCTTCTTGCCAGAAATGAGGCCCAAGAGAGACTGACGTCATTCAGCAAAGTACACAGGGACTCAATCCAGCAAACTGATTCCAAAGACTTAATCATTAACTCCTTAAATTTGTATACACCTTACAATTTACAAAGCCCTTTAGCAGAGATAGAAACATTATCTGATCCTCTCAACAAGGCTTAAAAAGTAAGGCAGGTACATCTTTGTCTCCATTGTATATATAGGGAAACTGAGGCTCAGAGACATTAAATTACTAGTATAGGAAATCAATAGCACTAATACCAGCCAAGGCAGGGGCTGAAACCTACAACTCCTCACTCCTAAAATGCCACACCATCTCTTACTTCTGCTTTAGCAGCCGTGTTGGTGAGGATTAAATTGCACCTACACAATCAGATATGCAGAGGGATAAAAGCTGCGTCTAGGGTTTATTGGGTTTGGCATGAAGGTCCTGATACCTGAAAACTGGACGTTATCGTCAGGCTGAAATATGATTTCATACAGCCCCAACGTCAGAGAGTACCTTGTGAAGAGAAGAGGCGGAGAAGCTGACCAAGTGAGCAGTATCTAATAGCTGCTCCAGAACTGACCCTTTCTTGGAGCCTGTCGCCTGTCAAAGTGCCCCTGCTGCGGCAGCAGCCTGGGAGAGTGCCCAAAAAGCAACACGGAGATGCAAAGCCTGAGGAGAAAGAAACCCCAGTTCGAACCCACAACTGTAGCCCTTTATTGTGTCTTTTCTGGTTAACGCCCCTCTTGCCTCCCTGCCCTCTCTAACCCAGCCCTCCCGTGCCGTGCCGTGCCCACGGTGCCAAACGTTGTGACTCAATCTCCGGCTGCTGCGCCTACCTTTCTGTCTCATTTCTCAATTACCCCAGGGACAAATCAATTATTTTGGGCCGTCTGATGGTTTCTAGTAGCCAGGGCATTGCAGCTCTGGCTCATATTACCCACTAACTCATCATCCTTCCATTACACGCTTCACACCGAACCACATGTGCTTCCGATCCGCAGTGACACCCCCCCTTCTTTTTAACTGCAGTCCAATAATGCTGACATGGTTAGGAATCGGAAGTAATGGCTATTGCAGTCAACTCCCTGAGAAGCGGAAGCTTGGGGCAGGGATGGGGAAGCCAAGAACGTGCCTCCCTCCTTAGCAGCCGCATCCCCTCCCGAGGCCCTGCTGGCCGAGAGGTAGCGGCACAAAACCACGCATCCCGGGGCTCCTACCCCTTGGCTCCGGCCCCCGCGGCTGCTGCTATAGAAACACCCCGCGTACACACTGGGCTGAAATTAAACACCCATCAGCTACTGGGACCAGAGCCGGGATCGGCCTGCTGCCGCGGTCGCCATGGCAACGGCCGAGAGGAGGGCAGCGAGCGGCGCGCGCCGCGCGGGGATACTCACTCCGTCGCGGGGCTCCGGGCGGCCCGGCGCGCTGCTGCGGGGCTCACCGGCGCTGCTCGCCTCTGCCGGGGCCGGGCGCTCTGGCCGCGCCGCGCGCGAGGTGGAGCTGCAAGCTTCGCGAGCTTCTCCCCTCCCCGCCCGCACCCCCTCCTCCCCTTAAGGGTTGAAAGTGAACGCTCAGGCTCTCTCAGCTCCCAGCCTACGAATAAAACGGGAAGCAATTGGATAATGTTGTTCGCTGGGCGCTAGACAAGCCACTCCACTTAAATGTTTCGGGAGGTAGCGCGCCGGCCGCTGGGCGCCGGGCGGTGTGGCCACCAGCGCGCAGGGCCCGGGCGCCCGAGGCGCCAGGTGCGCCGACTGCTCCCCTGGGATAGGCAGCGCTGCGCTGAACCCGGGCGGCGGGGGGGGGGGGGGGGGGGGGCGGGAAGGGGAGAGGGGTGAGGGGCCGCTGTGGCGGTGGCACAGCCCAGAGGGCTCAGGGAAATGATTGAGTCATCCGCAAGGTTGCAGCTCTCGAGGCTTGGAAGTTGGGAAAGAAAGAAGCGTCTGGCCCCTGCAAATAACAAGTACTGCCCCCAGCGGGCCGGGCAGGAGTTCGGAAACGCCATTGTGCCAGCCCAGCGGGCAACCGTCTGAGTTTCCCAAGGAAAACTCTGCTTGGCGGCGCGTTAATGCGGTGTTTCATCCCTTTGGCTACCCTACGCCCTTCTTATCACTCCATAGTCTGCGTACTCCTGCCCAGTAAGACGGTACTGTCCAGCGTTCCTTTCCCTAGTTCGTTCTTTGAAAACAATAGATACATTGAATATGGTTTCCCAAATTACCATGGCCCCACCCCAGAGTTATAAGTCCCCCTAGGGCATATAGTCCCTCCTTATACCCCAGCTCTGAGGATTCCCTACTCCTAACGGTTGCCTAAGTGTAAACCTGGCTCCCATCCAGGTGCCCTGCACCTGCTGCAATGAAGAATAGACAGGACAAGCTTTAGGCTTTCACTGTGCCTTGCTGCCCCATCCCTCTGTGAGTAAGTGTCTGCAGGTGCTAAGGATGCAGCCCTAACCATAGTCATCACAGTCCCTGCCCTAGTGGAGTTCACCAGATAAAGCAGAAAGACAAAGCACAGAGAAAGAGAAAAATAAACATCATCACAGGCTGAAAATATTGCTCAAAAAATTAGGTAATAAAATATCAAGATGAATGTTTTAAAATTAAGCTGTGATGATGATTACAGGAATTCGTGAGTATACTAAAAAGCACTGAATTGTACCTTCTGGGTGAATTTTATGGTATATGAGCTATAAATTAATAAGACAGTTAAAAAAATACTCCAATGGAGAATAAAAGGGAAGTGGATCTGCTAAGGTCAGGTGTTCAGGAAAGGACCCCTGAAGACACTGGCCTGAGAGGGGACAGGCTCTGAAATGCAGCCCCAGCTTGCCGGGTGATTCTAGACGGGAAAGAGCTCTGCACAATCAAGGGGCTAGAAGGAGATGGGTGCAAAATGTTCTGGGGGAATGCATTGTTCCTCCTTCCCCTCTGGAAAATGAGCCACAAAGTCAATCTTAGTGAAGATTCACAGGGTTGTTTTGTGGAAAGAGATTCTGGGTCATCTCCAGGTCTCCATTCACAGAGAATCTGGTGTGAATTTGGAGATCATAAGACCCTCCCTCGACCCGTGTCCCTCTCCAGCTACCATCCTATCTATACTCTTCCCCTTCACAGTCAAGGTTCTTAAAAACTTTGCCCATACTCACCATCTCTCCATCCTCACCTCCTATTTGGTCCCAGTAGCTTATTGGATTAAACTCAACTGTGAGTAATTAAGAGTCTCAATCAGGAAAGAGATTTGTCTGCCTCTTAAAAGTTCAGAAATAAGCAGTCCTGGACTGGATTAGTATCTCCCAAAGAGCTAAGAGACCCAGGCTCCTCCAAAATGTTGTTCTGTCATTTGTGGTCTCCCTTCCTGAGGTCATTCATAGTCAGGGCTGGCTGCTCCAGCTCCAGCCATCATGTCTGCACTCCAACCACCACAAAGGTGGAAGGAACAAAGAAGAAGGGGCTAAGGAAGCATGCCACTGCTTCCTCTTATGGAAGGCTCCCAGAAGCTGCCTCAGGACACTTTCACTTACATCTCTTTGGCTAGAATTCAGTCACGGGGCCATATTCAATTTCCAGGGATACTGGGCAGTCTTCATTCTGCATAGTCATGAGCCTAGCCAGAAATTCAGGGCTCCATTCCCATGAAAGAAGGAGAAAATGGGTATTGGGGGACAACCAGCAGTATTTTCTTACTCAACACTTAGCAATCTAGCTTCTGCCTCTCCCATGCCACTGACACTGCTCCCTATAGAGTTACTAACGCCAAACGCGATGGGCACATCTCCAGCCTCTTCTTGCATGATTTATAAGCAGCATTTGACATTTTGACCACTTCCTTCTGTATTTGTTTTTTTTTTTCTTTAAGTTGGTTTTATTGACACATGATTTATATAAAGTAGAATTCATCCTTTTTAGGTGTACAGGTCTAAGAGTTTGGATACATTATACGCTCACGTAACCACCACCATAATCAAGATAAGGAACATAACCATCACCCCAAACAGTTCCTCTGAGTCCGTAGAGAGTCAGTCCCCTTCTCCCACCTCTAGCTCCTGGCAACCACTGACCTGATTTCTGTCTCTGTGGTTTTGCTTTCCAGACTGTCATATCAACAATATGTAGCCTTTTATATTTGGCTTCTTTCACTTAGCAAATGCTTCTGGGAGTCATCAATGTTGTGTGTAGAGGCAGTTTCTTTTCATTGTTGAGTACATTGTACAGATGCACTACAATTTATTTATTCATTCACCAGTTGATGCATATTTAGATTGTTTCCAGTTTGTGGCAATTACTAATAAACTTCTATAAATATTCAAGTACAGGGCTTTGTGTGAACATCTGTTTTCACTTCTTTTGGGTAAAGACCTTGGGTCTTTACTTTCTATTCTGGAACATTGTCCTAGATGACCCCATATTGTCACAGCTCTAGCTACCCTTTCTCTGATTCTTGTCTTTTAGATGTTAGTGTTCTTCTGCAGGATCTGGTCTAAACTCTCTTCCCTTCTGACCATACATACCCTCCCTGAGCAATTTTATCTACTTCCATGGCTTTAATTAGCTGCTTTTTTGGTGCTCATTTCCAAAACTAAATCTCCAGCCCCCATCACTCTTCTCATCTTCAAAATGGAATATCCAAAGTCCCTTGTAATATCTTCACAAACACTTCAAATACAATATGTCCAAAAAGCACTTACCATTTTCACCTGTAAATCTCCTCCTAGTAACCTGTACACCTATCCTAACAACAGAGAGGGAAATGTCCACACAGAAACCTGGGCATCTTCTTTGATTCGTCACCATCTTGACCTCCCATATCCAGTCAATCAAGATTTATCCAGGCTACCTCTTGAAGAGTCACAGAGCCCACTCACTCCTGTCTATCCTCACTGCGGCTGATAAAACAGCCTCCCATCTGGCCTCTTTGCCTCTAATCACATCTTAATGAATTCCAACTCATCCAACTGTACAGCCAGAGCAATCTTCCAAAGACACAAGAACTAATTATATCATCCCCTTGCCTAACACCTTTCAATGGCCATCTCTTAACTTTAAGATAAAGGTCAGATTGCATTGTAGGTGCACCCTAAGTTGTTTGAAGTTCGTCTCTTCGCTATTATAATTTTCAAATGCAGTAGAAAAATAAGAATTAATTCATTTTACAGGACTGGCCTATACCTTATTAAAAGTCACAAATATATCACTGCTACATTTAATTGTAGGAAAAAATAACAGACTTTAAAGCCAAACAGACTCTGGTTAAAATTCCAACTTGGTCATTTATTAGCTTTGTGATTTGGGGCATATTTCTTAACCTAACTCATAAGTTTCTTCATCTATAAAATGAGGAAAATAATGCCAATCTTTAAAGGTTGCTTTGAAAATTAGATACAGTGTATACAAAATGTCTAGCACAGTGCCTGGAATTTAGTAGACATTCAATTTATAGTAGGTAAAATAAATTATAATTATTACTGTCACCATATCATTATTATTAGATTGTAACTTTCCTCTGAAATCCCAAACATTGTAACAGCTATATATTTATCTTCACAGCATCCCTTTAAAGAGGTGAAACTAATACAAGTGTAGACACTATGAAGATCTACTTGTTTATTCTCTTTGATGAAATGAGAATGTTACACTAGATGATATACTATTTGTGTTTTAAAATGATATATCAATAATATAACATAGTAAAGTAGCATACATAGCATACAAAGTAGCAGGGTATGGCTATGTGGATACATCAACACACACATTCTCTAATAGTTTATTCATTTCAGTTGAGCTCACTAGATACTATTAGTACACCAAATACACATTAACACCTCTCTAACTTGGAAGTCAATACCTTAACAACTTTACCCATCTGAAATTTAGTCTAGAACCAGGAAATAAAAGAGTGATATCATAAAGTCCATGCTATAAGCGATTATTCTCAACCTCCTTAGGGTCATAACCTCCTTGAGTATCTGACAAAAACTATGGACCCTTCTCCCAAGAAAAACATACAGGTGGCACAAACCCACATTTTTCTTATAATATCAGGTGGTTTGCAGACCCCCTGAAGCCCACCCATTGTCCATGGACCTCAGGCTAAGTTCTACTTGCCTAGAGTTTGCCACTTGCTCCCATACACATTGTTTTCTATTTATCCTGTGATTGTTTTGTGGAACAGTTATTATTATCCCCATTTTGTAGATGAAGAAACTGAAGCTTAGAGTAGTTAAATACTTACTTGGGTCACATGTCAACAAGAGTCAAATTCATAAACAAAACCGAAGTCCTCAACCTCCTGGTCTAAAAAGAGAATAAGCCAGCTGAGAGAAGACCCAACATGCTATCTAAGCATAAAGCATAAGCTTTAGAATTGGAATTCTTAAACTGGGGACCATGGATGGGCTGTGGGGATCTGCCTCAGACTACAGGCAGAATTATGGGCTGGGAGTGGTGTGTGAAGTATAGAGATTAGGTCCATGCCTCTCACTGTGTGACCTCAGTGTTCCTTGATTCAAAACAGACAAAATTCTGAATATGATTACTTTAGATATAATACTTAGTATGTTTGGTTGAATGGTTTTTTGGTCACTAGAATTAGAAACACACAATTTGAAGAGGTTGGAGAGGATCAGGAAAGCTGTTACTTTGGGAAGTAACAGCTAAAACTGAGGAAGAAACATGAAAATGCGCATAGGACAACAAAACAAAAACATCAGCATGCAATCATTCAGTGTAGGAACTGAGAGTCATAGTAGCTCCTGAGAACATCACAGGATAATCATGTTCAGCATCTGTGTTTAAGACTAAACAGGCTTTCAAATGTTCCCATTAATATTAGGTTTTTAATGTTTATCTTTCAGCTAGGCTAAAATTTAGTTATTTGGAAAGTACATCGGGGTTCCTGTTCAGTCTCATTTCTCATCAATGTTTGGTTAATGGAGATACTACTATAATTTTAAGTGTCTAACGGGGGAGGAAGGAAATAAAAATAGGCACAATCATTTTGTCAAGCTCAAGGCATCATTCAAATACATTAACAAACCCAAAGCAAATCATTAGATTGATCATTAAAATATAAAAACAGGCAGTTTTCTAATTTACCTGGCATTATTGGATTTTAACTCTATTCCTAGAAGTAATATGTCCTGTGCAGCTTTATGTAGTTTTTATATTTTATAACATACCGCTTTACCTTTTTACTCCCATGTTACTATTTAGAGATATGTGGGAAAGAAACATCTTTAACAGAAACTGGGTATTTGTTCATCTAGAGCTGTACATGTGGGGAGTGAGGAAGTGTAATTAAATAATTTACTGAGTTTCATCTATAGATTTCCCACTTGGCTTACAGAGCTGGTGTTAATATGGAGGAGGCACTACTAGATTTCATGTCTCACTCTTCTTCCACCATTAATAAGTCCTCTCTAAAAATATGTCACCTCAAATGGCTTCTTGTAATTCTGATGCTCTGTAAAATTAACCCATATATTGTGACAGGAAGGATATTGACAAAATGCAAGGAGTTCTTTTCTTTGGTTAAACACAGGCAAAGTTTATCTCTCTTCTTCATGGTCTTTCTATTGACTTCTCTATATATTTATGACTATGCTCAGACAAGACACTAATAGCACTGACTTCTGATTCATGGATGATTCTCGGAATCACAGTCTATTGATGATGGAGGGGATTCTGGGGGTTACCTAGTCCATCAGCCAACACAAACTTCTACAATTGACCTGGGATCATCCTTCTTGTTGAAACACATTTATTGTTTTCTTTTAGTTCAAAAAGCTGAAAAGGCCTATTTGTTTTTTGTTTTTATAATCCTCTCACCCACCCACAAAATGACGTATGTGTTCAGAACAGCCCATGATTATGTATGGACAGATGTAGCAAGAACATTTATTTCACCACTGCCAAGTCTGACCTATGATGGAAGATAAACAATGACCTCTCAGAGATAACGCCAGTGACACCATGGACTCATCAAGGGGACTTTGCCAAGGAAAAGCTGCCCTTTTATCACACATGAGAGAGAAACCAGTTCAATGTCACCCAGCTACACTGCACATTGGTTAAGCTGGGAGCCAGAAGACCTTGGTGATGTTTAATTGATATAAGGCCATTAATACTTAATTTAGTATAATCCTATCAGCTCTATCATTCATCATACTGAATGAAGCTGGAGAAGTTGTTTACTTGGTGGTATCTTTAAAGGTTGACTTATCTATATACTCATTAAATACTTTCATCTCCTGATACAAATATTAAATGTCAATGTTAAAAGTAACACTACCTAAGATGAACCTCAAGATTTTTTTGGAACCTGTTTTGAGGAGGATCATTTGAAAGTTGAAAACCTTTTTCCCTTCTGAGAATTAGAAACTTGGATTTGTTCTTAAGGTAAAATGTTCTTTTGCTCTAGGAAAAAGAAATGTAAGTAGAACATTTTACTTTTGCAAATGCAATCAAGTACCCATTAGAATGTAAGACCTATGGGGACAGAGGTTTCTTTTTCTATTTTGTTCACTCATATGTCCCCTAAAACAGTGCCTAGCACATAGTAGGCTCTGAATAAATATTTGTTAAATAAAATAATGAAAAAATCATCTTATGTAAGAAGCGAAAAAATTGTACTTTCTTGGATGTACCTTTTATAAAATCCAAGTCTTTCCTATAGAAAGATTTCTTTCTCTAAGTATGCATTGACTGCCCTGTATAATAGTGTTTGTTCATGTGTGTATGATCCTATCTCAGGGATCAGGAACATGAGCCATTCACACAAGCACACTTACACACACACATACACACACACACACGACAGTCAAAAAAGTGTGCAGATCTGTTTCTCTTTGATGCTGGAGAAAATTCTGAGAAGGAACTAGATAAGGCTGAGGCAGTATAACTTGGTTTAGATTCTCAGTGTTTCACCTATTGGTATTACTATTAATACTCAACAAGTATTGGCATTTGGTATTAATACTCAGTAAACATAGACCTTTGGAATATGCGTGGGACCAAGTATTGTGTTTAATGCCATTCAGGGGGTAGGGGAAAAAAATCACACCCCAGTAGGTAGGGCAGGGTTTCCAGTGAAGGAAGTGTATAGTTCCATTCTCATCATCCTGGGAATGGGTCAGCCTTGGGATGGGAAATCTGAACTGCAGAGAGGGATGTTAGTGAGTAGTTAAAGGAAAGATGGTGTCAGGTACTGTGGTAAGAACTGGGACTACAAGATGCTTGAGACCTGGTGTCTCCTCCTAAGTATCTTAGGGTTTAGTGGAGGAAAGACGTGTATCTAATCAAAATTGAAATACAATGTTGTGAGTGTGATCACAAAGGTGGGGATGAGTAGTGCAATAGGAAAAGCTTGTTGGAAGAGTTTGATGCCTACACTATGTCTTTAAGGATGAATAACATTTAACCAGAAGTGTGTGTGTGTGTGTGTGTGTGTGTGTGTGTACACATATCCATGTGTGTCTTGTATGTCTGTGTGTCCAAGTATTGTCCTGAAAACTACTGAAAAGATTTTCCAGGAGAGACCAGAAAAATCAAAGACAAAGAAACAAGACTCAGCAGGGTGAGGTCTACATATTCCTGGCATTTACTGGAATGTAAGGCAAAGAGAAGGACCCCTCAACTCCAGAGGCATCATTTACATACAATCCAGTGTAATAATGCCCACTGGAGTTGTGTAATGCAGTGGTCATGAAGGAAGTGGTTAAAGGTGAGACTAAAGAAGGTCACCAGAGGTATTGACTGCAGAAGCTTGACTAAGGGACAGGATGACACTGCAAACACACCTCTCCTCACCTCCAAATCACAGAACACCGAGGCAAGAGGCGTTCATGCTCTCTCTTAATTGATAATTCAATTTCCTCAAAAGTTTTGGGATGCACACAGAACAAATAGCTTTTTCTATTTTCATGATTGACACAGCTGATTTCATCTGTAATCATAATTCATGTTTATCACATTTCAAATAGTTTAGGTTTCCTCCCCTCTGGGATATTGAGACAGTATATTGTGATGTGGAGGAAGGCGTTATCTGAAGGTTGGGCATCATGACTTCTCCCACTCAGTCTTATGCTATTGCTTCCGTGTCCTGTTGGCAAGGTACTGGCATTCCATGACAGCATGGACGATGGATTTAGGGTGACAAGACTGAAGGCTGGAGAGCTAGTTTAAAAGCTGCTACAATAGTTTAGACAGGAGACGATAAGGTCTTAAATTAGGGCAGTCGGAGTTGGCATAGAAAGGGAAGAGGGTCAAGAAATATGTCAGGGTGCAGAATGTGTGGGTAAGAGAAAGGCATCACACCTGATTCTCACTGCTCAAATGACTCACTGACAGATGATAAGGCCAACTGAGCCAGAGCATTCAAGAGGAGCCTGCAGGTGCCCCCAGAGGATTCTGACCTCAACAAATGAGCAGCTTATCATTTCCCTCTGGACTAAGACCACCTTGTATTTTGTTGTGTGACCTGTGAAGTACATTGAGCTGCTCACAGTAGAGCTGTGCAGAGAAGTCAGGAGAGGGGAAGCAACATTTGAGGAGAAATGAATTTAATTTTCCACAATATACTGTTCCAGAGAGCCACGAAAGTATAGTGTCAGAGGGCTCAGGGAAAGTAAGTGAAGTAACTGATTATTTAAAAGTTGTGCTAGGGCACCTGGGTGGCTCAGTTGGTTGGGTGACTGCCTTCGGCTCAGGTCATGATCCTGGAGTCCTGGGATCGAGTCCCACATTGGGCTCCCCACTCAGCGGGGAGTCTGCTTCTCCCTCTGACCCTCTTCCCTCTCATGCTCTCTGTCTCTCATTCTCTCTCTCTCAAATGAATGGGTAAAATCTTTAAAAAATAAATAAATAAATAAATAAATAAATAAATAAATAAATAAAAGTTGTGCTATTTGGTTATGTGTTAATCTAGAGAACTAGGTAAGTTACTCCCAATAAGAAATCATTTGATTTTCAGGTAGCAAACTTTCCTTCAGTAGAAAGATCAATAAATTAGGTCAGGTATCCTCTTAGCTACCAGTTTCCCCTTCTCCCCATTAAACCTCCATTCTCAGATAAAACTTTTAAATATCTTCCTTTGAACCAAGTAAACCATGCCAACCATTCCCTCCCATTACCTTTGTCAGTTACTCATATTCATTAACACTCCCAGAATTCCTCTGTAAGCCAGATACCATCATCATATCACTGGCTTAATGTGAATGTCTTGTGCAAATCCTTTCTTCAGAGTTTCTTGACCTCCTCAACCCAGCAACTTAACTTCCATTCCACTCAAGCCAATGACACCCATCAGATTTCACACTGAAATGCCAAATATGAACATGACCTACTTTTAAAGGAAAGAAAGATAAGTCTGTTTTACTTTCTTGGATTTCTAGAATCCATGTTTTTTCATATCCACTTTTCTTCCTTCTATTCCTACAAACTTACTGCAACATGAAAATAGCAGAGAGTGGGGTGGGTACTCCTGGGTTGAAGTCCAGATATTGGGAAAGAGATGGTACAGGGGCATCTCCACACTCTTCCTGATTCTCCTTCACAGGGGCATAGGTTTGGGAAACAGAAGCTGAGAGGAGGTATGGGGCAAAGGTAGGTTCTCTCCTTGCTTCCCAGAGCTAATATTCTTGGTCCTGGAACTCTCAGACTGCTCAGGGAAAATGGAAGTATACCCTGGCATCTTTCTAATGAATGAGAGAGAATATTCCTGCCCACATCTCCAGTGTGTGTCCACTGAGGCTGACACAAATGCAGACTTGGATAGTAAACGTGAGTCAGTGAGAAAGTCCAAGTCAAGATCAGGATAAGGTTGTGTGGCCTGCAGGGAGTGAGGGTCTGGTTCAACTTTCTGTAAGAGGATAATTTTGTTTGTAGAGACTCCCTACTGCTTTCCTATCCTCTCTGTACCATTTTCTCTGAACTTATCCCCACCTGGTGAAGATGTTAGCCAAGGATAGTTTTAGGTGAGTTTTGTAAACTCAGCATACAGAGACCAGGCACATATTTTAAATGATAAAATGGGCTGGGTAGAGGGATAATAGGGACCTGTGGGGACTGTGACCAATCTATATACCATCTAGAGGCAATAACCTCTACTCAGCACCAACCAACTACCACCATGTAGGAATATAGGTCTGGTATGTCCAGATCTTCTGAATTTTCTCAAGGAAAAAAAATTATTTGTGTAAAATCTCCCCCAAGAAAATGGTGTGTACCTACTAAATAACCCTGTGGATCAGAGGGCCATGTTTGGCCCTTTACAACCTTTGTTTCAAGGAATCAAGAGTGATGGGTTTGAATTTCCCAAACCACATGGATGTCTCACAGCTTCTTGCAGGTTTATACAATTTACTGCATGGCTATTTAGTGATGGGTTGGGGGTAGACAGTGCTCTGGGCTTCTTTAAAAGATGTTGGTTGTTAGGAATGGGGAGAAGTCAGGGCATATACAAGTTTTCTTAGGGGAGTTATGGGTTTCTGGACAAGTCAGAACAAGCTACTTAAAGGGCCTATAAGCAGATGAGTGACAGGAGGGGGACAGGGGTACTTCTTAACAGAACTCAGTGGTGGCAACAGTCCCTGCAGCTTCTCCTCCTGGAGGTGACTGGCTCAAAACCCAGTCAACAGAGATGTTGACTGTAGGTGTCATATACAAGATGGTGGCCTGAAGTGCATATGTCCCATCATCAACCTCTCTGCCGAGGATGGCCTTTCTGCCCCCCGAGCTGTCCTTGAAGCCTCTTAAACCTATTCCCACCCCCCCACTCTCTGGGTCCCCTGTCTTCACCCATGGTTTTATTTAACACTACAAATAACTCTTCCCCTAAGTACTCTCTTTAATTTGAGGTCTTAAGCATCTTACAAAGATGAACTTGAGCTAACGGTGTTTGTCTCCAACAATACAAATAACTTCCCTTTTAATTTTCTATATTCATAAGCATCATTTGCACAGCACTCCAAAACCAAAACATTAGAAGGTGTCTGAGAAGTTTAAACAAAAACAGTGGGCAATGACCTTAAAAGACCCTACAAAGTGAAATTGATCTCAAGAACCCCAGACCCTCTCCTAGCCTTACACTCCTCCCATGGAGATTCAGATTTCCATGGAGGGAACTTAAGGACCAAAAATATTTTCAAGCTCCCTTTATCATCAAATGAATCTCTGATGTTCAGATTCAGACACTGTGACTGGTCTTGGGAAAAATATTTGGGTACCAATTAGTCTTTGAAATATCAATTTTAAAATGAATATCAAAGTTACAGTATAAAGTTACAGATTAACCAGACCAAATATAACATTGTACAAATCATAGGATTCTCCCATCCAAATATAATGCTTGCAATCAATGCTCTTTAGAATAGTTCTGGGCTTTGACTTCCTTTGCTATAAGGCAAAAATGTTCCAGAATATGTTTTGCTTCTGTACCATGTGACTTTCGATTTCCTTGCTAAATCAAAGAGGCTTTTGCCTGATTGGCACTGCAGGAGCCAAGTCAATAACCAAAGCAAGTGCAGACTGGCAAGTCTACAGAGGGGAGGGGAGGGCACCAGACTCAGGGACAATCTGAGGTCAGAACCAGCAACTTGAGGAAGGGCAAGGTGAGAATACCAAGAAACCCAAGAAATCTCACTAATGACTGGGTCAGAGCCCAAGGAAGTAGAGTTTGTTAGATGGAGAGTCAAGCAAGTCGCATGGGTCCTCCTGCAACCAGGAGTTTCAGGTATGGAGTGGGTTGTTATTAGCTCTAAATGTAAAGAGTAAGCTCTTCTGAGAGTTTGGACCATTTTGGGGTTTTTTTAAAGATTTTATTTGAGAGAGAGTGTTTGTGAGAGAGAGCACAAGCAGGGGGAGCTGCAGAGGGAGAGAAGCAAGCTCCCTGCTGAGCAGGGAGACGGATGCGGGGCTCGATCCCAGGACCCTTGGGATCATGACCTGAGCTGAAGGCAGATGCCTAAGCAACTGAGCCACCCAGGCGCCCCTGGACCATTTTGATTTGAACATACCATAGCCCATTCTACCTTCACAGAATCCTGGAACCCATATGCACCATGGTTACTCATTGGTGTATCAGTCATTTGGGGCATTTTCTTTGGCTTTAATTTTAGTAACTGAGATTTCTTCAGCTCTTGAAGTGCCTCTAAGAAGTCATTACCTTTTGGGCGCCTGGGTGGCTCAGTCGGTTAAGCGACTGCCTTCGGCTCAGGTCATGATCCTGGAGCCCAGGGATTGAGTCCCACATTGGGCTTCCTGCTCAGCAGGGAGTCTGCTTCTCCCTCTGACCCTCTTCCCTCTCGTGCTCTCTGCCTCTCATTCTTTCTTTCTCAAATAAATAAATAAAATCTTTTAAAAAAAAAAAGAAGTCATTACCTTTTTTACTTCTATTTTTACACCATGTCAAAATCACAACCAACTCTGAAGACACAATTGGTAGAGATGTTAACTCTTAAACCTCTAGTAGGGTGACTCTCTGAAGAGAATAAGCTATATTATATATATATATATCATTTATATATGATATACATGATAAAATATCTAAACATTATAGTATATCAGAACAAGGAATACCTTGGTTATTTTTATACATGAGGTATTATCAAACAATGTCATATTAGTATTACCATCAGAGTTGAATATCAGTCAAGTCAAAATGAGGATGGTGGCATAGATTGGAGACTGGTCAGGAAGAGCAAACATATAAGTAAATGCAGGTGGGTAATGGGAGCCAGGTTTATCAGTATCTGAAAAAGGAGCAATAAATACACGAAGAGTGAAAATCAGAATGAAACCTGTGGTGTTGGACTGGAATTAGAGATATTGGTGTTAACTCATGGTCTTTAATATAGAGATAGGTAGACATAGAAATTAATATAGATACAAATGTGTGCATATGTAATGTGTATATGGAATATAAACATGCAAACATATATTCTCTCTAGCTGTGTCCACAAAAAGAGGGCCTGGGAACAATGACACCCCAATAAAAGTGAGGTGAGGACACCAAGTCCCCAGATCTGGGATTCTGGATATTATTCTCCATTAAAAGGCACCAAAGCCCCTTGAAGAAATGACTCATTTCAGGACTGGGACTAAAAAAGTACAAGATGAAGCCTGAAACAACTTATGCCAGAAAGCAAAGAAGTACTTGAAGAATGAAGAACACATCAGAAGGACACAGGAACGAACTTGCACTGATTTGGCCTCAGGGAAACAATTTGGGACAACAGAAATAATGATAGAAACAGTTTATAACGCACCAAATAAAATAGAAATCCATGAGTCAATAGTAATAGAAGGATGGGAGGGACAGAGGGAGAGACAGAGAGAAAGAAGGCGGCTAGGTTGGATGACAAATGAGCTATTGCAAAGAGAACTTTGCAGTGGAGAAGCCTGGAAGACACCACCTTAACCAAGTGACTGAAGTGAACAGCACCAGTAATGGGACAAAGGGACATCTTGGACCGTCTGATGGGCTGTTGTGAGAAGAACAAGCACGACTTCTGTGATATTCCTGCCAATGACGCTAAACCTGTGTTAGTCATGAGGAGACATCAGACAAATTCAAACTGAGGGACACTCTAAAAATAACTGACCTATAATCTTCAAAGGTGTCAAGGTCATGAGAGTCAAAGAAAGAGTGAGGAAATGTTCCAAACTAAAGGAGACAAAAGAGACATGACAACTAGATGCAATTCATGATTCTGAACTAGGTCCTTTTCCTATAAAGGGTATTGTTAGAAAGTTTATATGTGGTCTGTAGAGTGATAACATCAAGGTTAATTCCCCAATTCCAATGGTTGTGTTGTGGTTTTATGGAAAAATGGCTTTGTTCATGGGAAATATTGTACTCATTAGATAGAGTGATAGGGCATTGGGCTGGCAAAGCACTCTCAAATGGCTCGGGAAATAAAAGGTCTTTGTAGTATTTCTAGCTTTTCTATGCATTTGTGATTGTTTCACCTGTGAAATGTATAAGACTGTATAAATGTATACATATAAATGTATAAAATATAAATATACATAATACATAAAGTTTGCCATCTTAACGAACTGTAGCAATTCCCTTGATAAACAGATAAAATATCCATTATCTTGTATACTCACACTTATTTAAGATTTATTTATTTGAGAGAGGGAGAGAGAGAGAATGCGGGGTTGGGGGACAGGCAGAGAGAGTCTCAGGCAGCCTCCGCACTAAGCCCCGAGCAGAACGCGGGGCTTGATCCCATGACACAGAGATCACAATCTGAGCCAAAACCAGGAGTCAGCCACTTAACCCACTGCACCACCCAGGCACCCCTCATATTAATTTTTTAATATGTTATACCAGTATATCAGCTTTTTCTATTAATGGCTACCTTTAACCAAAGCAATCAACATTTTTCCTCTGGGGAAAAAAAAAAAAAAACCTGAAGCAGAAAAGCAAGAACTAGCTATTTTTGTCTATAAGAAACATTATATCTCTTTCTATAAAGAAATTACCTTTTAAATTTTAACTTAGTTGAACACATGCTTTTGTAATTTTATCATCTTAAATAAAGGGATGTTAGTTTACCTAATCAGCTAAACCAGTATTAAAAATTTAGGAAATTCAAAATTAATTAGTCTTTTCATGAGAAAATATATCCAAGACCGGCACAGAGTAAAGAAATAATGTTTTTAAACAAATTTATTAAATCAGCCTAATTTTCAGAAGCATTTTGTATATAAATATTAAAAGAAGCTATTTTCTATATCTTTATATTACCATATGTTAAAGCATTCAACATGTTTAAAAGCAAATTTTTCCATTTGATTTTCGAACCTAGTATCCAAGGCTGTTAATGAAACTTACAGTTAAACATTTTTGTGAGCTACAGCTTTAGCAAGAAAAACTTCTTATACAGTCAACTTATATAAATCATACTTAGAATTTTTAGTTTCTCTTACTTTACATTTATATAAGCACTTAATTTTTGAAATTATAAAAGCTAACTGGAAAAGGCACTTGCTCCATTAGATTTTAAGAATCCTTATAACCTAATTTATTAACTATCTCTATAGGTAGACAAAATATATCCATTTATTTGCTCAGAAACTGATTCATATTTATAAGCTGGGAACTCATATCAGTGCTTATGCAAGTTAGAGGAGCTAATTGCGATAAGGAGTAGAATTTAAAGTGGAAATATAGGTGCCAGTATTTGTAAAGGATATTGATCAGCTAAAGAATAAAGGCATGTAATTGATCACCATCTGTTCCTTTTGGGAAGCATCAGTGTTGATGTGTAATTTTGTGATTTCCTTCTAAATGTACCAAGATAGCTTCTTTTCCTTTTTATCTCGCGTCCACCTTTTCTTATAATAGTGACAAATCTTTCTTTTTTTAAGATTTTATTTATTTATTTGACAGAGAGACACAGCGAGAGCAGGAACACAAGCAGGGGGAGTGGGAGAGGGAGAAGCAGGCTTCCCGCGGAGCAAGGAGCTCGATGTGGGGCTCGATCCCAGGACCCTGGGATCATGACCTGAGCTGAAGGCAGCTGCTTAACCGACTGAGCCACCCAGGCGCCCGTGACAAATCTTTCTTATTTTATAAGTCCTGAAGAAAGGAATTCTGTAATTATTCAATCATTAAAAGAAATCTGACCATTGAATACTCATTTCAGAACTGGAACTAAAAAAGTACAAGATGAGCCCGAAACAACTTATGCCAGAAAGCAAAGAGATCCAGCTTCCTTTTAACTCTGGTGCGGCAATTTTCACTTTGCAGATATTGGCATGATTGGATCCAGAACAAATGCACATGAAAAATTACCAGAGGTTTGAAAGAAGGGAAAAAAGGCTCTGGTATTTGGACTCAGAGAAACCCAAATTGACACAAACCAAAATGCATAAATAGAAAGAATGCAATCGATAGCAAGAAAAACACCTAAACCTTTTCAACCCTGCATTCTCTAGTGCCAGGCACCATCAGCATCCCCAGGCAAACAACCTATGAAGGTCATGGAAACCAGATTGCAGATGCCCTTCAGCTACCACTTGAGAGAAATGACTTAATGAACGGGCCAGAAAAATTAAAGCCCAGTTTCCACCACTGTTGCCACCAAGGTAGGTTCCATCCACCCTGTTCAAAGCAGAGCAAGAACCAGGAGCAGAAGCAGATATGACCAAGAATCAGTCAGCATTCGAGGGCCAGAGAGCCCAACTGCCACATAAGATTTATTATGGGAGCCGAGAGATGAGCCAAGGACCCAAGGGGTCTAGGTACAGACAAGATACAGACCAGGTGCACTTTAATCTAGATGTTTCTGTGGTGGGCTAGATCACAGCAGAACCTCCAGAATAATAGTCAAACAATAACTCAGAGACAGACAGTAAAATTAACATGCTATTTATTTGTATACAAGGAGAAATATTAATAGGCTGATTTCCTCTAACAGAGGCAGGAAAAAACAATCGAACAGGACTTAAATATGAGAAAGAGAAGAAGAGGAGGAAAGAGAAAGTCATTTTGGAACACAAACTTGGATTTCCTTACTTAGGGTACAATGCTGATCAGCTAGCAGCCAGCAAAAAGGCAAAGGCCAGTCAGGGATGGGATTCTGTCCCTGGGCAGCCAAACGGCTCATCAGAGGAAGCCACTTCAGGTGTTTGTTTGTTCTCCAGAAGACCTCAGGAGGTTAACTTGGATGCTTGCAAAACAAGCAGTCTCTACATCCTGCATTACATCCTTCAGGGTATCCTCTGTCAGCACTTCATTTCAGTTTAGGCTGGGTCTGCACCATGTCCTTATTTGAATTGCTCACTGACCATCAAAAAGGTAAATTAAAAGAAACCAAGGCAATCCAGATTTCAAATGAAATTGCAAAAAACGAAAACGCATTTCCAAGTGCAAGAAGTCCTGATTGGGTTTGCTTTCGCACATCAAGACTGCTTTTCCACCTACTCCCTCACCTTGTTCTCCACAGTCAGCAAGCCTGCCATCCTGCTGTCTTTCTTCTTCAAGATGTGTTTTTGCTGGATACTGTTAAGGTGACCAACATGCTCCTGCTTTCCTGAGACTTTCCAGTTTAGGCACTGACTGTCCCACCTCCCAAGAAACCCCTCCGTCCCAGGCACAGTGGGACAGTTGGGGCCCCGTGCACTTTCCCTCTGGATTGTAATAATTAACTCTACACCACAAGGGTAATAAGATCCAGGAATGTTACACCTTGAAGATGTTTCTGGAAGCATCTTGTATTTTCTATCAAGTTTTTTCAGTAATTTTTTATATTGTGGTAAAATATACATAACATAACATGTACCATTTTAACCATTTTTAAGTATTCAAGTTCTATGGCATTAAGTACATTCACATCATTGTGCAAATATCCATGTCCAGAACTTTTCCATCTTCCCCACCTAACACTCCATACCTATTAAACACTAACTCCCCAGTCCCTCCTCCCCCGAGACCTTGGCAACCACATTCCACTTTCTGTCTCTATGAATTTGACTGCTCCAAGTACTTCATAGAAGTGGAATCATATACTATTTGTCCTTTCCTGCTTTCAAGAATTTACTGAGGTATAAATTGAATTTTACTGGTTTACAATTACAGTAGCTAAAATAACCAGCTGTTGACTGCGCACCGCTAGCAGGATGAAATCAGTACGCAACTTTTTCTTCTTTGGCCTTCCACCCACCTGTAAAAATTCATTCAGTGAATAAATGAATGGTACCCGACCTCTGCCTCGAAACTTGGACGGGCCCCGGGGACTTTTGCTAGTAGCTCTTAAAGAATTAACACTTGGTCAATTTTAGTACAAGCAAAAATCTCAGTTCCAAAATCAGGGCACGTTTGAAGTGTTATCAGAAATCCTGCCATCTTACCATTCATTTTGTATTTGGCAAAGCACCCTACAGGGCCTCTTGGTGACAGTGAATACCCTTTGTAGCATGCATCTACTGAGGAAAAAAGAAAGGAGATGATTGGTCCTCACAAATCTTTAGTAAATCTGATCAAACAAGACACTGAGCGGAGGCATCTGACAGGAAGCCATCTATCTTTACACCTGTGCTCTTCCTCCAATTTTAACACGCCCGGGACCTGCGACCCAAAAGCCAGAATTTCCTTGCACCTAGCACACACTGTAATATTCTACTTTTTTATTTTTTGATACAAAAAATATACAGGTTCACTGTTAACAAGAATACTACATAGATATAAAAAGTAAAAGTTAATTAATTTCCTACACCAATCTCATCTTCCATCCCCCAAAGGGGAAAAGAAAAAAGATTAATAGGATGGAGTCTATCTCCTACCTCTTTTTGTCATAAAAATATTTCATGACAATATTTCATAAAAATCATAAAAATCCTTCATCATAAAAAATATTACAAATACGTACAGGTAGATGTTATGTTATGTCATGTTTGGTTACACCATATCATTCATTATCTTGTACCTTGCTCCTTAGTAAAACATAGACTTCTCACTTTGAGTCTTTGTAATTCCAAAACTTTGAGAACAACAGCAGTGGGTACTCAGGGTGTGATTTAGAGACACAGATATAAAGGAGACATTGTGTGGTTGTCCAAAGCAGGCATTATTTGTCTATTTGTGAAAGGCTTCTGACTTTCATTCATAAAGCATAGGTGACTATGTTCTTGAATGAAAGAAAAGAGGAAATGAATGAATGCCCTTTAAATGGAGGAGGTAAATGATCAAATTAAGCAGCCAGTTGGTTTAATTTCAGCTTTTAGGCTTCCCTCAGCTAATAAACATTGCAATTATTCCCCCTCTGGTCAAATATAATAAGTAGATTGTATTGTGTTTGTGATTATATATCTGAAATCCATGAAGGGAAAAACAAATAGTAAATTCATTCCTCGGATTTTTTTTTCTTACAGTTTTACATGCGATCTATTTTGCAAAGATCCCACTGTTTCTACATGATGCTTTGTAGGTCTTCAGCAACATAATTGTGAGGAATGCTAAGTGCAAATGCAGATTCCTAGGCCATATTTAGACCTCCACCACCCCAATCAAAATATCTGAGGAGGGAGACAAATAATTTGCATTAAAAAAAATTTTCCCCTGGTGATTCTAATGTACACTCACCTGCTTGAGAACTACCTCTAGGCCTTCTCACAGGCTCCAAAATTTACCATCTTACCTTTTAAAAGATTCTAATCATCTTCTCTAGCCTTTAGACTCCTGACATCTCCTTCTTATCTCCTTCCACTCTCCATCTGCTACCCCTAAGTGGGTCATGAAAGGAGAAACGTTATATACTCTTGGGCCTGACCCAGTGTAGGCAAGTCTAGATAGCACCTGAGTCCCCAGGAGAACATGCAGAAAGAGGCTGATGATTTGACTAAACCTAAGAATTGCCCTTGACTTTATGTTCAGACACAAGGAATATTAGTTCTGAGTCAGCTAGGACCCTAGGAGGCACTAGAGAGAAAATACTATCTCTAGGAGAGGCCAGCACAGTGTATGCTAAGAAGAAATGCCATGAAGAGTGAGGAGAGCAAGGACCAACAAGGGCATTTGTCACCAGCAGCCTTCATTCATTCTCGAATGAATGAAGGTTACTCTGTGAATGAGTGATTGAATTAATTAGTTTACTACATTTTGGTGACCAAAAAGAACACCCACAACAACAATGTTCTAATTCCTGAGATTACTGCCCACTTGAAAAAGACATATAGATGCTTTATATTTGTCATCAACAATGGCAAATACAACAGAAATTACAGAATTATAAATATAAGTTGCAGAATATCATCTGCAACTTTTAGCAATGTCTACAAGGAAAACTGGTGGGATCAGATCCAATAGGTTTTAAGATAACAGAGGATAAAGCATGGAATTCCCTAAAAATGCTCTGTCATGACAACTCTACTAGGAAAGAGCTCTGGAAATGTGTGGGTGTCTGACTCAGGGCCTCATAAACATGAAAGAGAAATAGTGAAACAGAAAAGCCAAGGTCTGAAAGTTGCCCTGCAGACAGAACATGGCCCACCAGCTAATTCTAGGCTATTCTGTCCAACCTCAAGGAATCTGAGCTCTTCCCTGGTTCTAATTTGACCAGACATTTCTTCCATTAGATTATGATGAAAGGGGGTAGGAGAGAAAAGAGATTCTTTGGAGAGAATGGAAAATAATGTTTTATGGGAGAGATGAGAAAATTAGCTGAAATACAGACATAAATTTGTCACTGGGACATCATAGTTTCTCCAAGGATATACTTTGTCTGCTGAACCTATCCACAAGAATTCTTGAAACTCTGGAACATGCAGCACATTCTTTATAAGAGAATATTACTGTGATTCCCTCAAGCAGAGACTGCATCCTTGTGGTGAGCTGATTCCAGATGGTTCCCAATGATCTCCACCCCCTTGTATTCACACGTCTTGTGTAGTCCCCTCCCTTTGAGAGTGGGATGGCCAATAGCATACAGAGATGATGAGCTGTCACCTATATGATTATTATAATATCGGTCTTGCTAACAGATTCTTGTTGTTTTCTCAGCCTGCAAACTTTGATGAGGTAAGTGGCCATGTTGGAGAGCCCCAAATGGCAAAGAACTCAGGGCAGCTCCAGCCAACAGCTATGAGGAATCTGAGGCACTCAAACGGTCCTCCAGGAACTGAATTTTGCCAGCAACCTGAATAAGTTTAGCAGTGGCTCTTTCCCCATGTGAGCTTTCACATGAGACCACAACCCCAGCGGGCAACTTGATTGCAGCCTTGTGAGGAACCCTAAAACAGAGGAATTGGCTAAACTGTGCCCAGATTCTTGACACAGAAACTGAATTAATAACTGTGCATCATTTTAAGCCACGAAATTTGCAGTAACTTGTAACACAGCAATAGACAACTAATGCAATCCTGATCCAAATGGAGATATTGAGGGAAGACTGTCTAGTTTTCACAGTTCTAAATGAATACTGCCCTTGCCTTTTCTAGAGTTTGTGAAAGAAGACATACTCTTCCAAGCTGGTTGTGTCCAGCACATATATGACAATCTTCATGGTCACAAGAGGGCTCTGGGATGTTGCCAAATGGGGAAGAGTAAGCCCATGAAGATACTTACTGATTTGTTAAAATAAAAACTGGCATTGGTTTATGTTCTAAAGAGGTCTTTAAATCTCAGAAAAGAGGATGATAATTGAGTGCCACATCCTCATTCTCAGTCAGAGGCTTTAGTTACAAGTAATTCCGTGTGCTGGAACCATCAGCTGTCTGCAAGGAGGCTGTTATATGAAATAAGCCTCTGGTTTGCTTGAAGCCAGGACTTATTTTTTCTTTAAAATGAGATCTACATCAACACACATACACACACACACACACACACACACACACACACCAGGCTGTTTTTGTGGGAGGATGGATTCATTTTAACTCACTTTTCAATTGCATCAGCTTTTTTTTTTAATGTAGTGATGAATGAATTCAGTTAGACGGAAATGATATTTGTGATATCAAAAGTGTCCTTTTTCTTCCCACAGATTTCATAATGTGCAAAGACTAAAGGCATAGACTGCCTTTCTTTGCTGTCTCTCCAGTTCACACCTGTATGCAGCACTCCCCTGAGACACCTGTCTGGGGACAACAACATTCTTTGTTCTCTTTTTACTTCTCAGGCCTTTCTGGACTCAGGTGACCAATGGAGTATAAGGCCCGGGTCACCCAGGGCTTCTCCTTGTGAAATGTGTACCCCCCATTAGAAAGTTCAGGGGTCCACAAAATTATCTTTACCTCTGTCACCAACTGCAAGTTCGACTTATTTAGAGGTCCCTAAAGTTAAACTTTAAACATTGTGGAGCTGTGGAAAGTTTTTGAGCAAGGACTTACCATGACCAAAACTATACTTTAAAAGAATTGAACTCAGGGCACCTGGGTGGCTCAGTCGGTTAAGCATCCGACTCTTGGTTTCAGCTCAGATCATGACCTCAGGTTTGGGAGATCAAGCCCTAACATCAGACTCTGCATTCAGCCCAGAATATGCTTGAGAGTCTTTACGTTTCCCTCTCCCTCCCCTTCTCTCTCTCTCTCTCAAATAAATAAATAAAATCTTTAAAAACAAAAAAAGGAGTTGAACTTGGGCAGGATGAGCTTCATGGCTATGCAAACTCTGCAGTCACATAGGACCCCAAGCATAGAAGGGTCCCATGCGTGGTGTAATGCACTGCTGTTGTGTTGAAAGTTTGAGTAATTTTGAATATGAGTCCATGCATTTTCATCTTGTCTTGTGACCTTCACATTATGTGGCTGGTCATGAACTTAGGATATGGGGTTATGAACAATTAAAATGGAAGAGTCAGGAGGCAAGGAGACCAGATAAGAAACCACAGTAACAGTCCAAGTGAGAGCTAATAAGGAAAAGAAGTGGGGTATCCTTTCTGATCTAAGTAGATACTGTAAGTATTTAGGGGTAATAAAGAAAGCCTTGGGTCACAGACCCAAGGATATTCTTTGAGTCCCTCAACCCCAAACTACACAGAATGATTCTTCATTAAATACGGAAGTCAGGAGGAAATCAAAAGACTACAGGAAGACTTGAAAATGTTTAAGCAGAGATATTACATAAGATCATTCAATATTTATTGTACACCTGCTATCTGTCAAGAATAGTGATGGAATTAAGAATCTACTGGCAGCAAAAGACTGACAATTCCTGCCATAAATGTTCCCATAGTTAAGAGAATTTTGAAAACAGCTATTATTCAGTTATGGTCACTACATTTGATCATTGTGAAAAGTGGTAAACTGAAAGAATTTAATGGTTTGTGGGGGGAAGTGGGAGAATAGCATTCTGCTGTTAAGAATGCTTTGAGGACCCATCAGTAGGAAACTGGGGTGGTGGGTGAGGAATTGGATCCAAGATGAATTTAAACCCCATGTCAAGCAATGTGCCATTTCAAAATGCAGTGCTAGCTTCTGGGATTTTAAAATCAAATCAACAAATCTCTAAGAATACAGTAGTCTTTGTGTTATGGGTCAGCTGCAATTTTCTTTCATTTTCAGCAGGCACAATGACAGAAAATGACCAGCTGGGACTGAGCTGGAAATATAGAGAATGATTTAGGATCATTCCAATCTATACTGGAACTAAGCAAAAGAATAGAACCCATGCTCACGTAATAATTCTGTAGCCTTTCTCTACATTACTAAAAACAACTGTAAATTTTCTTTTTTAAGACCAAATGCCTTACCAATGCTTTTTCTTTGGCTATTCTGTCTACTTCAAGTCAGAGATCACAGCTGTTGGCTTACATAACCTGGAAAAATCTAATGGAATCTATTAGGTTGTCATTGAGAATGGGCTGGCTAAGTAAGCTCTTGAATTTGTATCACCCTCTCACAGGGGCAGGGTTTATTTTTCTTACCATGAAAACAGGAGGTTGGCAGGGAAGGCAATGAACAATGCAAATGCAGAGACCTGGCTGCTCTCTGAGACTTTTCATCTCTGCCTCAGAAGGTAAAGTGAATAGACATGGGTGTCTGTGCTGTTCATCTGCTTTGTCCATCCCATCCTCTTCCCTTATAGGAAGAAAGTGTTTTAGCATAATCACGCATCAGAATTAAGCCTTTTGGGTAATGGGTATTGGCAAGAGAGGTGGATTGTCTGGTAGGTGCCTCATTCTGAGGAATGCAAAGATCCACTGTTATCTTCCCAAGATGCAGCAGTCTCAGACCTAAGGGGCACATGGTGTCCCAGGCTTGGCCAAATGGGGTAGTAGCTGGATGGAACCAAAAGCCTGGAGGTTCAAGTGAGAGGACATGGAGAAGGCAGAGGAGCAGAGAAGGAGGGAGTGGGGGAAATGTGAGAAGGGCTCTCTGGGCTCCATCCCAGGGTGTAATGTATGTATATTACAGCTTTGGTTAACCCCCTGGGATGATAGTAATTGGTTCTAAGGGGGACAGTTCTCCCAGCACAGAGGTGGTCCTGCATGCCTTTTTAGCTCTGCTGAGCATCATGACCCCCGGTGACACAAATTTCACAATGTGAAGTCTTCTCAGCCTTTAGGTCTTTACATATGCTATCCCTCTGCCCTCAATTCTATTGCTCTGTGCTGACAGCCATTTAAGACTCGATTTGCATTCTATCTTCTCTTGGGAGCTTTCCCTGACCTCTATAGTTAGGTTTCCCTGTTCTAAGCTGCTTCTGAACATCTCTAACATGTTGTAAGTAATCAGTACTTGTATAATTGTCTCTTTCACTCGATTGTGAACTGCCCAAAGGCAGATTGGGTCTTACTAATTTTGCATCCATATTAGCTAGATCACTAGCCCAGTGCTTGACACCTTATAGGTGTTTAATTAGTGTTTAGTGAATGAAAAAGCCAAGAACAAAGAACCAGCTTTTGTAAGCACATGTGCTTGGAGATATGTGCCCAGTGTAGAATCTTAGAGGCCTAAAGGTCTACCTTCCATGGTGTCCTGTGAAATTTGGGTTAAATGGAACTGTCTTGTTAACCTAAGAAGAGCATACATGCTCAGTGTTCCCCTCTAGGGAGCCCCAAAGAAGATAATCATGAACTGCCATGAAAAATGGGAATGATATGAAATGAATTCCTCAGACCTCCCACGAAATCTTATCCATTCACAATCTATGGTATTAGAGTTCTGTGTTGTCTTCTCTAATGATCACTCTTCTACCTGTTAACTTATAGAAGGCCAGCAAAGGACAGAAACAATCCTTCTTTGTCTGATTAAAGATATTCCTACAAGTGTCTAAAGACAAAGTGACCCATGAGTTCAGACCACGTGTGTTCTGCATTAATGTTTTGTTATTGTTGTTGTTGTACATTCGTTTTGAATGGTTCTTGACATTTGGGTAGAACCGATAGAATCATTTGCAGAAAGGGTGCCTGTTTTCAAAATAGGTGTATTTCTTCTTAATCCAAACGATAGCAGTTAGAATTATCATTCTACCCAAAAGAGGCATATGGTAAGAATAGGAACAATCTTTATCTATAAAGCTTTTTTCACATTTCAGAATATTTTCATATATAGTATCTCACTGATAAACTCACCAATGATCCTACAAAGGTAGACAGACCAGAGGCTATAACGACAATGTTTAAGATAAAGGAATTTGGACTCAGAAGAGGGGTAAGGGACCTATCTAAAAGTACAAGGCAATAAGTGGCAGATTTAGTCTCAAGATCCCAAAACCCTAATAAAACTTTATATTTACATTTAAAATATAAATGGTGATGTTTCCAGATAAGATTCAAGTATAGCACAGGGATCTAACTTGCTGTACCAACTATTTCAGGTTCCTTATCCAGGCACATGGTGGGTTTGCACTTCAGTGCACCTTGAAGTGAGGTGTGACCAAGTGACTTATTTTGAAAGGTTGAAATCTTAGGATCTGGTCCATAAGTTGTGACACTTCTTCCATCTGCCACAGCAACCAGCGCCACTTAGGTGGGGTTGCTCCATCAGCCTGGGTCCCAAAGTAAAAACGATGAGGAGCAGAGCCCCCAGATGACCTACAGTGGACCCAGGCAAGGAATAAACCTTTATTTTATTGAGGTATATTGTTACCACAGCACATCCTGACTTGCCCTGCTTGATACACTACACACATAGGCTTACATTCAAGGGCCCCACTGAAATGACCAGCGAACCATAGAAACAGGGGGAAATAGCATCTCTCTAGGAGCTATGGAAGTACACCATCCATAAGCCATAGGTTTGAGGGATTTCAACAAGGTAAAAGGAGTTTAAGGAAGGATAACAAGGGATGATCCAGTATTCCTTCTTTAAACAAATTAATATCTTAGAAAAGTTTGCCTCTTCATGCTAAATAGGGACATGGTGAGGAGTGTCCAACACACACACACACACACACACACACACACACACACACACACACACACATACACACGCACACAAATAATAATGCTCTCCAAGTTCATAATGGTTTTGGAGAAGGAAGTGCCTTAACAGTTGTTGGTGGGGCATGCTGTGACAAGCACTAGCTTTGTTCTAGAACATACTGTTCTGCTTTCCCTAAGATAATGCATGATCTCCACATACATAAAGAGCAAACTAGAGCTCACCTCGCAGGTGGAGGTGGTGGTGTGTGGTGACTCAAAACCGATGTGCTGAATCTGATGGGAGTGTTGAGTGATGGGCACACTGACCCACCTGTTTCCCAACCAGTGTGCATACAGCCCCTCTATGGAAGATTCTGTCTTCTGAAGCAAAACTTCTGAACGTGAAAATGGAAACATGTTTGGCGTATTTCTGTTGTCTTTTAAATCACAGAGAATAAAAATAGAAACAGCACTACATGAAATGTTATTCACATTTTAGGTAAAAATGATGTCAGAGTGAAATGGAGCACATTCAGACTGACTGGGTATGCCCACCATACAGGGAGTAGAGGAGGGACAGGTGGTGGGGAGTATGAGATCACAGAAAGGGCAAACAAACCAGAAGGCAATCCTGCCTCCCCCATTTAGCATCTGAGTTGTCTTAGCTAAGATTCTCATTAAAGCTCAGACTCTTGATCAATGAAGATAATAAATAATACCTACAATTGAGCATTGCTATGAAGGTAAAACAAAATCATATGTGTGCAGAAGTGCTTTGTAAATAATGAAGTTCTGGTGCAAGTGGTAACTCTATCTTTGGGCAGTTCTGAGCATTGTAAAATTCTTTCTTAAATAGCTTAAAGCTGCCTCTTCTATCTCTTGAAGTCTCCCACTTCAGTTCCAGACAGTTAGTTGACATATGTTGGAAGGAAGGAGGAAAGAAGGAAGAAGAAAGGAAGGAAAAGAGGGAGGAAGGGAGGAAAGAATCCTCATTTTGCCCATTTGGATCACACAAAATTAGTCTAATTCCTCTCCAGATAAATATTTATTTGCTTAAAAATGTGTTTCCTACCTTATTCCACAGAACAATATAAGGGAGTTTACAAGGATGACTAAAACACAACAAAAGAGCACAAAATTTTGAATGGTGCAGAGTAATAAAGAAGAGGGACAGGGATGAGCTTGGGGAGGTAGGGCCCTCAGCCTGGCTATGTAGGGAACCACCAAATGGTTCTATGTTTTGCCTTCAACACAAGAAAAGAAACATCATCATATATACGATTCCAACAACCATGAGGCAAAAAACAGCCCCAACATTCAAGAGAAGTACTGATCTTTTCAGTAGTGAAGATAAGAATCTTCCCAAGAGGACACTGTGGAAGGAAAGCATGACATCCTCAGCATTGCTTTTCTTTTTTTTCTTTTAAAGATTTTATTTATTTATTTGAGAGAGAGAGCATGAGAGGGGGGAGGGTCAGAGGGAAAAGCAGACTCCCTGCCAAGCAGGGAGCCCGATGCGGGACTCGGTCCCGGGACTCCAGGATCATGACCTGAGCCAAAGGCAGTCGATTAACCAACTGAGCCACCCAGGCGTCCATCAGCATTGCTTTTCGACAGACAGAATAAGAAGGTTCCTATGGCTCCGTCCATGAGGACGCTAATATAGGCTGAAGACAGCAAATGAAAAAACAATTCACTAAAGCAAACTGCATGCCACAAGGACAGTGCAATCCACCTTCCTAGGTCTCACTGATCCAATGTGACTCGAGGGTATATGATGGATTATCTGGAGGAAATGATCATTAGCACGTCCTTTAGGCAGTGGTCCCCAAACAGCATTCAAGCACCCACAAATGTTTAGCTCTGCCAAAGGGTATGTAAAACAAATGATGGTAAATGATCCTGAACACAATACTATGTGACCAAGAACTCTTGGGGCAACTTGAGGGGAGAGGACGAAATAGGGCAGACAAATCTCGACGTGTTTATCAGAGATAAAAATCAAACCTGCAAGTTAGTTTCCCGTTGTCGTATGAGAAGGATCACTTGAGAAGTCCCTCTGAGGCTGATAGGGTTAAAAGCACCTCTTTCACCTTTATTTCTGCCACAGAGTTTTAGCCACAGTATAAAGACAAAGATAAACGGCCTAAAATTAGGAATATGCCAAGATAAGTGCGCTGGAAGCAGATTATTTATAAGCATACGCCATAGTAAAATGTTTCTCAGAAAATGTAATGTATGGGTTTCTTACCTTTCCAGAAGAGCAGTCACACAGAAGGCCTCCCAAGGGAATGCAACAGGACAATGCACCCAGTTTTTTCATAACGTGGCTGGCTCCCCACCTCAATTTGCTGGCCCTCCCTCATGCATGGCTCCCTGCTTATATCAAGGCAAGCTCTGTGGGCCAAGGACAGGCATTTTCATGACTTCCTGATGGGAAGTAAAGCTGAAGCTTGTAAAGGTCAGATCAGCCGTCACTAAATTGGGATCATGAGAGAGAGAGTCAAAAGGGAAGCCTCAAAACTCATGGCTAGAGAGAGGAATCAGATCATGAAACACAGGGAAAGAACAGGGAGCACCATCTCTCAGGGAAGACACAGTGAAGGGAAGAGAGTAACAGTAAAAACAAGGACTAATAATTTATTGAACACGTGTGCTATCACAGACACTGAGCTAATGCCCCTTCCTGCATGACCTCCATTACTACCAAAATTAACTGTAGCAGTAGATACTCTTACTCTCTCCACTTTACCCAGGCTGTGGTGGAGGATGAGAGGTGCTAAAGAATGCTTTTGACACTGGGTGAGGGGTGCAGGAAGGCGGATGGACTGATAGTGCTGTGACGCTCCTTCAGGGAGCATGATGTCCCTCAGCAGGACGCTACGAGAAAGTCTCCAACAGAGGATTTGTAAGAGAAGATTTTCAGAGAGTTGACACTCACTTCTCCAGGTAAGCTGCATTTAGGTTCTAGAGTGCTTTGAATATCATTTATTCTCTAGTCTATGCATTCTCAGTAAGGATGATAGCATCCCTAGAGGGGTAAATCTGTATTGGGTCAAACAGTGTCCCCCAAATTCATGTCCACCTGGAACCGTGGAATACATCCTTGCCTGGAAATAGGGTCTTTGCAGATAGAATTCAGGGAAGGCATGAGATCATGCTGGATGGGATCACTCTCCAATGAGAGTGTCCTTGTATGAGGTAGAAAAGGACAGACAGAAACAGAGAGGAGAAGACCCTGTGAAGACTGTCACCGCAGTTATGCAGCCACAGGCCAAGGAATGGTTGGGGCCACCAGTAGGGAAGGATTCTCCCCTAGAAACTTCAGGAGGAGCACCGCCCTGCCAACACTTTGATTTTGGACTTCGAGTCTCCAGATCCATAAGAGAATAAATTTGTGTTGTTTTAAGTCACCAAGTTTATAATAGTTTGTTATGGCAATCCTAGGAAATTAATATAGGGGGTGAAAATATCTTACTCTTTTCATGTATAAAACACAGATCAATATACAGTAAGTACATAAATACATATGTGATATTAAATTTTCATATCATGGGAGGAGGAGAGTAGGGAAAAGATGTCTGAAAAAGTTCCTTACTGGGCCATAATGAATAAAGGGTGACAAACCTTGCTGTAGGCTGTGAAGATTTTGAGGGTGGCTGGGGAAGGGAGGCAGGGAGAATGTTTTGGTCAGAGGCTACTTTCTACAGCTGCTAACATCATTCTTCTTGTTCTTGGCATTTAAACTCTATTCTTCTTCCATTCTGGCCCAGGTGCAATTATTACAACTTCTAGAAAGTTTGTTCTGCTATCTATTTGCAATAGGGTTTGTCCCCAAATGAAGCAGAGAAATCACCTGCAACGTCTCCTGGTGACATGTTCTCTCATTGTCACAGGATTTGTAAGGCCATGTTGATATTTCTGCACTGTGCAGTTTTTTCCTCTGGAATCTCCAGCTTTTTAATGCTTTACAGAGAGATTAAAGGTAGTGGGTTATTTTTCCATTAGACTTGCTTTTTTCTTGATATTTCTAGTATGGCTAACAGGAAATTGTATATGGTTGTTCTTATATTGACCTTCCATGAAAGCCATGGAATTAGGCCATAGTCTTATAAAGACTATTCAATGAACTGCCTGATATGGGTCTCAGAGAGAGAGAGAGAGAGAGTCTGAGATGACTGGGGTAGCTCCAAAATGGAGGTCTGCAGAGACTTCCCAAAGATAAGTAACCTGAGTATTTGATGTGTTTAAGTTCCTAAATTCTTCACAGTGAAACACAGGGAATGTGACGATGTTGGCCCGATAGATTTTGAGAGCAGGCATTACCCACCCACTTCTACTGCAGTAGAATCTTGATTATCGTGGCTCCTCTGGAATGTTTCGTTTTACACCGAACCTCCTCTGGGTGTGTGCAGTTCGAGTTACAGGGCGTTAAGTAAGACTTCTCTTCTCATCGAAGTGTCGGCTGAGGACAACAGGGCAAGACTAAGGTTCCAGCTGAGGATGCTGGGACGCATCACTCTCAATGGGTATGCTAGGGAAGGTGAGGGAGGGTGTTTGGTCCTTCCCTCTTCACACTGGGACCGGCTTGAAGATTTGTCACAGACATCGGGAAGTGGGCAGTTTTTTAGAAACAGACTTGGTGTGCTGTGGCATTTCTCCTCGCTTCCCACTGGGAAATAGGAAGGAAGTGGGAAGTTGTTTTCACCTTCAGCCACATAAGGCTACTGACCAGAGGCGACTTTCAGGTCTCTGAGAACTTGATTGGTATACCCTAGTGATAGAACCCCGAGCTAGAGCCTGGAGTCCCGGGGTCTGGCGCTGCCCCACATCTGACATTGTCAACATATGAAAGGCCAGCTGGCTAGAGGGACTGCTGGTGATAAAGAGGGTTGCACTGAAATTGGCCTGCACTTAAAGATTGTGGAAGGGCCAGAGATGCATATGTGTGTCCCACGTGTTAGATCTGGATCCCTCAGAAGGAAAGAAGGCTCAGTCATCTAGAGGGACAAAGGACAAGTCATCTGGAGGGACAGTCCCCCCAGAAAGGGTGTGGAGGGAGCCACTGAGAGTCAGGGACTGTCCATGGAGAGTGCCATGTCAAGGAACAGGAGGACCCCCTCCAGGAAGGAGCCTGTAGATCAAATGTAGTGACCATAACTGAATAATAGCTGTTTTCAAAATTCTCTTAACTATGGGAACATTTATGGCAGGAATTGTCAGTCTTTTGCTGCCAGTAGATTCTTAATTCCATCACTATTCTTGACAGATAGCAGGTGTACAATAAATATTGAATGATCTTATGTAATATCTCTGCTTAAACATTTTCAAGTCTTCCTGTAGTCTTTTGATTTCCTCCTGACTTCCGTATTTAATGAAGAATCATTCTGTGTAGTTTGGGGTTGAGGGACTCAAAGAATATCCTTGGGTCTGTGACCCAAGGCTTTCTTTATTACCCCTAAATACTTACAGTATCTACTTAGATCAGAAAGGATACCCCACTTCTTTTCCTTATTAGCTCTCACTTGGACTGTTACTGTGGTTTCTTATCTGGTCTCCTTGCCTCCTGACTCTTCCATTTTAATTGTTCATAACCCCATATCCTAAGTTCATGACCAGCCACATAATGTGAAGGTCACAAGACAAGATGAAAATGCATGGACTCATATTCAAAATTACTCAAACTTTCAACACAACAGCAGTGCATTACACCACGCATGGGACCCTTCTATGCTTGGGGTCCTATGTGACTGCAGAGTTTGCATAGCCATGAAGCTCATCCTGCCCAAGTTCAACTCCTTTGGCAGGTTTTTATGAAAGCAGGTCTCAGACTACATTCTGCCACATGTACAGATATTGATTAAACCAACTTTTATTAGTAGTAGGCATAAAAACATCATACAACCCCATGTGGTTTAGAGGTGCTCTGACCCCACCTTGCAAGGAACATTAACCAGAGGCATATAACACAATACTCCAGAGGCAGGATTCTGCTGTCCATATTGTCCACAGAAAGCTACCAGAATCATCCCACTCTGGTTCAACACAGGACCACTTAGGGACCAAACCTTGAGGGCCATCCCCAAAGCAACAGGCTATAGGACTTGCTAGGGTAGCCATTGTCTCTAAAATATTATAGCCAATCTCCATATCTGGAGAACATTTAATTTTACTAAGAAAAGCTTATTTCTAACATCTGTTAGGCAGATTAGCAAGACATAAAGTTCATCCATGAAAACCCGTTTCTGACACTCATTATGTTAACTAATAAAGTCTCTGGTGGTGATTGAAATATAGCAGCTTAAATGTTATACCAGCTGCCTTTGGCGTGTGGACTTCCAGATTAAATGCTAGCTGACCACCCCTGGAGTGTGAATTGTTGTCAAGGGCAACTGACAGCCCTTAGAAAGTAGCTCAGATTCATTCTCTCTCTCTAGCTCTCTCTCTCTCTCTCTCTCACACACACACATTCATGCTGAAGTAATTTAAAGCAAATTATAGACATCATAACAATATACAAATAGAAAAGGTCATCTGCCCAAAGTAACGCTTATAGAATGCTATAATTGGCATTCATAACATTAAGTAGAAAAGACCTTTCAATAATATAAAAGTAATGAAATGTCTTGGTTTTATTCTTACAAATTCCACCATTTTATTTTTTAATTTGGGAACATAAAATCATGAATTAAGTTAAAATCAACCACAATCCTATATAGAATTTAGGTTAACTTTCAGTCTTTTCCTACAGGCTCACACATTTAGACAAACTTTTCTTTTATAAAATTGACCACTGGGTGTTATATACAACTAACGAAGCGTTGAACACTACATCAAAAACTAATGATGTACTATATGCCGGCTAATTGAACATAATAATAAAAAATAAATAAAAATAAAATAAAATAATTTAACTTGAAAATTAATTAATTAATTAATTAATTAAAATTAAATTGGGTAGTTCTCTTCAGGACTGGAACATTTTAATTTGTCATTAAGTACTTTTTCAAAAACTCGAATTCAGATGCTACCTATTATTTTCTCTCATAGCTACATCATAATTGGGTAAACTAACACTCTATAATTTGTGATTATTTTAGACTGTTGTTGATCTTTTACCACTTCAATACCTGTCCTACCTCTTAGCAGGACACAGGTGGTACACTTACATTGGGAAACTCAAGGAGAGTTTAATAAAGGTAGTATTTACCACCCCCCCCCCAAAAAAGGTACTATTTACAAAGTTGAGGAGAGGATTTAAAGAAAAGCAATGGCAGATGGTGCACTGCCTGGTGGCTGGAAATGCTGGGGAGCTGTTAACCTCCCCAGGCCTGATGGAGAATGAGTGCACACCAGAAACTGGAGGGAGCATATGGGGAGAGCTACATATGTAGCTGCGTCAGGAGGAGACAGCCAAGCCATGGTGACCCGGCGGAGAGGGAGTGGCAGGAATAAAATCCGGCCCCAGCCTGTGCCTCCCTTTGGCCAAACCAGAAGTCAATGGGCAAAAAAGCCCTCTACTGTAGTGCATAGGATCAGAGTCCCAACACAGAGCAGGGTAAAGGATGGAGAATGAATCGTGAAAGGCAAATGCGCCACAACTGTGAGAAATATTTTTTTATTTTCAGGCACAAAGTCCCCTAAAATGTATACACTTAAAGAAAGATAAGTATATGATGAATAACTTCAATATTAAGAAATACTACTGATGAGCACAGTAAGGGAGGGGGGCTCTCTTCAGGACAGGTTTAAAGGAGCCAGCTGCCTGATCTGCTGATGAAGAAAGCTACAAGTGAATTCTGCTGCAGGACTGAGCAAGCCCCGTCACCTTAGGGCGGGGAGGGAGGACTGACTCGGCAGGGACTCCTATGTGTCTGGATGGATCAATGAGGTGAAAGTCTGTTTCGAGAGGCTTCTCGTAACAGTTCCCATTTTTCTAATCCAAACTACCTTCCGGGCCTTGTGATAAGTGCCTTACATACATTATCTCATTTAACGCAACAAGACTCAAAGTGAATATTATTTTCTTATGTTTTTACGGAGGAGAAACTGAGGCTCAGAGACGTCTGGTGATGTGGCTAAGATCACGCACCTGCTAAGTGGTAGAGCCAGGATTTGGACCTCGATTTACCAGAGCCCAATGCCAGTCTACTTAGCCACCCTGATAGACAGCTACAACCATCAACTATCCCACCTGGAGCTGCTTTAGGAAGGAATGAACAGTGGAAACCTGGGGAGCAAAGATTGAGCCTCTCCAGGGAACGTCTGTCAAGGATGAAAGGAACAAGTAAACCACCTGAGGGTGCTGCCCAGGTGATGTGATCATTTAAAAATAATGATAAGAGGGGCACCCGGGTGGCTCAGTCGGTTAAGTGTCCAACTCTTGGTTTCAGCTCAGGTCATGATCTCAGGGTCGTGAGATCCAGCCCCATGTTTGGCTCCACACTCAGCGCAGAGTCTGCTTGAGATTCTCTCTCCCTCTCCCTCTGCCCCTCCCCCTGCTCACACTAAATAAATAAATAAAACACACGGGTCACATTTGGAGGCTGCTAGGATACCAACTCATTAGGATATCAACACACAAGAAGCAACTAGTCAAATCCAGAATATAGGAATTTCTGCAGGAGAAAGGATCATATTTCTTCCACAAATGAAAAGCATAACAAAGGTGCAGGGTGGGGGTGAGCGGGTATGGGATTGTTATAGATCAAAAAAGATTTAAGGGAGCAACTGCTACTAATTTTTCCAATTTATGGCCTTTTATAACCATTGCTTTACCTACAAAAAAATTCTCTTTTCCAAGGTGACATATCCCACCTTGAAGCAGGACTCAACATTTCATCTCAGCCCATGGCCCCAAATATTTTCCATAATCAAGAGTGAGTGATATAAACTTTACCAGATTTTATTGATGTGGTGGAGGGAGGATCTCACACCCCACTAATCCCCATCCAACACAAGTCTTCTCCCAAACATCCTTCCCCCTGACTGCCCTTTAATCAGTCTCTAGCTTTCTCCTAGAATCCCAGAAAGCTAAAGGTTATGTTCCCAAGGATGACTTTGATTTCAGCAAACAAAACAATGTTCAACCACAACCATTCAATGGGAAAATTATAAATTACAAATAATTTTTTTCTTTTATCACTTTTCCTGTCACACAAGCTAATGCCTCCAATTCCTCAGACTACTACACAAACAACATACAGTCATCCCCACTTATGTGTGGAGGATACGTTCCAAGACCCCGTTGGATGCCTGAAAACGCAGAAGGTACTCCACCCTACATATACTAATGTTTCTTCCTATAGGTACATACCTGTGATAAAGCTGAATGTATAAATTAGGCACAGCAAGAGATGAACAATAACTAATAATAAAATAGAACAATTGTAACAATATACTGTAATAAAAGTTATGTGAGTGTGGTCTCTCTCTCTCTCAAAATATCCTATTTTGCTTTACTCACCCTTTTCAGATGATATAAGATGATAAGATGCCCGCGTGGTGAGACAAGCGAGGTGGATGACGTAGGTGTTGTGACGTCATGTGACATGCAGCTGCTATTGACCATCTGATGATTCGTCAGAAAGAGGAGCATCTGCTTCCCCATGGTGGTCGACAGGGTCACTGAAACTGCTGAAAGCCAAACCACAGATAAGGGGGAGACTCCTGTAATTTCAAATTTTCTCACTTTCCTAGACAAACATTTGAATTTACTCCAGTTTAGTTATATCTACCTTCATGTGTAGAACACAAAACGACATGTAAAATCATGGTCTGAGATTTTAAATATAGGAAAGGACCCTAATCTCAGTCATTGTAATACTTTTACTTCCACGGATGTGGCTTTGGGCCCCCAAAACTTTTATAGGGATCACTTTTCACCAGTTAATTATGTTGAGATTCCTGGCAACAGAATTTTCCCACCTACTTCCCTGAAACCACATTTTCCCCCATCTTTATACTTGTGGCATTGTTTTCACACTGAAGAGTTGACATCTACAAGTTCTGCCAATTAAATATAATTTTAACAGATTAGTGTATCATTTTGATCTGTCAACATTTCAGGCACCCCAGTTCTATTACCCAGCATTTTTATATTCCTAACTCCTTTTAATGTCATATCTGAAAATATGAGGCACGTGTCAGCTAGAAATTGCTAAATAAGGCAGAACTGAGGGCAGAGCACATCATCTGCCCCAGAAACCTCTCTCCAAGTTAACTTGTCTCCATTTATCAAAATTCCTGGTAAGTTCTACAGACCACCACATTACTTTCTGTTCCCAAGTAGGATAGCTGAATGCTCTTCAATTTTTCCAAGGATCGTATCATGTTCCTGTTCTATAATTTCTGCAATCCACCTTTCTCCTATCCTGAAAATCAGAGACTCTGTGCAAGGTGTGCAGGTGATATATTACTTAAGAGTGACCATATGCCTGGTAGATATTGTATATTTGAGTATTGAGTATTATCCAAATTGTTCTGGCAGAAGGCCACAAAATGTCTTATTCTCTAAAAATTATATTACGATAATTTTTCAACAGATGGAAGCAAAGTATGTTGAGGAAGAGGTGCCTTTTGCTACATCACACAAAGGCTTCATATGGGCAGTGGTGGCTTTGCTGAAATTGTATTAACTCACACTCTAACTGAATGTTTGTGTCCCCCCAAATTCTCTGTTAAAACCTATTCCCCAGTGGGAAGGTGCTTGGAGGTGGGGCCTTTGGGAGGTGCTTGGGTCATGAGGGTGGAGTCCTCATGAATGGGAAAAGTGCCCTTACAAAGGAGACCCCAGACAGTACCCTTGCCCCTTCCACCACCCGAGGACCCAGGGAGAAGAAAGGCCATTTATGAAGTAGGAAGCAGTTCCTCATCAGACATCAAATCTGCCAGCACCTTAATCCTGGAGTCCTTCTTCAGGACTGTGAGCAATAAATGGTTTCTGTTTATAAGTCACCCAGTCTATGGTATCCTGTTACAGCAGCCCAACTGGACTAAGACAACTCCCCTCCAATCTCCTGGACAGCACCAAATTTTCCATAATTTCTCATAGATTGCTGACAACAACTTCATACAGCTCTAGTCCTTTGATCTCCAGAATATGCTTCATCTGGGAATATAGTTCCCACTATTTCCTTAACCATATTTGGTTGCAGTTCCCTTTTCACACCATTCTACCCTTTCCAGTTTGAAGACCATGAGAGAGAGAGAGAGAGAGAGAATGGAAGAACAGATTGAGAATCATTCTCTCCTCTCTGTCAACAGCCTGGGGCCGTGCTGTGACCAGGTCGCTCTCTCCTTTATGCCCACTGGGACCCCTTCCTCCCAAACTTCCTGTCCCCACCTTCCTCCCAAGAGTGCTCCATTGTCCAGGGCTTCCTCTCTGATCTCATTGCACTGATAACCGCCATTGCTCTAGCTTCTGTTCTCACAGCTGTCTTCCTGCTACTTGTTATCATCAACTTAATGTGCTTATTAAGCTTTCTCCCTTCTTGAATCAAAGATCTCTTTAATTGGGTCCACTTTCCTTTCTCCACAACACTTAAGCATACATTTCTTCTAAGTCAGCTTTCTGTTCTAAAAACCTGCCGCTCCGTCCATCAGGTGTGCTCCCCGGCTTGGCCTGCGACTTGCCTAGTGAAGCCACCTTCCTCCTGTCACTGTGAAAGTCTCCCCTGAGGCAAAGCTGTCATTACACCCGGCAGACAATGTGCTCTGAGAAACCCATGATTCCTCTTTTCACTCTAAAATCCTCATTGATTTTTCTCCAGAGAGACAATAAAGCAATTTCTACCATAAGCTCATCAATGCCTTTTTTTTTTTTTAAGTTTCCTTCAGTGTATCACTTCCTTGCAGAAATGTTTTCTCTTCAAGCTCCCTCTTTCTAGTTTTGCTGTTCATACTTCTCAGGCAACACCCTCTGTCAAGAATGCCTTTGTTTATCATTAACTTAATTTGGAGCTGCTGGTCAATGTCACAGCACCTCCTCAAGTCATCAGAGTTGTCAAATTATTACCGATGGGAGACCCCAATTGTAAGATTTTTGTCCTAGCAAATTGACACTCTGACCTTCATGCATGCATGCCTTTTTTCCACAAATATGTATTGAGGATCTCCTATATGGCAAACATTAAGACCTAAAGTCCTATCTCAAATATAACTAGAGTTCTGTGTGACTCCATTTGGTGCATGGAATTGTAATCAAATAAACTATAGTTTGATAAACAAAGGTAGTTAAAAACAATTCGAATCATTATCAGTGGCAGGCAGAAGACCACATTCTTAGTCCCCAGCAAAACACTGTAAGATTCCCTTTGCATATCTCTCCCATTCTCTGGCTCTCTGGCTGCTGGCAGAACTCTCCTGGACACTCTGGGTCACCATGAAACACTGACCTGTCATAGAAGCATCTCCCCCTTCTCCCCACCTCAGCTACAAGCATGTAGAAATGCAAGATAAAACACACAAGTCTTTTAAAATAAGAACTTTTTCAATACATATATGAATTAGAAAGCAAGGAAATCCACTGATTCAGTGAAGGAGAGATATGCACAGCTCGACCCAGAGGCAAACACTAAAGCCATGTGGTTCACAGAAGGATGAGAACTGGACCAGACCTCAAGTGGCTGGGAGGCTCAGGGACAAGTAGCAAAGCCTCCCATTCTTGCAAAAAAGAGAAGATAGAATGGACCCCACACACCATGCCCTGAGCTAGGAAGGGTTGCCTGGGGCATCAGATGGCTACATACGGACCTGGAGAATGGATCTGTTCCACATCTCAGGCCACTCTCTTCCCGCCCTTCTGTCTAAACTCGGACTTACTCCCATCCGCACCCTAAGCCACAAGCACACCCTGAGGCCTCCAGCCATGTCTATCTTCCCTTCTTGGGAAACCCTACACTCCACCCACCAGGACTAGGCCCTGGACCATGAACATCACCCATGGTGTTTGAAAGAAAAGAAAGGAAAGGAAAGGAAGGGAAAGGAAGGGAAGGGAAGAAGAGAAGAGAAGAGAAGAGAAGAGAAGAGAAGAGAAGAGAAGAGAAGAGAAGAGAAAAATAAGATGTGATTTCTGTCTCCTGAAAGGACCTTGACCACTATGCATTAGCAGTGCCATTATAAGGAACTCTGAGCATCCCCTCTGAGTGAGGTCTTCTTGAGAGTTCCAAGGGCAAGGCCAGGTGAATGAACAGCAAGTCCCATATTTCATGGAGGCTGGATTTCCTCGTAGACTGAGAAACCCACAGATCTGGACAATTTCCAGATTCTTGGGTAACCTTTCCTCTTAACTGAATAAGGATTAGCTAAGTCAAGTGTCACAAATGGTTTTTAAAACAGGAGGAAATCTCATTCAGAGTAGCTCTCTTGCTCCCAAAACAAAGCATGAGTTCCTGTTGGGTAGATTCTTTAATTGTGATTTTTGGCTTTGCCAGTCTAAATTACTGCTTTTGCTAGATTCCCTTAGAGATAGGCCTGTCTGTTCTGGGAGCTTCTTCAGGAGAAGTTTCTCTCTAACAGGAGAAACACAGTGAAAGTCTTCGCTGAGAACACAAGTGACCAGACATATTTGACCCTGCAGATGTTTGGACAAGCATTTACTAAGCAGCTACAAAGTCTGTGGGTCAGAAGGGCTTGGAGAATGTTCGCACTTTGTGCCAGGAAAAGCAAATACCTCGTATATTATCTCTTTTTTGATGAGAAGTGCAGACACTTGATGGTGACAGATCTACAATGAAACAATCACTCTGTCATCTTGGCCCTTCTTATCCCTATGGTCACAGGACTCCACAGCCAAGGCTCCAGGCCCCAACATGAATGTGTCACCAGCCCATCCCCTATGTGTTGGCATCGGCCTTGGGGTGAGCTTGGGGCTGAGCAAGTCCAGCACATATTTTCTTTGTAGTGTTAGCAGGAATTAAAAATTAGACAAAAGACTATGGTACACAGCAGGGAGGAATCCTCCTCACTAATCTTTGCCAGAAGTGATGACATCAGGTACACCCTTAGGGGACTTGCCTTAGACATCAGCTGGGCACCCACAGCCACAGCAAAGGTGAGGAGCCACTTTATGAAGTCTCAAGGGCAAAGGGATCAGGAGATCTCCTCTGAAGGCAGGATAGAAGTTCATGGACAGATGAGAAGTGGCAAAAGAACTGATAGTTCAAAGAACTCACATGAGACACATCCTGGGGCACCAGAGGAAGCCCCACCAACCTCCGGCAGAAGGCCAAGATGTCAGATCCTACAGGACACAAGAGGAATCTAGGTGTTTTTTTCTCAATGGGGAGGGTGTGCTAGGTCCTCAAAACTCTAAACCTAAGGACAATGGGAGAAGAAAAGACAGAGAGTCTAAGGAATGAGGTATAATCATCATAGGGAAGCTGTATCCCCTTAGGCCAAGTGCTCTGCCGCAAACAAGGAAAATGCAAAAGAGAATCGTAATTCCCAATTCCTGCCTTACCTCTGTTGCCCTCCCCATCATCCAGCTTTGGGCATTAACTTGAGCTCTTGCAGGAAAACAAGCGCAGATCTCCATCAGTCAAATGTTCACCCAGTCTGGGAAATGCAGGCAATGCATGGGCTTCTGATAGGCATCACATGGATTATTAAGCAGAGAGGAGAACTGACCAGCCAACAACTCTTCAGCCTAAGAGAAACATGAGGCTGATTCCCCAGGTTCATTACCACTCAACCCTTCTCCCACAGCCCTCAGCATTCTAGAGATCAGCCAGAGACTCCTTGCAAGGCACACGGGTCACTCCCGCTTCAAGCCCTGGGTGTGTGTCCTCTTCAGTACTCATATTCTTGCCCAAAAAATGGATAAGCCAAGGTTTCACTCAAGTGATGTTCAATAAGTGTTTATTCCAGTATATACTGTGGGAAAAGCCAGGATCTCATTACAGTCCAAACCACCCCTGCCTGCCATGAGAGTGTGCAAAAATGCAGGAAAGCCAGCCCTTCTTGGAAATCTCAGTAATTACTATGGGAACCTGTCGGATGCCAGGAGGCTGAGGAGACAGCTTAATTAAGTGCAACCTCTGACAGTTCTGATTGGGAAATTGAGGACACAGTAACAGGGTGCCATTCAGGCAACAATCTGTTCCTTTTGTTAAGACCCAGGGAGGGTCTCTTCTTCTGCCTACAACAAACAGGAGAGCTATAATTACACAATGTCAGACTGCAGCTGGGCATGCTATTTTTGATTTCATATTTTCCTGAAGAGTTTTACAACGAAAAAGATGAAGTGCCTCCCCACTTGAATGGCGGTTGTATTTAAGGCACTTGAGGTCCTATAACACTCTACAGTCCTAATTCCAATTCTCATCGTAAACAGGGTAGCAAGCCAAAATCTGGTGGTTCACATTGCATGCAGCTATAGAAGCCTTGTGTATTAGCTTCCTAGGGCTGCCATAACAAAGTACAACAATGGGGTGGCTTAAACAACAGAAATTTATTGCCTCACAGTTCTGAAGGCCTGGAAGTCCAAGGGCAAGGTGTTGGCAGGGTTGGTTCCTTCTAAGGGCTGTGAGGAAGGATCTTCTCAAAGCCTCACATCTAGCTCATGGTGGTTTGCTGGCAATCTCTGACATTCCTTGGCTTGTAGATGCAGCAGCCTGATCTCTGCCTTTTTCACATGGCATTCTCCCTATACGTATATGTCTATCTCTGTGTCCAAATTTCCCTTTTATAGGGTATGGTCATATTGGATGAAAGCCCACTATAATGACTCATCCTAACTTGACCACCTGCAAAAACCTTATTTCCAACGAAGGTACATTCACAGGTACTGGGAGATGGGACTTCAACATCTTTTAGAGCGACAGGATTCAACCCATGCCACTTCGGTTCCAATGAAATCTCATGAGGATGTCCCTATGGGGGAAAAAAAATGGAGCTTCTCTAAGTGACATGAGGATGCTGAGTTCCTGCCACCCTCTCAGCACCGCCCCCTTCCTGCAGACTGTTGAAGTCTCTGCAGGGTGTAACAACTCTCCCCAGTTTTAGAGCAATTCAACTGAGAGAAAGGGGACCTGCAGGGGTTTTTCCTTTTGTGTTCTTTTTTTTTAATGAGCACGTGTCAAAGATTTATTTAATCAGGGACATGAGAACCGTAAGGTGTTACAACCAGATCAAAGGAGCATTCAAAGAACACACAGAGGGGTGCAATCTGGACGGCAGAAATGAATTTACAAACAAACGCAAACCTAGTCAATATCCACAGTGCAATAACCAACTGCATCTCCACTGGACAAAATTCATTTGCATTTCTATGGGCAAGCATCGTTTGCATTACTATCAGTTTTCTACAAATGACAGTCACAAAAAAACTCAAAGGCAATGAGAGACGCAGATAACCAGGAAGGGTGCACTAGACAAGACACCCAGTAGTCTTTTTTGCCCATTTCAAAGTCTTTCACATTTTTTCCTGGCAGAATATATGCCTCCCAGGTGCTAGGGCCACCTGCTGAAATGTCATCAATCATCTAAGGCATTTTAGATCCATGAAGGTTGCGGGGGGGGGGGGGGGGAACCTGGGTCTGCTGGTTGGAAGGAAGTGTCCTTCAGGAACTTTTAGGATGGCCCCTCCTCTCTACCTCACCCACTGCTTCTCCCAAGGCCTGATGGCAGGGAAATGAATTTCTCAGCAGTTACAGGGCTTCCTCAGCTCTTCCTGGGAGACCAGGCTTTCTGCAATTCAGCACCAAGTTTTCCCGTCCCATTCTTTGCCCTCACTACCAAGTCCTTTCATTCCCTGACCCTGGCCCCACCAATTTTTCTCTCCTGTTCTAGTATATACTTCAGGGGTCACCTCAGCCCTGGCCAGGCATTGCACTCGGGCCACTTTCCTAAACTGGGAAGTCCATCAGTCTCAAGATCAACCTTGTTCTGCCCTCTCTTCTATGCTTCCCAACCCCTTTGAGACTTCAGGCTAAAAGTCTGAGCTCAGAGACGTTTTCTAGTTCACTTAGTGGCTATGTGACCTAAGTGACAATTTCCCTAAGCTCCAATTTCCATCATCCTAAATCTCAGCATCTCTGTGTGTATAAATGAATATAGCAAATACTGTGGTCTTCTGTCCAGACCCCCTCCAGGATCCAGAACTGGGGCACGCATTCCCCCAGTTCATAGCACAGCTTCTCCCGGGAAACTGCCCCATGCCAAAGGGAGCTGCCTCACCCAAGGATATGACCTCTCTCCACCACCACCAGCCCCGCCAAGAGTAGCCCACTTGCCTCTCGGTCCAAGTGGGGATACGAACCCTCAGTCCTCTTGCCTCAATTTGGAACATCTCCAAAGGGCCACCTCAATTTCAATGCTCCCTGTGGGATCAGCTGGGGTCTCTGTTGCAACTAAATCACAGTTCAACTTCTCCTTCTGCCCAGTGCTGCCTCTTTTGTTCCCTTACAGGTGCGTTCCCAAGGGACTATCCCATAACTGTCTTGCCTGAAACCCTCAGAGTCTCAGCATGTGTTGCCTTGGGAACACGATCCTGCAACAATGGGAGAAAGCTGAACATATGGTAGGGGCTCAAATAGGCCACTAGCAAGCTATGTGACCCACATCGAGTCACTTCTCTCGTCACAAATACGCGGTTCCACGCTGATGCAGGTATGACTAAAAAGGCAGGCCAGCCTCAGTAACCTGGCTAAGAAGTGGAGCGTTGGGGGCGGGGGGGACGGGGAGTGGTGGGGGCTTGTTTTCTGCCCAGCCCCAGTGGAAATTCCACATAGCAGGGTGAGAGTGGGGCCAGGTAAGCCAGCCTGAAATTGTTTCCCTGCCACATCCTGCCAGCCTCCTGAAACTGATATCCCTGGGAAAGGCTGACATTTTATAGAGTTACATGCTCCTGCAGCATCCTCCTCCTTGGCGGCATCATTCTCGGCCAGGCCCCCTACATCTCAGATAAGGGGTGGGATCTTGTCAGGCAGCCACACAGCAGCAGCTACAAGGGGGATCAAGTTTCGGTCACTTTTGGGGTCACTGTTTCTTGCTCAGCCATGCCCAGAAGCAGAAGTACCTGTGCAGCCCTCAATCTCTTGACGAGGATACAGTTAGGTCACTGGAACTCGCATTTCTCATTCCTGCTGGAGACTGACTTGGGAGGAGGCAGGAAATAGCGGGTGCTTCAATTGCTCCCCACCTACCATGCTGTGACCAGTTTTCTCCTATAATACTAGAAGGCTAACATGACTTGGAACCACAAGAATTCATTACCCTTCTAAGGACTCCTAGTCAGGCTGTAGGAAGAATGTACATTCTCCCACGGCTTTGACACTGGCCCACTCCTTGAGAAAAAAAGAGCCTTGGCATTATATTTCTATATATAATATATATTTCATTATATTTGCCTCCTTTCTTTCTTATTTTAAAATGTCTGCCTAAGCCATTTGGGACAAAGTCTCCATGATCAAATTTCTTCTCTCTGACCTCCAAGGTTCTCTCTCTCTTCTTTTTTTTAAGATTTTATTTATTTATTTGAGGGAGAGAGTGAGAGAGAGCATGAGCAGGGTGAGGGGCAGAAGGAGAAGCAGACTCCCCACTGAGCATGAAACCAGATGTGGGGTTCAATCCCAGGACCCCAGGATCATGACCTGAGCCGAAAGTACTTAACCAAATGAGCCACCCAGGCTGCCCCAGTTCTCTCTTAATAGTAGAAGAGAGGAAGGTGGTATTAATGCCAACATATGGGGAAAACTCAAAACACCATTCTCTGATACCCCCACCTGCCACATTCCCCACATACACGCGTGTACATGTGTGAGTGCACAGGCACGAGTCACAGCAACAACCCTCGGATGCACCTGTCATTTTGGCTTGGGGACACAGGAAAGAAGCAGGAAATGGAAAAGAAGGGGGGGGGAGGAATATGTAGTATAAGATTTGGAAGAAAAAGGCAAGTAAAAGTTCCCTGGAGCTGTGCATGCTGTGAATTGTTGCCCCGTCCCGAAATAACTTTCTCTCTAACAATCTAGGTTTCTTACAAGAAAGAAGCACCTTGTAGCAAATAACTTTTTTAGAGTTGAAGATGCAGAAAAGCAGAGAATAAAATAATTTCAATGAAACACATCAGTCTTTTGGAAATATTGGTTCACTAGCTTATGCAGGTCTTCCAAATGTTGGCTCATTGTATTATACAATATCAAAAAATCCCATGTGTTAGTATTACCACAAGTCTCATTGGAAAATTCTTTAAGAACTGAGAAGATGCCAAGCTTATGGTTGCAGAAACAAGTTTCCCAAAATTCTAATTTTTGGTTGAAATTTTGTATTTTTATCATTGGTAACAAATACCATCAGTTGTTTTCCTTGAAGAAACAGGCTCATTTTGTTAATTTCCAGGAAAATATCCCCCAGACACCCTCCTCTGAATAACCGCAGTTTGTCTGCCATTCTTTCAAGTAAAAATGGTGTTCCATAAAAAACAAAAAAGAGGGGGGATTAATTGAGCTCTCAACTCAAACATACAAATGAATTTTTTTTACACAAGGGCTTTTAATAAAGACAATCACTGTACCTCAGAATGCAACAAAGGTACTTTATTCATACTTCATTATTCAGGATATATTTTTTTTTAAGATTTTTTATTTTTAAGCAATCTCTACACCCAATGTGGGGCTCGAACTCACAACCCCAAGATCAAGAGTCACATGCTCCACCAACTGAGTCAGCCAAGCGCCCCCTACTCAGGATATATTTTTAAAATGTGTATGCAAGGGGGTGCACCTGGGTGGCCCCATTGGTTGAGCGACCAACTCTGGATTGCTGCTCAGGTTGTGATCCCAGGGTCCTGGGATGGAGCCTGAGTCAGACTCCGTGCTGGGTAGGGAAACTGCTTGAGGATTCTGTCTATCCCTCTTCCTCTAGCCCTCCCCCTGCTCATTTACACGCACTCTCTCTCTCTCTAAAATAAATAAATCTTCCAAAAAAAAATGTGTACACAAGGGCCAAGACTTAATACAATTTATCATTTTTACTATTTCCTTAAGGTCACTCCTAAGTGAACCTGGCAGATTATATTTTTCACTTCAGGCAGGTGGCAGGACAGGATGCAGAGTAGCTCCTAAGGTTTGGGGCCCCTGCACTAAGGACCCAGCAGCTCTATGCCATTGGTTTACACCATCATTGTAAATGTCAATACCATGAAAAAGACAAAGAACGTCTTCATGTTATTATGAAAACAGCTTTGATTCTGAGGATCCCTGGAAGAGTCATGGGCACTTTTCGGGATCCTCAGACCACACTTTCGAACAGCTGCTATGGATCAAGCAGAGGTCCTCCGCATCTGTCACCAACCCCAATTCCTCCAGCACTGCCACCCAGACACTGAAATACCCACAGTTCTAGAATTGGTATCGATCCTTAATATGTACTTTTACTAGATGGATGATAGTCATAGAAAAATCTATAGATCTTTTGGTTTTTTTTACATTTGGATAAATATCATGCTGAGGATGTCAGTTTGCAGTGTGCTCTTCTCAGGCAATAATGTATTTTTGAGCTTCCCCCAAATTGATTCAAATAGATCGAGTCTGCTCTTTTCATTGTACAGTAGTCCATACAATGTATTATCCTGTTTTATTTAACCATTCCTCTATTCAAAAATTTTTCTTTCTTTTTTGAAAATATGAGTCTTACTTTGTTTACATATTAAGCAGTACATTTTGAATCGTATCATGAGATGTTCCTCACACACGAAAAGCTATATATAATGTGCATGTGATACAAAGAATAATATACAAATGGAGCCCCAAGGACAGGGGTGTCCTCACCCCGCTGAAGGGGCCTCATCTTTGACTGGGAAGGGTGCAGACTGGCCAGAGTGAGTTGGGTTTGGTTTCTCACTTGCGAGCTTTGGCAGGCCTTCAGGTACCCAATGAAGACATAAAAAGACATCATTCTTGAAGGTTAAGATGAAACTTGCTATTTTACTCAGGGACAAGGCCCCCCTATTCTGGGACTGAAAGATACACAAAGTTTCCTTGTTCCCTGAAAGCCAGGCTCAGGTTGGAAAGACAGGTCATTTTCCACTGTTTGCTCTCTACACAAGAAAGCACAATTATTATTATTTTTTAATGCCTTTAACATTTCTGAGGTCCCCGGGTTGCACTGTGAAAACAAGTGACTGCCTTCCTCGGCAATTATGTGAACCTTCAGCATTCTTATTGGAAAACATGATTACTATGTCACTAGTTGCTATTTGTTTTCAGACAATTAAAAATGGGGGTATGTTCTGAGATTGGAGCTGAGGTTTGGAGGGATGCTCGTGGACTCTGGGCTGGGTCAGAGGTGAGTGCAACTTGCAGCTCCAACATGCATGGTTGTGTGACCTTGAGCAGGTCACTTAGAGCCCCTGCCCTTCACCTCCTGCATTTGTCAAAGGGGCACATTCCTTAATACCAGACAATGTGGGCAGGTAGCCAACATATAGGACGTCATTAGTTTCAGATGTAGTGTTCAATAAGTGTGTGGCAATCTGAATGCACAATAAATAACAGCCGTGGATGCTTATTCATCCTCCATGAGAATTATATCACAACTTTCTGATCCATTGCTTTAATTATCAGAATGATGGATTTGACTTGAACCTATGATTCTGGCAAATTTTATAAATACAACCTGACTCTTCACTCCTTCTTGGACTGCCATTCACACTAAGCTTTTTTTTTTTAATTTTATTTTATTATGTTATGTTAATCACCATACATTACATCATTAGTTTTTGATGTAGCGTTCCCTGATTCATTGTTTGCATATAACACCCAATGCTCCATGCAGAACGTGCTCTCTTTAATACCCATCACCAGGCTAACCCATCCCCCCACCACCTCCCCTCTAGAACCCTCAGTTTGTTTCTCAGAGTCCATAGTCTCTCATGGTTTGTCTCCCCCTCCGATTTCCACCCCTTCATTTTTCCCTTCCTACTATCTTCTTTTTTTTTTAACATATATGGGTTAAATGCCCCAATCAAAAGACACAGGGTATTATATTGGATAAAAAAACAATACCCATTGATATGCTGTCTACAAGAGACTCATTTTAGACCCAAAGACACCTCCAGATTGAAAGTGAAGGGGTGGAAAACCATTTACCATGCTAATGGACATCAAAAGAAAGCTGGGGTAGCAATCCTTATATCACACACTAAGCTTTCTGCCATCCGTTTCCAGCCCACCACTTCACAGAACCTTTCTTTCCACAGAAGCCATGACCTTCACACGGCTGAACCCAGTGGGACGTCCATGCCCTCATTGTATCTGACCTCTCCATGGCAGCTTCCTGCTTCTTGAGACTCTGCCCTCCTTGGCTTCTGTGAGCCTCACGTCTCCTGGCTTTCCCCAGCTCCCAGGCAACAGCATCCTTCACGGACACTTAGCTGGCAGGGTGCCTTAGGTTTGGTCTCCAGCCCTAATCTCCTCTCACTGTTCATTTCTCTTCCTGAGTGATCTTGTTGGCTCTCACATACGGATAAGACCAAGATCTCCATCTCCAGACCTGGCCTCTCTCTGAACTTCTGATTCTGTTTTCTGACTCTCATAAACTCCTCCACAGTGCAGTCCTTGGGCATCTCGAACCAACGTATCCAAAATTCACCATCCCATGTGCCTTCATCCTGAATTTGTGCTTCCTTCGGAAAGCCCCACCTTGGTGAACTCCCCGTCACCATCCATTCGGTCATCTCAATCAAAAACATTAGTATATGCCTAGGAGCATTACATTAGTCACCAGCTGTATAAAAGCTGCTTTCCTTTAAAAAAAAAAAAATACACCTGTGTTCTGAACTCTCCAGTCAATTCTCACCCATGTCATTCAAGCCCCTCCTAGAGGACCTCTCTGTCTCTGGTCTGGTGTCTTCTAAATCCATTCTTCAATGTGTATCCAGGATGATCTTTCTGAAACACTCACCTACACATCAAGTTGACCCACAGATTGCCAACTAGGTGTGGCTGTATAATTTATCAGCCAAACAGACACTTTTGATATTAATAGGGTGTGCTATGAATAATTACACTGGAACAGAAAATAAACCCTAACTCTCTGCCAGACACTGTGCTAAGTGCTTTATATACCCAATGCACTTATCAGGCAACTACGATCATTATCCACTTAAGATGAGGAAGTTAAGGCTTGCACAGGTTAAGTGGTTGGCCCATGAACACACAACTTGAATCCCAGTTCAAATGAGTGAGATTCAAACTCGGTACCAACTGACCCTAGAGCTCATACTCTTTTTTTTTTTCTTTTTTTATTGAAGTATAGTTGACACACAATGTTACATTCGTTTCAGGAGTACAATATAATGCTTGCGTAAGTCGGGGTGCCTGGGTGGCTCCGTCATTGAGCGTCTGCCTTCGGCTCAGGTCATGATCCCAGGGTCCTGGGATTGAGCCCCACATCGGGCTCCCTGCTCAGTGGGAAGCCTGCTTCTCCCTCTCCCACTCCCCCTGCTTGTGTTCCTGCTCTCACTCTCTCTGTCAAATAAATAAAATCTTTAAAAAATAACAATAATAATGTTTGCATAAGTCTATACATTATAGAGCTCATATGCTTAACCACTTCCCTATACTGATCATTATCATCCTCTTATTTAAAAAAAAAAAATGTGCTAGGCTTCCCTATCTATTTCACAAAAAAGTTTTCATGGTCTGACATGACCCCACCTTCTCTCCGACCACTCCTTCATAGGAGTGCTTACTGCAGCTGGGCAAAACTAACTGACTTTCTCACCTGGGTGCACTTGCTCTTTGTTTTTCCCAACATTTTCCTCCCATATCCTTATCTAATCCCTTATAGTCCATCAAACTCAGCTCAAATGTCATCTTTCCAAGGTAGCTGCCTCTCCAGTGGGTTCCCTCAGTGTTCTGGGTACGTATAAGTCAGAGCGTGAATTATACCATAATTTCTGTCCCCCACTAGTAGAGTTTGTTCTATTGTTTTCTTCAAATTGTTGTAACCAAATATTTCATTTATCTGTCTTCAAATGTTCCTGTTTTCTGATAAATGTATTTAAAACTATAATTCTCCTTCTAAATGCTGGTTTGGCTATGCCTCATGAATTCTGACATATAATGATCCCTTTAACCCCAAAATTTGGGAGGCCTTCCTTTGGTTTTCATTTGTTCATTGTCGGTTTCCAGGAAATGGAAAATTTTAACTTTTACTGTTCTTGGTCTTTAATTTTATTACATTACAATCACAGAACATAGTTTGCATTATATTGACTCTTTGGACCTTTTCCTATGGCCTAGAACATGGCTGATTCTAATAAACACATGATGGATGATCAACATGTACATATTCTGCATGTTGGCTATGAAGTGGGATGTGTACGTATATTTTCAGGCTTATTAGATATGTTATTTAGTTCTTCTATACCTTTGCTTATTTTAAGTCTGCTCTGTAATAAAATTTCTAATTACCCTATATAAAATTGTATCCCAGTATTTAGTACAGGTACTAGATACAGTAGAGTTTGTAGCTGAATTAAGTGAAGATACTGCCATGACCTTCTTGATATCTAGGGCTCACCTCTTTAGAAACAAGTCATTTATTTTTTTAAAGACTTTATTTATTTGAGAGAGAGAGAGAGCACAAGCAGGGGGGAGCAGCAGAGGAAGAAGAAGCAGCACACTCCCTGCAGAGCAGGGAGCCCAATGTGGGGCTCAATCCCAGGACCCTGAGATCATGACCTGAGCAGAATGACACTTAACCAACTGAGCCACCCAGTGGTGGCCAGTCCCAGAAACAAGTCATTTAGAACTCAACTCAACTAATCTTTAGCTCTGACTCAACATGCCCTTGGCCACTCTAGTACCACTCCTAGGGGAGAAGGATTAGAGAGTAAACAGAGGCAAGGACACATGTAAGAGAGGGTGCTAGTCCTTAACCTTCATGAACTCTGCAGCAACTCTTTCGTTTGTGAAAGTTCTTTCTCACAATGTAGGTATTTGGTTTTAGCTTCATGCCAGGACCACCAGGGAAGTGAGTCAGGTATGTATGTATGTATGTATGTATGTATTTAATTTGGGGGGATGGAAGGTTGTACAAGTTAGGTTGTATTATCTCAAATCTCCAGCTGAGAATCTGAAGGACTAGATCATACTCCAGGGTCATACAGAGCATTGGCAAGTATACGGAGAAAAATGCAGGTGGGAATGTAAAACGGAGCAGCTATTGTGGAAAATAGCCTGGAATTCCCTCAGAAAGCTCAACAGAGAGATCACATATGACCCAGCAATTCCACTCTCAGTTACATACCCAAGAGAATTGAAAACATATGTTCACACAAAAATGGAGGCCTAAATGTTCATGACAGCATTATTCATAATTGCTAAAAACTGGAAACAACCTGAATGCCCATCCATTCATGAATGAATAGACAAAATGTAGTACATCCATACGATGGAATATTGTTGAGACATAAAAAGGAATGAAGGACTGATATATGCTGCAATATGGATGAACCTTGAAAACATGATGCTCAGTGAAAAAAGTGTGACACAAAAGCCCACCTATTATATGATTCCATTTATATGAAATGCCTGGGATAGGAAAATCCATAGGGATAGAAAGTAAATTCATGGTTTTCGGGGGCAGGAGGGGGGGGGAAATGAGGAGTGACTGCTAATAAGTGTGGATTTCTCTTTGGGTAAGAAAAATAATCCGGAATTAAGGGCACCTGGGTGGCTCAGTCAGTTAAGCATCTGCCTTCGGTTCAGGTCATAACCCCAGGGTCCTGGGATCGAGCCCTGAATTGGGCTCCTTGTTCAGCAGGGAACCTGCTTCTCTCTCTCCCTCTGCCTGCCATTCCCCCTGCTTGTGTGCTCTCAATCTCTCTGTCAAATAAATAAAATCTTAAAAAAATAACCTGGAATTAGACAGTGACAATGGTTGCAAAACCTTGTGTTTATACTTAAATCCAGTAAACTGTGCATTTTAGAAGGGTACATTTTATGGCATATGAATCATATCTCGATTTTTAAAAAAAGAGGATGGCAAATCAAGACTCATAGATCCCTGCTCTAAGTCCCAGCAGAAAATGCCTCAGAGGCAGCGCAGCACACAAGACCGTGGACCTTGGAAAAAGATGGAGTGTATTCAAGTCCTACCCTTCCAATTATGACCTCCAGAACTTGGGCATTTTTTTTTTAAAGATTTTTTATTTATTTATTTGAGAGAAAAAGAGAGAGAGAGAAAGCAAGAGTGTGAGTACAAGCAGGGGGAGAGGCAGAGGGAGAAACAGACTCCCTGCTGAGCAGGGAGCCCTATGCAGCAGGGGGCTCCACTCGATCCCAGGACACTGAGATCATGACCTGAGCTGAAGGCAGATGCTTAACAGACTGAGCCACCCAGGCACCCCAGCACTTGGGCATTTTATTTCATTTCTATAAACATGAGTTTTATTTCCTGTAAAATGAGAGCATTATTACCTATTTCATGGGGTGGTTGTAAGGATTAAATGAAGGCATCTACCCAAGACAGCTAGTACTACACCACAACATGTAATAAGTGACTGCTACTATTATTATTACTTGTATTATTACAATTATTATTTTCACATCTTTCAGATCTTTCATATCTAATAATATTTTTAGTATTATTCTTATATAACACTTCCAATAACAGAGATACTGAATGGTTCCAGTTTCTGTGAGCACAATCTTGGCAAATTCTTTAGACAATATGGCGTAAAGGAAAATCTGTTTTTAGTCTACTGAGATATGCACTGTTCTTGTTCCATGAAATAAATAATAATTAGCAAAACAGCTGCTTAAAGCATGTCACATGAATTCATTTAACATATTGTTATAAATAGCAGTAGAAATATTTGCCCATTGCGCCCCCTTGTGAGAGTTTAGGGGAACTATCTTTATTCCCGAGAGTAAGGGAGTTTTGCACCTTGAAATTCAAAGGGTGGTCCTCAGATCAGCAGCATGGGTATCATGTAAAAGCTTGCTAGAAATGTAGATCTTGCATTCCCCCCCCCCCAGTTAGAATCTACATCTTAACACTCTCCCTGGATGATTTTTATACACATTAAGTTTGAGAAGTACTGGCTTGAAGCATAAACACTTATCTTTATTCAGGAAGCATTTGAGTGTCTTACTATCATATGTTAAATACTGTACCAGGAACTAGAAATAGCAAGATAGATATAATTTTTCCATGAGGAAATCTGTGATTAAAAACCTGTAATAGTTGGAATTAATGGTGCACCTTAAAAAGGTAAATTATATGGTTTGTGAATTATATCCCAAATTTAAAAAAAAAAAAAAAAGTATGGCAAATCAGGAATCATAGATCATGCTCTAAATTCCAATAGAAAAGTTTCAAGGAAGAAGCACAGCACACAAGAATGTGGACTTTGGAAACAGATGCATCATATTAAAGTTTTACCCTCCCCATCCAATGAACACTCTAGTAAAGTTATGTATAAGATTCAATGCTACACAAAATGAGAACAACTAACTCTGAGTGGAAGAACAGAAGGAAGGTTCAAGGAGGAGGTGGTATTTGAGATCGAGCTCCGTAAGCAGAAATTTACCAGGTGGAGAATGTTGGGCAGGGTATTCCAGTCTGAAGGAATGCCATGGGGCAAAGCACATACATTCAGGCATGTGATATGTTAGAAGAATATCAAATCTTTTGGTAAGTCTTTGGTGGGCAGTGTTTGTAAAAAAGGCAATTACCTCGGGGCACCCTTAGCCAGACTGCCAAGTTGAAAAGAGAGAAAACACAATTACCAATATTATAAATGAAAGAGGGGATGTAATGATGGACACTAGGGTGATTATCGTTAATACTGTGTTGCATATTTGAAAGTTGCTAAGTGAGTAGATCTTAAAAGTCCTCATCACGAGGAAAAAAAACGTAACTGAATGGTGAGAGATGTTAACTAGTCTCATTGTGGTTATCATTTCACAATATACACACATATCAAAGTGTTATGTTGTACACCTAAAACTAATATAACGTCATATGTTAATTACATGTAAATTTTTTAAAAAGAAATGAAAGAGGAGAAACACAAATTAGCGATATCAGAAGTGAAGGAGAGACACCACTATCATGTTTGCAGCCATTAACGGGACAAAAAATATTATAAAAAGATTTTTGCCAATAAATTCAACAACTTAGATGAAGTAGACGGATGTCTTGAAAGATACAAATTAACAAAACTGACTCAAGAAAAAATTAGGAAATCTGAGTATCCCAATATCTGTTAAAGAAAATAAATTTGCAATTTTAAAACCTTCTGACAATGAAACCTTCAGACCCAGATATCTTTACTGATAAATTCTATCAAGCACTTAAAGAAGATATAAAACCAATTCTATGCAAACTCTTCCAGGGAATAGAGGAAAAGAGAGCACTTCTCAACTCATTTCAAAAGATCAGCACTACCTTATGCCCTAAAGCAGGCAAACACTTTGCAAGAAATGAAAAACTGAGACCAATATCCTTCATAATGCAAACACAAAAATCTGTAATAAAATTCTAGTAAATCAAATCAGCCAACGTATAAAAGAGGTAACACATCATGAACCAAGTGTTAACAGATTAAAGGAGAAAAGTCACATGATTTGCTCAATTGATGAAGAAAAAGCGCTTGACAAGACAACAATTTCTTAGAAAGTTAAGTATACATGTGACACAGACTGCAGTTCTACTCCTAGGTGTTACCCAGGGGAAATTAAAACCTAGGTCTACACAAAGACTAGTACGCAAATATTCATAGCAGTGTTCATTGTACTGACCAAAAACCCAAAACAATCCAAATGCCCATTAACAGGGGAATGGAGACACAGAGTATATCCATTACGATGGAAAACTACTCGGCAATAATAACGATGACCTATGACACATGCAATGACATGGATGAATCTCAACATTCTTATGCCCAGTGACAGGAGCCTGACACAAAAGAGTGCATACTGTATCATTTCATTCATATGAAACTATAAAAAAGACAAATCTATCAAGACAGAGAGCAGATCACTGGAAGCCTAGGTAGGACCAGGGGCAGATGGAAAATTGACTGAGGAAGGGCACAGGGAACATTATAGGATGATGGAAATGTTCTACAGATTGATTGTGATACTGATTGCACAAATGTATAAATATGTCAAAAGTCACCAAATGTACACCTAGAAGAGGTGCAGTTTCATATGGAAATTATACCTCAATAAAACGAATTTTTTTTTTTTAACCAAAGCACATCCATGGGGGTTTTCATTGGAAAAAGGAACTGTCCTTACAGGGTCTTGCAGATGCTGGGTGTGACTTGGAGCTGGACCATGGAATGCTCTAGCATCACTGATGGGGTCAGAGATGCCTGTCTGCTAGGGCTCTGGGGACAGTGTGAATCCTAACACACATATCAGCGCGGTGGGTACAGACAGCGCTGCTGATGCTCCCAGCTCAGGGAAAATGTGAAGGGCTCAAAGCACTGGTGGACTTTGGATTACATTTTTGTGCTTGAGTCATTCACGACAGTTCCCAGACAAGCAATATCAGCCCGGCTACATGGGCAAGGGGATCAAGTCTCCAGCCACTTTTCCAGGAACCTCCTGGTGCTAGTGCTGGCCCCGTGGTGAAGAGAGGTGAAGAGAGAGGCATCCAGAGGTAAGGAGAATATAGCTTTAAGAGCTGCGAGTTCAGTCTGGTGGCACAAAGCCAGCTGAGCAGGACTGGGTCTTTCCTGGGGAAGAAGTCAGAGTGAGAACCCAGGTTTCACGGCTGGAACGAAGGGCAGAGAGGCACGGGGGAGGCTACCATCTTTAATGTCCTTTCTAAGGAACCCATATGGCCTGAGGAAGACTCACCCTACTTGTCCCAATCCCCGCCTTCTCAAAGCTTCCCCCTCAAAGCTGCCTGTGCCAGGCCAGCCCCCGGCACACACCTGTTGCCTGAATTACTCTATTCAGACACAGAGCTTCTGCTCCATTGAACTGGCTCCTTTCCTATTCTTTCCCATTTCCAGTACTGCTTGATGATCACCTATGGTCCTTGGGGTTAGAATGATGGCCTTAGAATGACTTGCACTCCCCCATATTCTGAGAAGGAAAGTAGAGACTTGGGCGGGGGGAGGGTACTGACATCCCAATTATGAATTAGAGAACTTTAGATCCAAAGAGATCTGAGTTCAAATTCCACTCTCCCATTTATGAGCTGGACCAAACTGGACAAACTCCTCAAGATCTTTAAGCGTCCTTCACCTTAACTGTAAAATAGGTACAATGACCCATGCATCACGGTGTTGTCCCAAGGATGACATAAGACAATGTCTTGCACCTGCACCTGCAGGCCATTGACCACATTGCAGGCCATCAGAAGTGGTCTTGGGGGTAGGCGGGAGTACTGTATCTTGCCAGGCAGAGGGCTGACCTGGACATATCTCATTGCCTTCTCTGGCCTCTGCTTCTAAATAACTGAACTGCAACGTTCATTTTGGTTACTTACTGCTCATTAGTGTCTTTTTTTCTTCCTTCTTTTCTGCTCTTCTTTATCTAAATAGAGGAAACTGAGTTCTCAGGGGTAGCTTTTGGGCCAATCAATACCCTTCGCCAGCTTTATAACTGAGGGTGGTGGTGATGGAGTCAACGACACCCACAGCCACAGCAGTAACACTGCTGACATCCAATCCCACCCACACAGCAGGCTCTGCCCTCTTTAGCGGCAGCAAGGGGCTGGGAACGCAACAAGGCTCAGATCGCCATGGTCCCTGGCAACCTAAACCCACACACTGAAACCACTGGCGCAGCGGCCACCAGTGTCTTCTTGTGCAGAGTGTTCTCCCACCATGGCCTGGGCAAGTAGGACAGACGAGGGGATGAAGTTTATTCTCACAGGTCTCAGCCATGCCTGGAAGGGAAATTGCAGGCAGATACACATGCAAGAGGCTTTCGAACTCCAGCCCAAGGCACCTCTTTATCTAGAGCTCACATTCTTCCACATAACCTCAGTAACTGGGCCCTTCCAACCCCTTCCTCTAGGTGGGGCTCATGAACCACAAAATACTATGACTGATTGCTAGTTACTTCATCCGTAGGGGTTCTGAGCATCACGATGTCATTTGCATAAAGGGGCAACTCAAAACTCAGGAAACCAGAAAGGAGACTCACACGATCAGTCCTTAGCCAAGACCCGAGGTCATATTCCACCTTGGCTCACTTCCCTACTGTGGTCACAAGAAAGTCAAAACTTCACAACATTCTACCCAAATACATCCCATGTGCTTACTAAAACCTAATAACTGTCTGTAATCTGACACTATAGATTTATCTTACAATTGATACTACTCTCCAAGGACATCGGTAATGGCCAACACTTACTGAGCACTGCTATGTCCAAAGAACCGTGCTAAGTATTTGAGATACATGATTTCACTTGATCCCTACAACATTCTATGAGGTAGTTACCATTATCATCCCCACTTCACAAGAAAAGGAAACTGAGGCTCTGAGACTTTGAGTCACTTACCCAACTAGTAAATAATAGAGGAGGTATTTGAATCCAGATCTGTTCTCATTGTTATTGCCATCACCATTCTGTCATCACTGGTTAGAAAACAGAGGAGAACATTTTCTCGTAGCCCCTGTGGTGTTGGGTACCATTTTCCGGTGATCGAGACACATGATTTCCTACTAATACACAGGGAAGTGTCCTTCTCTGTGTTCACAATGTGGCCCTACCCTTCAGGCCCAAGAAGGGAAGGGTCTCAAGAAACAATTTAACCTGGTAGCTAAGTTACTGCCAGAGAGAAAAGGAAACTAGTCATTCAGATAAAATACATTGCCGTTTTTCAACCATATCTTTGGTATCCTGATGCATGATGGTAATGATTTGCCAGGTGTGGCAATTGGCTGGGCTTTCATCCTGCTGCAATCACCTGGGTTCAGTGCACTGGAGAGCCATGTTGAGGGTCTAGTGGGGCAGAGCAGGGCTCTCAGAATCATCGCCTCAACCTTCCTGACTAGGCTCTGAGGCCTCTGCTCCCTGTTGTAAACCTCAGGGGCTTCCCTGGGATGCTTGTAGAGCATGTGGGAGAAAAGTCTTAAGCTCTTTCCTGAGAAGAGCCTGCAATCCAACTGCAGGTTCCCTGTGCCCGTCCAAGAGGCTGGATTTGGTGGGAGCAAGGAGTGGGTAGTAGAGGAGCAGGATTTTATTACAGTAAGACTAATGAGGTGCTTCCTTATTCAGAACCAGACATCCCAGTCCTCTTGCACAGCATAGGGTCAAAAATGTAAGTGTTGAGGAAGTGCACAGAAGGAGAGGCGATGTGAGCTAGGGCACTGGAAAAGGCTTCAGAAGCAAAGAGCTAAGCAATGGGGCAGGATTCGGATAAGAAGGATGTGCCTGGAAGAGAACGGATGAAAGATTATGCGGGATGAGAACCAACGGGAGAGGTTGGAGGCATGCGGGGTCACCAAGGACCCCATGGGTGCCTGAGCATCCAGGCAGAGTGGGTCTGGAATGAATGAGAGGAGGCAACAGGAAACAGAGCTGGGCCATGAGGAAAGTGGTTTCTCAGGACAACCAAACTCACAGGGTGTGCTGGACAGAGAAGAGAGAGAGGCGCTGAAAGCAGCTGGGTGTCGGTTCAACTCAGTTCTGACAGGGTCTACCTGGAGATACCATCAGATCCCATAGGTAAAGGGCTCAGTCCTACAAGACTGCCCCTCCTCCCACTTCAGACACCTGTGCTTCCTACCAGCTGGGTATAGATCTAAGGTTCCAACGACCCCCTCCTCAGGTTCGATTAATTTGCCAAAGCAGCTCCCAGAACTCAGAAAGACATTTTACTTATCAGATCACCAGTTTATTATAAAAGGATACAATTCAAGAACAGCCAGATGGACACGATGCAGAGGGCAAAGTACGGAGAAAGGGCTCAGAGCTTCCATGACCTCTCCAGGCACAGCGCTCTCCCCAAATCTCCACGTGTTCACCATCCTGGAAATTCTCCAAACCCCATCCTTTTGGGTTTTTATGAAGGCTTCATTTCACTGTCATAATCGATTAAATCATTTGCCATTGACAATTGATTCAACCTCTAATCCCTCTCCCATCCCTGAGGTCAGAGGGTGAGACAAAGTTTCAACCTTCTAATCAGAGGGTTGGTTCTCCTGCCAACCAGTCCCTCTCCTTAGAGGTCTATTTCCCAAAAGTTGCCTCATTAACATAACAAAAGACACCTTTATCTCTCTTAGCACTTACGAAATTCCAAGAGTTTTAGGAGATTTGCGCAAGAAAGGAGAATGAAGCTCAAATATATATTTATTAGACATTACAATATCACAAGAGGCAAGTGCCACCACTGTGTCACCTTGTCATCTAGGCCTAACACAATCCAACACAGCTCCCAGCCCCTTGTAGGTGCACCAAGCAAAGGTCACCTGTAGGCAGTGAGGTTGCAGTTGATGTGCATAATGTAAAAGAAAACCCGCCCATTTGTAAAATCCTGCCCCCACCTGCACCTTTTCTTGATTAAAACAACTGGAAGTTTACTTTAAGTTCACAGCCAGGGAAAGGAGACTTGACCTTGCAGTCTTCCTAGGCTTTTGCCCTCTCTGTACCTATCCAGTTCCTAGAGCAGTGGTGGACGGTGCTTTAGGGTGCCTTCCAGCCAAAGGCATGTTGTCTGAGGCTCATCTTTCCTTCCTCAACTGGCCTGGGAAACCAGGACCTTACCCCAGCCTGTGCTGTCCCATCTCTTTTCCATCAAGCAATACGCACTGGACACGCATTTCTACACCATTCCACCTCCTATTGTCCCCTGGGGTCCCATTAGAGTTTGTCAGTCTTTCTTGTGTAGTTCAGGACTTGGCCCTGAAGACTGCTCGGAAAAGGAGCCTGCTCAGAACTGAGCATCCCAGGGCACCTGGCTTGGTCATTGAAGCATGCGACTCTTGATCTTAGGGTTGTAGGTTCAAGCCCCATGTTGGGTGTAGAGATTACTTAAAAATAAAAATTTTGAAAAATATTTAAAAAAAAAAACAAAAGAACTGAGCAGAGCATCCTAAGATGGTCACCTCCTGGAAAAGCCCATTGGGAAACTCTTCGCCATCCAGGAACCCTCAAACATCAGAGATACAAGAGCCCATTAATTTAGATCTTTCCAAGCAGGAGCCTGTTTCTCAGAAAGAATCCCCTCCCTTCCCACCTCCACCTGAAAGGGTTTTCTACATTTCCTGACCGTTCCTGGCACCTCCACCTTGATCTACAGGTATGGCTTCTCTGGACTATGACAGTTATTTTAGATGTATGTTTTGTGTTTGTAAATTTAAACAGACCTCTGGGAACAGGAGCCAATCTCTGCTGGACACCTGTACTTGCAGGCAAGATTGTTCCTATTCCTTTCCCCTGGTGACGTCATTTAACACTCGAAGAAAGACTGAGAGGTTGGTTCCATTAGGTCCGGTTTGGATTAGAGGCCCCGGAAGCACAAAGAGGTTAAGTCGCTATTCTGAGTTCACAGGAATAGGAATTGAGGGAGGCAAGATTCTCTGTCTGACTCTGAAGCCCAAACTCCAGACACCTATGTTCAGGTGCAGGGCTATCCAATGTGGAATCCACAAGCCAGGACAGTAGCTATTTACATTTCAATTTAAATCAAGTAAAATAAAAAATCCACTTCCTCAGTAATTACAGCCACATTCCACGTGCTCGAAAGCCACACATGGCTAGTGGCTACCACAGCAGAGTCTGCAAATATGGAACATGTCCATCCTTGCGGAAGCTCTCCAGGACAGCCTGCAATGTGATGCTTTATCATTTATACACCTGGGCATGATGCAAAGTCACCGCCTTGCCTCACTGTCCTTACTGCTACCCAATCCATTCACTGAAATAGCCCCAAATGCATCTTTAGAGAAGCACGACTTTGACTTGGCTTTCTTTTCTCTCTGCTATCTCTCTTCAGTCTCCAGGAAAGTGGCAGGAACCCTCAGCACGAGTCAGAAGGGAGGAATGAGATCTGAGTACTAAGAATGCATGTCCGGGCCTCCCCACACACCCTGGCTGTCCAGCAGGAGAACTGCAATGAGGGAGGACCCCAGCCGAGGTCCCAGGCCCAGGGGCAGCCTGGACATCACTGACCTTCCAGATCGTGCTCCTGGCCCCCAAGCTTGTTACGTTATGGCCAACCGTCCCTCGCAACAAGGCTTCTACTTGCTTCTGGGAAGGGTTAGTGTTTTTATTAAACCTTGGCTTCTCTACACTCAGAGCTTACATCTGGAAAAGAAATTTCATTCTCTGATCATCTACCATGTGGTTTCTTTCTACAAATAAACTTTGCTGAAGGAATGTACCCAGCACGTGGCCCATTGCCCCCTCCCCTTCGCTGCCCCCAGCAGGCATCTAGAGCCACACTCCACAAGGATATCCAGTTCCTCCCTCTGACTCTCCCGCTCTCAGGACCCAGCAGGGAGGCTGCCCCTGTTCTCCCCATCTCTGCCTCCGCAGCCAGCTCCTTTTCACATCCTGTTCATTTCTGGTCCAAACACAGCCTCCTGACACTGTAGTCTTTCCCTGCTGGTTATGGGTCCTGCTTTGCCTGTTTTTCTGTGACCACCCCCTACACCAGGGGGTGAGGAATGGGGTGAGCCCTGCTTTTTTGGCTGTGTGCCAGTTGACCCACAATGAAGTCGAAATCAAGATGCCAACGTTCTTCCCAACACAGTACTGAGTGTACATTCCAAGCCTCAAGCTGCTGTGGCCAAGTCAGTTGGGGCACCCGACCATGATTTTCTCTTTTCTTTGGGAGACTGACTATGACCTTTCCTCTGGCTTTGTTCCTCCATATCAGACTCAGTGTCAGATAGGAGGCTGTCAATGGACACAGCCTCCCTACGGTCAGCCCCTCTGGAAGGGCTTCTTTCCAGGTGACTCTGGCCTCTCCCTCAGCTAGGGACATGCTTTACCTTCTGGACCTGCAAATAGCAGGCTTTAAGGACCCTCTTCCTGTTTGGTAACACAGAGAAAGCAGAAGGAAGAAGAGCATGATGAGGAAGGTTGACTGGAAGTAAAAGTATTGGCAAAACATTTGCTAATGAGCCCCTGTCGGTCTATATTCATAACTCTTCTGCTACTCTAAAAACAGCCCATACAAGCTGATAAAATTCTCAATGAAACCTATGAAAAAACGGGCAGAATTTATGAAAAGGCGATGCTCACACACATACACAGATGTGCCCACAGGATAACTGAAATGTCTAAAATGGAATATGTTCCATTTCACTGACCACCAGGGAAATAAAATGCAAGTAACAACAAGAAGCCAGTTCTCACCCTCTGGATTGGCAAAAATTAAAAATAATGATCATTCCCCATGCTGGCAGGATGCTTTGCCAAAGAACAGTGAAGGGTCTAGAATGTTATGTCCCCTTGCATAATTTTTGTACTTTCTATGTGTGGATATAGTAGAAACATGAGGCACTTGGACGGAAGGGTGTGGGGGAAGTGTTCTTTACTGATGCAACCAGATGAATGGTCAGAGTAAATAGCAGGGTCAGCCCCTGACACCTAGATTAGTCCCTCACACCTAGACACACAGACAGTGCTATGAGCACCATAGCAATTCTCTTGGGAGTGGCAGGGTTCACTCCATAGACAAGGGATGAAAGAAAGGATTTCCTCCATTTGTATACAGGAGCCATTCCCCTCCTCTCTAGAAAGGAGGAAGAAAAACCTTGGCTCCTTGGAAAAGGGATGAGAAAGATCCTGGCTTCTCACTCTACCCTTTGGAACATAAAAACAACTCTCCAAGGGCCAGCTAAACCCAGAGTCTCAGGCTTTTACCATCAAGAGATGTCTCCAAGGTCTGGACTTCATTCCTTTTGAAATGTAAATACCTGGCAAGATAGCAGTCTACTATTCCTGACACTTTAGAAGTGTAACAGAAATCTAGTCCAGGTTATAATCATTGGTCCCTCTTGGAGAGATAAGAGAAGTTTTATTACCCTGTTGGACTACAGGAATTAACAAAAGTCTGCAGATCTAGTTCTCATACTGTGTGAAAAGCAAAATGTGCCTAGGAGAACTGAAGTCAAACATTCCCTGGCTTTATACCATGCACATTCTTCTGCCTCAGGAGGCTAGGGCTTTTTACAGGAATGCTGAGAAGTCCAGAGAAGGTCTGTGTCCCTACAGAGGGTTGCAGAGAGAAAAGAGCATTCTTGGGTTTTGCTGATAGAACGTAAATTGTGATAGCTCTTCGGGGAAGTAATCTAGCAAATCTATTCTGACCACACACCTTCATACTCTAGAAATCCCACTTATGGAATGTAACAAATAGAAATGAAGCATGAGGTCGAAAGAATATACCTCTATGAATGCAGACTGCAGAACTGATAGACATGGAAAACAATCAAAATGCCTATCAGTATGAAACACAGTATAAATTGCTGAAACAGTCATACCATGAAATATTATGCTGGGGTTTTTTTAATGGTTATTCTATATCCTGACCTGGAAGAATTTCCATTACGTAAGTGAGAAAGGCAGATGCAAGAGATATATAAAATATCCGTTTTGAAAACCAATGAAAAAACTTACATGTACATATGTCATATATACATGATTATACAACCAGGGAGAAAGATAAGGGAGGATCGACTTCTAATATCAATTGCCTTTGGGAAAGAAGAGATGGGAAAGGAAAGAAATGAGAAAGGTAAGGCTTAAGTGCTGCAAAAAAGAGAAGTAGGCACGGCCCGATACCAGCGGAAAATTTAGGACATAAAATTCTCTCTGTGATGTAGCTGAAGTATATACAAATTGGCTCTGTTCATGGACAAGGACTAGAATAGGATATCAACACCTGAGAATATTTGGGGACTCAGATTTATTTATTCACTCCACAAATATATTGAGTGTGTACTCTGTGCCAAGCACTCTTCTCATCCCTGGAGAGACAGTCCTGGACAATATCCTTGAGCTCATGGAGTTTACTCTCTCGTGGGGAAACTAGACAGTGGCTTATGGTTGGAAATAAATGTATCGGAAAATGTTGGTGGCAATAAGGGCTAAGACAAAAAATTAAACAGAAGGACCAGCGGGACGGGGCTGTTTTAAACGCGGTGATCAGGGAAGGGCTCTCTCACCTGAGCAGGGTCCTGAACAAAGTCGGGAAGCAATCACATGCTTTTTCTTCCCCAGGCCAAGCATCATCAGGCGCTCAGCCCCTGCTTTTGTTACCAGAGCCGGGTTCTTGGACCCGACAGGGATAGAAACAGGGCCAGACCCCTAAGTCAAAGGCGCAGGCAAGACTTTCCTAGAGCAAGAGCGTCAGCTGAAGGGAGACCCAGGACCAACAGAGAGTGGTTAGGCTGGCGTCCCCAACAACCAGGAGGCCCTGCTTCTGTGGAGGAAGTTCCCACAGACAGTTCCCGCTCGGGTTCTACTCGGGTCCACTATGTTAATAAGGGACAGAAAAGTGCCTCGTCCTGGCTGGTTGATGTTAACAAGCAACTCGAGCAGCTCCTTCGTGCTTTTGGGAGCTGTTTTTCAGGTTTGTGGAGACTCTGTTGGTTTTTTGCGTGTCTACTGGGTATGGCTGCAGCTGTTGGTTTTAAGTCTGGCTTGTCCATTGGGCCACATCCTGGCTCTGCTCTGTAAGGGAGGTAATTCAGCCAACAGGACGTAGCCCGGGTGCAGAATGTTTTCCACCAGAGGCTTGTTCCCATGGTCCCTGACTGTCTTCCTTTTAAGGTTAATTTCTGGACCCTTTCTTAGAGGACTCCAGTTGGTAGAGCCCAACACCAAACACAGCACTCTTCTGTGCCACATGGTTAGCACAGGGTAGGGGCGGTGAGTCCACACCTACCTTTCTCCTGATAACGTACACCATGTTATGCGTAGAATAAAATTGTTCTGGAGGCAGTACGATGTCACAGTGAAAAGTACGTAATCCAGAGTCAAGCATTCAGGATTCTGCTCCGGGCTCTCACTTCCTAGCTGCATGGCCTTGAGCAAACTGTTTAACCTCTCTGTGACCTGACCAATAAAACGGGGGATGATAATTCTATCTAGTCCCAAGGAGACAATAAATTTTAAAGACTTAAACAATGCCTGGTACATAATAAGAGCTAAAAACAAAAACAAAAAATCTCTTGCAAGAAAATGCAATGGGAAAAAGTCTCCTCAACAAAGGGTGTTGGGAAAACTGGACAGCTACATGTAAAAAAAAAAAGAAAGAAAGAAAGAAAAAGAAACTGGACCACTTTCTTACACCATACACAAAAATAAACTCAAAATGCACTAAAGTCCTAAATGTGAGATCTGAAACCATATAAATCCTAGAAAAGCGCACAGGCAGTAATTTCTCTGACATCAGCCATAGCAACATTTTTCTAGATATGTCTCCTGAGGCAAGGAAAACAAAAACAAATAACAAACTATTGGGACTACATCAAAATAAAAGGCACAGCAAAGGAAACAACCAACAAAACTAAAAGACAACCTACTGGATGGGAGAATATATTTGTAAATGACATATCCAATAAGGAGTTAATATCCAAGATATATAAAGAACCTATATAAATCAACACACAGAAAATAATCCAATTAAAAAATGGGCAGCAGACATGAACAGACATTTCTCCAGAGAAGACATATAGATGATGGCTAACAGACACATGAAAAGATGCTCAACATCACTCATCATTAGGGAAATGCAAATCAAAACTACAATGAGATGTCACCCCCACACCTATTAGAATGGCTAAAACCAAATACACAAAAAACAAGTGTTGGCAAGGATGTGGAGGAAAAGAAACACTTGCACACTGTTGGTAGGAATGCAAATTAGTGCAGCCGCTGTGAAAAACAGTATGGAGCTTCTTCAAAAATTTTAAAATAGAACCACCATATAATCCAGCAATGCTACTTCTGGGTATTTACCTGAAGAAAATAAAAACACTAATCAGAAAGCATATATGCACACTTATGTTTATTGCAGCATTATTTATAACAGCCGAATTATGGAAGTAGCCCAAGTGTCCATTGACTGATGAACTGATAAAGAAGATGTGGTATATGATATACACAACGGAATATTATTCAGCCATAAGAAAAGAATGAAATGTCATCATTTGCAACAACATGGATGGATCTAGAGAGTGTAACGCTAAGCAAAATAAGCCAGTCAATGAAAGACAAATGCATATGATTTTACTAATATGTGGAATTTAAGAAACAAATGAGCAAAGGAAAAAAAAAGAGAGAGATGAACTGAGGAACAGACTCTTTAACTACAGAGAACAAACTTATGGTCACCAGAGGGGAGGCAGTGGGGGATGGGTGAAACAGGTGAAGGGGATTAAAAGAACACTTAGCATGATGAGCACTGAGTCATGTACAGAACTGTTGAATCACTATATTGTACGCCTGAAGCTAATGTAACACTGTATGTTAATTACACTGGAATTTAAAAAGTAAAAAATAAATTTAAAAAAACCCCACACAGAACCAAATATTATCCTTTAAAAAATAACTCTTAATGTTGCTATTACTAGTACGACTTATTATTATTATTGCTATGGCTACTAACTGAAGGGTCAGCAGCCCTCTTACACGTTGACTCACATTGAACTTGTAGAATTCTGAGGGCCCGGTTAAAACTTATAAATTGTCGCTCCTCTTCTCTGAGCACTTACCTCCTATTGGCAGGGAGGAAGGGAGACTGAGGCAAAGCCAGTAATGAGGCACTGCTATTTTGAATCATGCAGTCCAGGCAGGCTTTTCTGAGGAAGTGATATTTGAGTTGAATGAAGTATACAGAAAAAAATATTCTCATTATTAAGAAAATGAGCTTGTATGAAACAATATGCACCCAACTTGAAGATACTTTTGAATTTACTTTTTTTTAAAGATTTATTTATTTATTTATTGAGAGAGATAATGATAGAGAGAGAACATGAGAAGGGAGAGAGTCAGAGGGAGAAGCAGACTCCCCACTGAGCAGGGAGCCCGATGCAGGACTTGATCCCAGGACCCCAGGATCATGACCTGAGCCGAAGGCAGTTGCTTAAACAACTGAGCCACCCAGGCGCCCCTTGAATTTACTCTTAATTCAATCAATGAAATGTGAAAAAATTTTTGACATCTGGAATATTTGTCATAGGATGAACAAAAAAGTTATTTGTGTTAATGTTCTTTAATCTTTTGTTTTAAAATATCAGACAAAAACCATTTTCATGTTATTGAAATATATAATCTTATCACGACACATTGATTCATAATTAACAAAACTTGTATTTTTTATTATGTCACTTTCTTAAACAGAAAGTCTACCTTATCATAGAAAAATGATTCCTTGTTTATTATGATCACTCATCATTTTAAAACAAGTTATGAAAAATTATTTTTTAGATTTTTAAAAAGAATAACGATTTGGAGAATCCCCCCAAATTCCAAGAAACTGCCATTTTTTGTTCTTAAATCCCTAAGATAATTATTTATCAGGAATTTGGAAGCATTGCTTCCAAGTGGGAGGAGTCACACAATAATACGGAAAATATGAATATATCAGAAAATGTTGGGTGGTATTAGGAGTCAGGAAGGAAAAGAAAGCAGGATAAGGGGCTACAGAGAAATGAGGGTTGCTGTTTTAAATAGGGCAGTCAGCGATGAGGAAAACACACAAACAGAAAAAGACAAAGTGCAAGAAATCTGAGCAAGTCTTTGAGCAATCACAAAGGAGGGAATGATGGACCATGGACCCACAAAGAAGGTCCTAACGAGCTTCAACTTGAAAGCTCAACGTTTGGGAGTATTCCTGCAAGGAGGGGAGGAAAGTGCCTCCCAGGTGCGGGGCACTGCGTGCATAGAATGAGGGGAACTGGACCTGCCTGGGCGTGTTCAGAAACACAAAGGCGCTGGGTGTGGCTGAAGCGCAGGAGAGGGACAAGTTGCAGTGTCCAGGGAGGTGGACCCAGGACAGGTGCAGGATGCCTCGCATACCATGTTTGGGAGTTCAGCATCCAGGAAAAGCATGATCATATCCTGGATCTGATCTGGTTCATTTTGTGGAAGGTGCCTCAGGCAGCAGCCTGACTGATGGACTGAAGCCTTCCTTCCCAAAGTGCCTACCAGGATCGGAGCACAGACATCAGCAGGACACGTCCTAATGTTCCTGCCTTTGCCTTCCCACTGCCCACTTTACTCTGCACTGGGCTTGTGCTAAGTGCTGTGGCTACAAACACAGGAGGACCCGGACTTCATTTTTAACCTGAAGAATCTAGAGGTCTTCGGAGAGATACAGACAGATAATCGAAACAATACCACAAATGGTTAGAGGTGCTGGGACAAACGTGTGTGACTCACTCCCTGACACTATGAAGCAGACAGTAGGGAGAGTAAGAACAGGGTGTGTTAAAAATGGGTCCGGAGCTAGACAGGAAGGACATACTGGCCGGGCAAAGGACAGATGCGGTGGAGGTGGGAGGTGAGGTCAAACAGCACCACTGGCCCTCAGAGCAAGGCGCGAGGTGGAGATTGGTTGCTACAATGTGGGGACTGAGGTCAGGGATCCATCAGAACAACACATAACGGTGTGAGGGACCAGGGTCCACTGGATAATTATAATCAGGGAAGAAATCTGATCTAAATTTAAGTTTTTTAAAAAATTATGTTAATAGTAGTACAGAGGATAGATTTGGAGTAGACATATTTTTAAGCTTCCCATCAGATATATCTAATGTTTTAATGCCACGGTGAACTCCAGAGAGTTCAAAGCTTTGGAACCCAAGGATTTCACCCGGGGTTCATGCTCCGTCACTCCCTGGTTATGAGGCCTCAAGCAGCTCATTTAACTACAATGAGCCTCAGTGTCTTCATTTGTAAAATGGGGAAAATAACCCACTACACACAGTTGTTAGGAGGACTGAATGAAACAAATTGTGCAAAGGTACCTTATAAACTTTACAGAACCACACAAATGCACACATTTGCTGTTGTTTTGCTCTGAAGGACATTCTTTGTCAAGGAATTATAATCGAATAAAATTGATAATGATGTTTAATGTCTATAAAGTAAAACAGGGAATTTGGAGATGGCAGGGTTGGTTTAGGGTTCTTTTTGTTTTTTGTGGGTTTTTTTGAGGTGACAAGATGGACTGGGTGGAGAGGACTGGGCCTTGAAGTTCAAGTAGACCCATATGATGGGCTATCACTGGCTAATTGTCAAGGGCAAGACATAGGAGTCCAAACCAGAAGATCAGTTAGAGAAAGCAGGCAGAGGCAGAAGTACTCATCACAAGCCAAGGTTCATACTAATTCAAAGTCTGTCCCAGACAGGTACCCATCTAGGCAGCAGAGAGCAGTAATCAGTAGAGATCCACAGGGCAGAGATCTGAGCCACCGGAGTAGGTGGTATAAGAAGAGGAGCCCCCTCTACAAAGACATGGGTTTGTTCATTCAACAAACATGTACTTAGCACCAATCACATTTTAGGGTCTAGGAATACAAAGTTCAAGGAGGGAAGAAGCTTACAATCTAATGAGGAAGACAGACATCTGAGATAAGGCTAACACAACCCAATAAAAGGAACAGAGAGAAACACAGAGTATTCTTGGAGCACCAGGAGGAGCAGTAAATCCAGGCTAAAGTGTGTTAGGGACAATTCTGGAGGGTGTGATGACTGAGTGGAGTTCCAAAGGATGAATTGGAGTTAGCCAGGTGAACCAGACACATTTGGAGGGTGAGGGCTTTCCAGGCAGCAGGAACAGCATGAGCAACAGCAGGGAAACAAGAAGCTGGAGACTCAGGGAGTCTAAGGAAGAGCAACTGCAGGTGATGGATGATGGGGGAGGGTGTGGCGGTGAGACTGGAGACGTTGATAAGAAAGGTCCCTGATCCAGCCTAGGAAAACTGGGACATCATCCTGAAGGCTATAGGGAGCCACAGAAACATGAAGCAGGTGAGTGTTAGGACAGGAAGAACATTACTGAGATCCAAGTTGCTGTGAATGAGGGGACAATGCAAGGGATTTGGACACAGAGGAGGTGGGGGGCCAGGAAGACACAGAAGAACAAGGCAGGAAGCTGCATTAGGCAGGGCTCTCCAGAGAAACAGAACATATGCATGTTTATAAGTGTATGTGTATATATATATATGAATTATATATATATCTATATGAATCTATTATAAAAGATTTATTATAGAGGCTGAGAAGTCCCAAGATCTGCAGTTGACAAGCTGGAGACCCAGGAGGGCCAATGGCATAGTTCCAGTCCAAGTCTGAAGGCCTAAGAAACAGGAGAACAAAGGGTGTAAATTCCAGTTCAAGTCTGAGCCCAAAAGCAAGAGAAAATTGATGTCCCAGCTTGAAGAGAGTCAGGAAGAGAGAGCAAAATCTCCCTAACTCCACCTTTTTGTTCTATTCAGGCCTTCAGTGGATTAGGAGAGGCCCACCACTTTGGGGAAGGCAATCTGCTCTAGTCAGTCTACTGATTTAAATGTTAATTTCATCCAAAAACACCCTCACAGACACACTGAGAATAATGTTTAACCAAATATCTTGGCACCCCATGGCCCAAGCAAATAAATTAGGTAACATATAAAATTAACCATCACAGAAGCCCTACCAAAATCAAGGTCCCACAACAGAGCATCTCCAGCTGCCTGATGGACTTGAGTGCTGAGAGCCCAAGCTGATTCTTGGAGCAAGGCCAAATGGGAAGAGGACCACGCATGGAGAGGGAGTGAGAAGGAGGTCAGAAGTGAGCAACAGAGCTATTAGAAATTATGATCAAGGTATAAATCCATATTTATAGACAGAGAAGGAAGTCCACTCCATATTGTCAAGATAAAAAGGATTAAAAGGCAGCATTTCACAATGTGTGTGAAACGACCTCACTTAAAAATATGTTGTGTGTATGTGTGTGGGTGGATGTGCGTGCACCTAGAGGAAAGTCTGGAAGGATAAACACATACGGTAATTGCAGAGTTTCTCTGGGTGTTGGAATTCCAGGCGACTTTTACTTTCTACCTTATCTCCTTCTGAATTATCTCTATTTTCACAATTGGCATGTATCATGTTTATAAATCATAAAAATCAATAAAACTATTTCCATCTTAAAAAAAAAAAACATTACAACATGCAAATGAGAATCTTACCAATTCATCCTTTGCTTCCACCCTTGGGTGGTTCCTCGCAGATCAAGTTCCTTGACACAACCCACAGGATCTTTCGCAATGGGGCTACTACTACGGGAATACTGGCTCCTGACCGCGGTTCTAACAGAATGGCTTCCCACCTCACACTCCCTCCTCCAGCAACACTGAGCCAGCCCATCCGGGACACTCCCTGCTGTTGGACTGAGTCTTTGGCTCCCACTCTCTCCTCTCCCTGCTAATTCTTTTCCCTTCCTCGTAATGAAGGATTACTCTTTACAAGACTCAGTCCAGGCACCTCTCCTCCCGGAAGCCATTTCTTGATGTCCCCCGTCTGCATTTAGCAGCCCTACTTCAGCCTTTCATGTATGCCTGCTGCCTATCTCTACCACCACACCTCCATGCTGAATTGTGGGGTGTGAGTGTGTGTCTTTCTCCCCACTGGATGATGTGTCTCTTTTCTGTCTCTCTCTAGGGTTCTGGTCCACAGCCAGACTCAAAAACTTTTGGTTGACTAAATGGGCTTTTTGAGTGACCTATAAGAAGTGGGATCCAAGTTGTATTTTATCACGGCAGGTAACAGGGGGAGGAGGGGCAGGGAAGATTTGCAAAGGGGAGATGTTAATACTCTAATTCACAATAGTAGTCCCTCTCCTTTCTTCTCCTGTTTTGTCTCCTGCTCTTCTTTCCTCTCCCATCTCCCATCCCCACACCCACCTTCTTCCTTTTCTTTCTAGAGAAGTGTTTCACAAATTTTTGGTGCACAGAAGAATTACCTGGGGAGCCTGCTAAATGCAAATTATCAGGCCCTGCCTATGGTTCTAATTTCCTAGATCCGGGATGGGGCCCAAGCATCTGCATCTTAGCAAGGGTACTAGATGATTCTATTCCAACTTTGAAAAACACTGTCTTAGAAAACGTAGGATTCCTCATTTTCCTTGTCTATCCCATTAAATAAGGGAGATGAGAATGTGTTGCCTACAACATTGTCCATTTCCCAGTCACACTTCCTGATCCTACAAACTCAAATCCATCTCATAGATTCAAACCTCACACAGGCTCTGGGATAGAAAGCAATTTTCTGTGTGGTTTGAAGTGTGTACTGTGACTGAGCAACATCTCCCCGAGTCCTCAGTGCACCCGACTCACAAGTGTGATGACTTCGCCTCATTACTTATATAACAACAAGAATTATCACCATCATCATACCCACCGTAACTGCCATTTACTAAGTCCCTACTAGGTGCCAGACACTGTGCAAAGTGCTTTACTAGCATTATCTCACTTAATACTCACAGCAGTTCCATGAGCAGATACTATTATTATCTCCACTACTCCAGTGAGGAAGCTGGAATTAGGGAGGTTATGACCGAGGTCACACACTCGTAAATGGTGGAGACACCTGAACCCAGACTGATCTAACTGCACATCCCATGGTCTTCCCACTACGGCTCCTGATTCATTTTCCTACCAAAGATGTCCTATAATAAAAATAACAATAATATAGCAAACTTTGTTACCTCTTACATCAAAATCAATTTCAGAAGGATCAAATTTCTTAAAGTAAGAAGATGAAACTTAATGTTTTATTTTTTAAAGATTTTATTTATATATTTAAGAGAGAGAGAGAGGAAGCAGATTCCCAGCTGAGCAGAGAGCCTGACATGTGGCTCGATCCCAGGACACTGAGATTATGACCTGAGCCGTAGGTAGACACTTAACCAACTGAACCATCCAGGAACCCCAAAACTCAATATAAGTTTTCGAAGAACTTCTGGTGGGGCGCCTGGGTGGCTCAGTTGGTTAAATGTCCAACTCTTGATTTCGGCTTAGGTCATGATCTCAAGGTTGTGAGATTGAACCCTGCATTGGGTAGACAAGATAAGATGGATGATGCCCACTATAGCCTAGGAGGAAGGAGAGGAAGAAGAAAAGGAGAAAAAGAGAGGAAAATGAAACAGGAAGTGCTTGAAAATGTTTATTAAAAAAAAAAAGACTATACCATCTCACTTTGAGAGATTTGGGAGTGGGAGTTTGGACTAGGAAAAGAGCCAAGCTGGGTGTGAGACAGATGAGTCAATGATAGATGATGAACGGATGGATGGACAGACTAATAGATCGATGGATGATAGATAGATAGATAATCAGACAAATGGGAAGGGAAGAGAAAATGAGAAAAGAGAAGATGGAAGAAAGAGGGAATTTGCTCTTTCTAAAGAACACACTCTCAGAGCTTCTTTGAGAGGCAGAGGTAAAAATTCGGATTATTTCAGGATGCCAGATTGGTGTTTCTCGACATGCAATGGTGCCTACAAGAGGCTACTGAGTAACCCTGGCTTTATAGGGGCCACATGGAGATAACCCTCCCAGTCCTCACTGAGGTGGGGAAGGCCAGTGAGATGATAGATACAAAATTACAATGGTTTTATCACGAAGTTTCCTTTGGTTTTCTGCTCAGATTCTAGTTCAGATCAGTTGCCGAAAGTTGTGAGCAACAAGGAGCTAGGATAACAAGGACATTGTAGAATTGTAGTCTTCGCTTGGGTCTCCGAGAAAGGCTCCAGCGGTCACTTACACATGCTTCCAATCAGCCAGCACATTGCACTGCCCTCCTTCCCCTGAGCTAAGGCCAGGGTGAGGACTGTGCTTGTGCTTAGGGATATGAGACAAAGCCCTGGTCAGTTTGGTACATCCTAGAGGAGAAGGGACCTGTGCCTCACACCAGGGGATACTTGAGGAGATGGAGAAATAGTCTTCTCTCCCCCACCCATGAACAGTAGAATAGGAGGGAGCTGCTTTAGAAGAAAAATGACATACGACAAGGCTAGACTAGGGGCCTGAGATAGCCCTGTGGTGTTCCCGCAGGTCCTCTCAGTAGCCCAGGAGAGCCACCAAACATCTCCCACACTTACAAGGAAGACACAGAAACTAGCTGAAAGGGGCACCTGGGTGGCTCAGTTGGTTAAACGGCTGCCTTCAGCTCGGGTCATGATCCTAGGGTCCTGGGATCGAGCCCCACATCGGGCTCCCTGCTCATGCGGGAAGCCTGCTTCCCCCTCTGCCTGACGCTCCCCCTGCTTGTGCTCTCTCCCTCTCTCTCTCTCGCTATCTCTCTCTGTGTGTCAAATAAATAAATAAATCTTTAAAAAAAAAAGAAACTAGCTGAAAGAGAGCCAGCCGTTCTACTGATCACGTTTAAACAAACAAACAAAAACACCACATAACAACGAATGCCGGCATTTTCCAAATGTCTGAAGACCAGATGGGCTACATGTTTCAATAGCAACCAGGGTGGGAAGACCTCTAAAGGCCATACACGTCCTCCATCTCTCTCTCTCTCTCTCTCTCTCTCTCACACACACACACACACGCGCGCACGCACACACACACACACACACACGCACCTTTCAGTGGCTTGAACTGATATACAACCATGGGAAAAAAGGGAGTGGGGAATCGCTGAGCCAGCTGAGAAAATCTAGAATTGAAAGGTTTCTGCCACCAGAAGGACTAAGGGCCTGGGAGAGAACTTAATAGAAGTTATAGAAAAAGAAAGCCACCTTTGTTTGGCGGATCTGAATTTTGAGCCCTCAAATTCATACTCACTACAAATGTTTGTTGATTGAATGAATGAACCAGTTGTGTTGTGGGGAAGGAAATTGTGCTGCATGCAGCCTGTTCTGGGTAGAGCAGTCCTGGCTGTTTGCCAGGGAAAACAGTAATTACTAAAAAGAGTATCTGCTTTCTAGTCGTTGCTCAGTGCTTATTATCTGGGGTTCCTTGAGGAGGTTGCAAGGTTCTTGGGACTCGGTTCTCTTATCTGTAAAATGGGCATAATGATATCTGCCCCGCCTTCCTTGTAATGTTATCATGAGAACAGAATGAGATAAGGTACCCGAAGTTGCTTTACACGGATTATAAATAAAGGCCTGTGGATCACCTCTGTCTTAAGCAAGAGAAGAGTAAATGAACTCAAGGATCAAGGGTTGTGTGGTACCCCTCTCCTCAACCAAAATGTCTCGAGAGCTGATAGGGAGCAGATTGCACTCTCTATATTGGCAGAGCATTCTTCATTGGGAAGAAGTTCTCGGGGCACGAAACAGATTTATTTCATTGTGAAATAGTCTGTCTGCTATGCAACAACAAATTAAGCTCTGGGTGACTATTCCCGTAAAACACGTCCTGCGCTTAGCACTGCTATTATGGGGTGGATCGACGTGGTAAAGAATCAATTAAAACTCTGACACATTAAATGGGGCTCAAAGACCTGTTTCACAGGTTTCCCCAGAGGAAAATAATCATGTTGCATTATACTTTGGAAGCCGATTGAAGCAAGATTTCTGAGACAAGTCCTGGGATTTACAAGACAGACTTTAGCTTTTCTAAATCATTTTTGAAGCGCTATTTAAAGAATTAGAGCATTCAACTCTCCATTCGTCCGGCAACATCATGGTGGAACAAGAGGGATTACCGTCACGCGGGCATCCTCCTCCGGAAAACCGTAAGTTCCTTGGAAACAAAGCCTTTAAAGAAATGGTGGAAATATTGCAGTGTTTGTATTCATGCCGATTTTGGAATGAAAGCAAATGTTAAGCAAGAAAAACCAGAGGCATAATCAAACTCAATATCCTTTCTATTTTTATAATAGGGCTATGCCACCCAAGGGGCGGCCACTGTTTAGAAACTCTGTTTTAAAAGAAGTTCTAGAATTTCAAGAAGAACCTCGCAAAAAAAGAAAAAGAAAGAAAAGAAAAGAAAGAGAGGGCTAATACTAGAATGTGAATAACGTTTGTGGTTACACTGCTTAAATTGTTTCTATAACAACCACTAGGAATGCCAATGTTAGAACACTGTGTGTTTGGGGCTCACTCAGACATCTGTGTAAACCATCTTCGGTCTCAGTGCCTGAAGAACTTCTGTACCTCAACCTGAATTAAGAGAGGAGATGTTGGAGTTCAGGCAGGATATTTTCAGAAGTGTGGCCTACAAATGAGCTTCACGGAAATAAAGAATCCGACGAGACCAAAGCAAGGTGAGCATCAACAGTGACCACTGCTGAGGGGACAGGTTCTGGCCCGCCAGCACCATGGGTGTGTCAGGAAACGGCCCAGAGGGTACTCAGCTAACCCCCGGTTTTGCAGGCTGATTCCAAAGCAAAGAACTCGAGAGAAAAGGCAATGTGAGGGTACAGTGTAAAGGTTACGCTTCCAAGACATTTCCCCAGGAAAGAGCGAGAGAGAGAGAAAGAAAAGGAAACCCAGAGTGTTAGGACAAGACTAAGCCTGCCCGTTGACATGTTCAGCTTTGGTTCAGAGCAGGACATTTGCAGAGGAAATGCTCTCATGGTGCAGGAATCCATTCGGTTAGGAAAGTAAAAATGTGTGGCAATTCTGTCATGAAGTCAACTGACACTATCTTTACTTTTTACTTTTTAAGAATGAGGAGGTGAGAAGGAGGTTGTGTACCCCCTCTTTTTAACCAAGCGCACTGTTCACTATAATTTTTCACAAAGAAAGAACTTCTGTTCTTTTCTTGCTTAAGTTGCTACCTCAATCCTTACGTTCCCCTTTATTGCTTAGAAAAAAAATACTTTTTACAGAAGAGTCTGTCCTTGATGCACTAATGCTTTCCTAATCTTTGTAGAACAGGGGCCTCTCAGAGCTACCGAGGGGAGCTCAGATTGCTGGGACCTTGGAATCTTGGGGTCTTGCCAAGGTCCTTGGGACTGCAGGGGTACAGGGTGCCCTGCGTTCTGGCCTCCCCCCAACTCTCTCTCCTCAAATGCATGCCCCAACCCCACTGGGCTTTCTCCTGTGAGTTCATAGGAAAAACAGTTTCCATGGCCTTAAAGGAAACCAAAAAACTGAATATCACTAAAATATGCAAACTTTTCATTTGACAGAGAGGAGAATCTAACTTCCCAGAGAATTATAATGAATTAGGTAAAGGCAAACCGGCAACAGAAGCCAGGCATAAGGTTAACTGGTCCTACTACACTGGTGTTCTTTCCCCTTTGTCCAAAGGAGTCCATAGGCTCTTCTCCACCTCACCCACCCTCTATCTCCACTTAGCTCATTACTCATATTCAAAGATTTACCACATATACCACATTTTCCTCAAGGATAAAATTGTATATAATCCTCCTATTATAGTCAATCCAGTTCCACAAACATTTTATTGAGCACCTTCTCTGTGAAGCCCTATACTAGCCCACCTGAGACTCCCAGATGAATAAGACACAATCCCTGCCCTCAAATACATATGTAGCCTGTTATGATTAAAGGCATCTTCTAATTGTAATATGACAGAAATTCACTTGAATATGTTGTGTTATTGAAACACAAGAGAAAGGAGAGAAAGACAGTCTGGTGGCTCCTCAAAACATTAAATATAGATTTACCACGTGACCCAGCAATTCCACTTTCAGGTATATACCCGGAAGAACTGAAAACAGGTACTTAGACAAATACATGTATATGCCCGCACTATTTACAATAGCCAAAAGATGGAAGCAAACCAAATGTCCATCAACAGATGAATGGATAAACAAAATGTGGTATATTCATTCAATGGAATATTATTCAGCCATTAAAAAGGCATAAATTTCTAACACTGCCACTACACAGCTGAGCCTCAAAAATACTTTATTACATTTAAAAAGCTAGCCACACAGGTCACAGAGTGTATGATTCCATTTTCATAAAATATTCAAAATAGATAAATCCTTGGAGACAGAAAGCAGATTGGTGGTGGCCAGGGACTGGGGGGAGGGGCCATGAGGAGTAACCACTTAACAATGTGAAAATTCTCCAAAACTAGAGAGTAGGGATGGTTGCATAACATTGTAAATGCACTAATGCTACTGAACTGTTCGGTTTAAAATGGTTAATTTTATATTATGTGAATAAGAGGAGGGCTCTGAAGAAGCTGGGAGGGAGCCAGGAAGCAAGCGTATAGGATCCATTGAGGATGGGCTCCCGCAACCCTGGGACATCTTTGGACTTTATCCTGAGAGAAGTGGGATAGCCAGTGAGGAATTTTTAAGCTGGTGGATGATTTGTTTTAAACTGGACGTTTTGGGGATGCCTGGGTGGCTCAGCTGGTTGAACATCTAACTCTTGGTTTCCACTCAGGTTGTGATTTTGCAGTCATGAGATCGAGCCCCGAGTCAGGCTCCCTGCTCAACATGGAGTCTGGTTGAGATTCTCTCCCTCTCCCTCTGCCCCTCTCCACATCTTTCTAAAATAAAAATACATAAATAAAATATTTTAAAAAAAAAAGAAAAGGCTAGACATTTACACTGCATGGCTGATAACAGTAGGGAGGGTCTGGACCCCTGGAAACAGCATGTGGAGTCTGCTGGCCCAGGGAGAGCTCGTAATGAATGGACCAGGATGTAAACTACCTGCCTGATGATGTTTCAGTTTAGTGATGGTAATCATCTTCCACTAAATTTGAACTCAGAAACAATAAGAAGACTATCTCTGGGAAGAAAAGTTGTGGTCGTTTTCTAAACAGCTAAAGCCCCTATTTTTGCACATCCTACCACCTTTGGCATCCAACAGATTTTAACATAAAATTAACCTGCTTCCTCTTTCTCTAAAGATTACTCATGGGGTGCCTGGGTGGCTCAGATGGTTAAGCATCTGCCTTCGGCTCGGGTCATGATCCCGGGGTCCTGGGATCGAGCCCCACATCGGGCTCCCTGCTTGGCGGGGAGCCTGCTTCTCCCTCTCCCTCTACTGTTCCCTCTACTGTGCTCTCTCACTCTCTCTGTCAAATAAATAAATAAAATCTTTAAAAAAAAAAAAAGATTACTCATAAAGACCTGTCTTTGAGCAACTACTTCACCAAAGAAGAAAGGCTGGTTTTGATGAGAACAAATTGCAGTCTGAAAATAGGTTTAGAAAAGGAGGTAGGATCCAAAATTAATATACTTATTTTCTCAGTCTCAATCTCAGCCACTTTACCACATCAAGAAATACTGCATTGCATGCTGTAACTTTTTTAAAAGTAGTCAATGGGGTTGCTGCGTACAGAGAATAAAAGTTTGAAGGAAGCCAGAAGGAAATCTGATCTACTCCATGCTCACCTAAGTACTAAATTCAATGTGACCTATGAGAACCAGACAAGAACCTGTCTAACCCAACTTTAGAGGGAATTCGAAAGGTCTCGATCTTGTAGTTGGTGTATCTGCCAGTCAGCTCCCCCTTGCCTTTTTAGAGTGACAAACCATTCTGAATGAAGCCCCAGGAAAGAGGGGTTTCCCAGACCCCAGACTTTCAGTGCTGAAGCCAGAACATTTGGGTACCTGGCTTTCACCTCCACCAAAACCCCTTCCAAAATTCTAGCTTCTGTGCAGGGTCATTTTCATTTGGAAAGTAAAAAAACAAACAAACAAAAAAAAAAAACCAGCAGCAGTGAAGAAGAGAGAGGAAAAAATGGGCATCATTTGGCATCCATAATGTGGAAACAAATACATTCAAAGAGCAAGAATGCAGGAAGTCAGCAGGGTACAGTGGTCAAGGCTGCAGTGCGTTCCAGAGGAGCCCTCAGACTCAGGTGTCACACCTGTGTGCCGGGCCAACCATAGGACTTTCAGGCAGGCCGCAAGGGAATGTTTTTTCACCTTCCAAATCACTCATTGAGCAAATGCCTACTGAGGTCCTGACTTACCACAGACCAGGCTTGGGATCAGGTGTTGAGATCCGGAGATGAAGTTGTGTTAGGCTGGCCTAGGGAGTGCCCAAGTAGAGGAGATGTACCAGGTGACAACCAAGTCTAACCCCACGTAATTAATAATGAGAGCTCCCAGCTTCCAAGAGCCAGACATTTATATAGATTATCTGTCATTCTCACAAGTACATCTCATCCCCATTTTAAAGATAAAAAAAATAACATAAAAACTGAAACTTGGATTGGTGGAACTTGCTCACGCCCTCCAGTTAGCCATGGCAGAGGCAAGACTGTAACCCAAGATTTTGAGCAAGGCTCCCTTGATCAAACTTGATCCCAAAGCTCTGCCCATTCTACTATTCCCAGGTCCCTTTCAGTGTGACCAGCATTAAGGCCAAAGTCATTCTGATTTCTGGCCTTACTCCAGCCTGTCTTAGCCTTTCATCAGAGAGCAGCCATATCTATACTTTGAATTGATAGCGAAAGTGCAGGGATGTAAATATTCATGCTAATGACAGAGGCAGGGTGGAGGTAGGACAAAGCTCAATATTTATGCTTAACTAGCAGACAATCGGAAACTGTTATTAGAGGTTGGATCAAGATGGCATACAGAGAAGAAAACATGAAGCTTCAATGCCATCGGAATTGGCTCTGATTTTCTTGGCTAAGACGCCAAAGTCACGAGCAACAAAAGAATAAACAGGCCAATTGGACTTCATCAAAATGAAAAACTTTTGTACATCAAAGGATGCTATCCACAGAGTGACAAGGTAGCTGACAGAATGAGGGAAAACATTTGAAAACTACCTCTGATAAGACATTGATATCCAGAATATATAAAGGATGGCAAAAACACAAACAACCAGATTCAGGAAAAGTACTAGAATTGACATTTCTCCAAGGAAGATATACAAATGATTAATAAGCACATGAAAAGATGCTCAACATCACTAATCATTAGGGAAATGAAAAATCAAAACTTGAATGAGATGCCGCTTCATATCCGTCAGGATGACTGTTATCAAAAACAATACAAAACTAAGAAAATAACAAGTGCTGGCAAGGATGCGGAGAAATTTGAACCCTTGTGCACAGTTGTAATGCAAACCGGTGCAGCTGCTGTGGGAAACAGTATGGCAGTCCCTCAGGAAGCTAAAAATAGAATTACTATCATGACCCAGCTATTCCACTTCTGGCTATATACCCCAAAGAATGAAAAGAATTGAAAGCAGGGACATGAGGAGATACTTGTACACCCATGTTCACAGCAGGATTATTTACAGTAGCCAAAAAGTGGAAGAAACCCAAGCATCCTTGATAAACATAATGTGGTATATACATACAAGAGAATATTATTCAGTCTTAAAAAGGAAGGAAATTCCAACACATGCTATGACTTGGATAAAACTTGAAGACAACATGCTAAGTGAAATGAACCAGTCACAAAAGGGACAAAGACTGCATAGTTCCACTCCTGTGATGTACTTAGGGTTGTCAAATTCATGGACACCGAACAGAGAAGGGTGGTTGCCAGGAACTGGTGGGCAGAAAGGAATGGAAGCTGGTGTTTAATGGGTACAAACTTTCAGTCTGGGAAGAAGAGAAAGTTCTAGAGATTCATGGTAGTGCTGGTTGCACAATAACATAATTACTCCATGCCACTGAACTATAACACCTAGAAATGGTTAGAATTGTAAATTTTATGTAATGTATACTTAACCACAATTTTAAAAAGATGGTATTCAAAGGACATACATCTACGGACTCAAATTCCACCCCAAATTCTATTTAATGACAGAAAGAACACTTTAAAAATCTTTTAGAAGGGAAGTTGTTGCTTAAAGAGTGTAGAGTTTCAGTTTTGCAAGATAAAAAGTTCCAGGGACAGATGGGGATGAGGGCTGCACAATATTGTAAATATACTCAACACTATTCAACTCTACACTCAAAAACAGTCGAGGTAGGAACCTTTATGTTCTATAAATTTTACCACAATTAAAAATGAAAATCGGGGCTTCTGGGTGGCTCAGTCAATTAAGCGTCCGACTCTTGATCTCAATCCAGGTCTTGATCTCAGAGTCGTGAGTTCAAGCCCCACACACCCAGTGTGGAGCCTACTAAAAAACAAACAAACAAACAAATAAATAAAATAAAAATCTATTAGAACACTGGAAATCAAGAATGGGGGCTATCACCTACCAGAAACTGTAGGGAATTTCTGAATGATAGAAAGCAGTTGGGATTGGACTGAAGGAGAAACAGGAAGGAAAACATCTAGCGTGAAATACTTGCCAGAGTCCCCGCAGTGAAAACAGGTCAAGGAAGAGGAAGAGTGATGATCCAGGAAATTAACTGGGGTACTCTATAAATAGACAGCGGTCCTCAAACCTGAGGGGGCATCGCTATTGCCCAGAGCGTGGGTCCAGGCATAGATGTCCGCACCCCACCCCTGAGTGTCTGGTTCAGTTTGTCTGGGGTGAGACCTGAGAATTTGCCTTTCTAATAAGTTCCCGGGTGATGCTAATGCTCCTGGTTTAGAAACAGAGATTTGAGAAGGACTTTGAGAAACAGCTAGACCTATCAGCCCTTCCCCCTCTTCCACCTCTAATGAGGGACAGGCAACTGCATCTCTCCCAGGTGGAAGCGTTGAGTGCAGATTCTGAAGCCCCAGATTCATAGAAAACCCAAAGGGTGGGTCCAAGAATCTCCATCCTGGAGGACAACCCCCAGCACACATCCCGTTTCCCCCACAGTTCTGGGAGAGAGCAACTTGAACCATATGGAGGGTCATCATGCGCTTCCCGGGACTTCTGAAATCAAAGAAGAGTGGGCAGCCAAGAATATTTGAGGAAAGCCAACACTGGGAGAAGAAGAGCAACAATGTCAAGAAAGAGAATTAATGCACAAGGAGGTAGAAGTAATCAAAGAGACACTAAAACGTGTATAATACTGTCAAACAGACTCTAGAACACATATACACACACAAGGAAGAAGGGAGAGGAGGAGAAGATAAAGGAGGAAGGGAAAAAGAGACTTACACACACAGATTTGATTGTAGGCATTATATACATATATAATACATATAATATATAGAAAAGTGCACCAACATTAATAAAATAGCTCAATGTATTTTTACACTTATACATACCCTTGAAATCACCACCCAGATAAAAATAAACATCCAGCCCTCCAGAAGGCTCCCTACCCCCAAAGGTAATCAACATTCTGCCCTACGTCACTATAGATTTGTTTTGCCTGCCTTTGAACCTCATACAAATGGAATCAGAGATTATTGCTCTCTTGCATCTGCCTTCTTTCCACTCAATTTTATGTCTCTGAGAGTCATCAGTTTGTCCTTTTTCACTGATACATAGTTTTCCATATAAATAAATCACAATTTATTTTTTATTCTACAATTAATGGATATTTGAGTTTTTTTCAGTTTGACTGCTAAGAATAGCCATATACATGTCTTTTGATGAACATAGGAATGCACTTGTCTTTAGTATACACAGAGTGGCAAGTTTGGATGTAAGATTTACTTATGTTTAACTTCAGTAAATACTGTCAATTTTCCAAAATGGCTGTAGCAACAAGAATTCCAGTTACTCTATATCCTTGTTAACACTAGATTTATTAGTACTTTTAATTTTATCAAGTGATGGGGCAGGGAAGGATGGAGGATCATGTGGGGGTTTTATCCCTAGTTTTACTGAGAAATAATTGACATACATCACTGTATACGTTTTGGGGGTTTTTTGTTTGCTTGGTTGGTTGGTTGGTTTTGTTTTGTTTTGTTTTTGGAGAGGGAGAGAGAGAGGGCTGGGGGAGGGGCAGAGGGAGAGAGAGAATCTTAAGCAGCCTCCATACCCAGCGCAGAGCCTGACATAGGGCTCAATCTCACAACCCTGAGATCATGAGATGAAATCAAGAGTCAGGCACTTAACCGACTGAGCCACCCAGGTACCTCATCACTGTATAAGTTTAAGGCATACAACATGATGGTTTGATGTACATATGGTGTGAAATGATTACTAGAATAAGTTCAGCTAAAATACAGACAAAATTTAAAAAAATAAAAAAGAATGGAAAAAAAGACAAAAAAATTTCTTCTTTTGATGAGAACACTTAGGATCTATTCTCTTAACATCTTTCCTATATATCCTACAGCAGTGTCAGCTATTGTCATCATGTTGTACACTACATCCCTAATATTTATTTATCTTATTACTGGCAGTTTGTACCTTCTGACCCCCTTCCTCCAACTCCCTCTCCCCCGCTCACCATCCACCTCTGGTAACAAGTCTGTGGTTGTTGTTGTTCCTTGTCAATAATTTTTTTAGTTAATAGACTCTTTCTTGAGCCATTATAGTTACAGAGTTCCCACATACCCCTTCAGAAGATCATGAGGTTTTAATTTGCATTAGCCAAATAAATAAGGATATTGAGTACCTATTCATAGCAATTGACATTTGGATATCCTCCTTTGTGAAACAATCATTGCTGTCTATTTTTAAAATTAGATTGTATGTCTTTTGCTTATTGATTTGTAAGAGCTCTTTATATATGCTGGGTATGAGTCTTTTGTCAAATATATGTGTATTGCTAATATTCTCTACTAGCCTGTGGTTTGCCTTGTCTGTTAATGGTGCTTATAATGAATAGAAGTTATTCATATTAATGAAATCCAATTTATCAAGGTTTTCTCTTATGGTTTATACTATTTGTATCCTATTTTAAAAATCTTTGCATACCCCAAGATCACAGAGATATTCTGGAATGTTTCCTTTTAGATTCTTTATTATTTCATCTTTCACATTTGTATTTATGGTCCATCATGAATGTTGTACATGGTGTGAAGGGACCAGTTTCTTCTTTTTCTTTTTTTTTTCTTTACTGAAAAGTTGATATTTTCTTCATTGGTTTCCTATAGAACATTTGGCATAAATCAAATGATCATATATGGATGAGAGTGTTACTGGACTCTATTTTAGTTCATTGGCCTATTTGTTTATCCATGTATCACACTATCTTAATTTCTGTAGCTTTATAATAAGTTTATAGCTGGTAATGGAAGTCCTCAACTTTGTTAATCTTCCTCAATATTGCCTTGGCTATTCTATGTCCTTTGCTTCCGTATAAATTTTAAAATAAACTTGCCAATATCTTAAAAAAAAAAACTTCCTGGAATTTTATTGAGTTTGCATTAAGTCTGGAGGTCCACTTAAGGGAAATTCCTATCTTATCCATATTGTGTCTTCCAGTTCATGAACATGGTTTATCCCTCAATTTATTTCATTCTTCTTTAGTTTCTCTCAGGAATGTTTTATGGTTGGCAGTGTACTGGTCTTCAAAATCTTTCATTAGAGTCATTCCTAGATATTTTGTGTTTTCTGTTATTATAAATTATATTTTTTAAAGGTTTTTATTTATTTATTTGAGAGAGACATAGTGAGAGAGAGAGAGAGCACAGAAGGAGTGAGAGGGAGAAACAGGCTTCCTGCTGATCAGGGAGCCCGATACAGGACTCCATCCCAGGACCCTGGGATCATGACCTGAACTGAAGGCAGACGCTTAACCAACTGAGCCACCCAGGTGCCCCTATAAATTATGTTTTTAAATTTTTATTTTCCAGTTGTTTGTTGCTAGTATGTACAAGTATAAATGTGTTTTGTACATTAACCTTTTATTCAGCTCTCTTGCCAATTTACTTATTTAATACTTCATATTAGATTTCCTTATATTTAAACATACAATCTGTGAATGATACATTTAATTTCTTCCTTTCCAATATTCTACCTTTTTAAAAAATGGCTTAATAAAGTGTAGTTTACTATACTTATATTTATTTTAATAAAATTCACCAATTTTTGGTGCACAGTTTAATGAGTTTTGACAAATGTATACAGTCATGTAACCACCACCACAATCAAGATGTAGACTATTTCCATCAGCCAAAAAGTCCCCTCAGTGCCCCTTTGCAAAAAGGACTGGAAAAAAAGTCATATTGTTAGCCCCTTCCTGGGGCACAGAGGGAAAAGCCTGAGTTAAGTAGCATGGGGTTACAGAACGTTCACAAGGCAGCTAGATTCTCTGGAAGAAGAAGAGTGGGGGGTGAAGCTTCTCCATGAAGTTGTTCTTCAATCCTACTCGCACACTAAAATCAGCTCTTAAAAATACTGCTACCTGGACCCAAACCCCAGCACGCCTGATTTACTTCATCTGTGATGGAGTCCAGGCACTGAGTATCTTTTCAAATAGACTCTCAAGGTCATTCTCATGCACAACCCCCAATGCTAAGAACTTATTAGGCTAAAGGCAGTAATTTTTGCAGGTGGAGGACAACTTTTTTAAAATTGTAAAAACCATATAGCAGCTGTCACTAAAGGAAATGATTTGAGGAGAAAAAGAATAGATAATCCTATCGTTCTTGCACAGCAAATATTCTCAACATGCAGACGTATTTTTGCACAACTGTACTCACTTTATGACGCAATTTTTCTTTATTTACCATTTATTGTGAACTTCTTGCCTATATCCCTTCATAAAGAGGTAGTGAAGGATAGCGGATCTGAGTGTGGGCTTTGGAGTTAGACAAACCTGGGCTAAAATCTAAGCTTTTTCACTTGCAAGCTGTGGATCTCCAGCAAACCACCTAACATACTTGAACTTTATTGATAGACTCTAGCTGAGAGGTAGAAATAATGGTACCTACCTCATAGGTTCATTCTGAGGATGGATGTTTGTAAAGAAACAACAGCAGAACACCTTGCACACTTTGGGCTTTCAATTAATAGTAGCCGTTACTACCATTGGAACAAGTGAGGTTATCCACTGAATGGAATGCTATTCTAGGGCAGTAAATGCAAACAGACCAAGGGCTTGGGAGATAAAGGAAGGGATTTCATTTACCTTCAGCAACAAAGACTTAGGCACCGTGGGGAGAGACTTGTGAAAGTGGCTCTGTGTGTGTGTGTGTGTGTGTGTGTGTGTGTGTGTGTGTGTGTGTGTGTGTGTGTGTGTGCTAAAGAGCTGGGAGTCCTGGGAGTTCTAGAGCAATTTCTCTTGTTTTCTCTCCTTGAGGCTGGAGAACCAGACTGACTACAAGGAGGACGGAGGAAACATCCCTCCTTGGGGGTCTTGGACTTACCACAGGACGTGAGGCCCTCAGGAGGGAAGAAAAGTATTCTTATGTCAGGCAGATGGAGTGGGAATATCAGGCCATTTAACTTGACTGTTAAAAATAATAACAATATAGGGGCACCTGAGTGGCTCAGTCAGTTGAGCATCCCACTCTTGATTTCAGTTCAGGCCATGATCTCAGGGTTGTGAGATTAAGGCCCTCCCCTCCCCTTCCATCAGGCTTCACGCTCCGTGGGGAGTCTGCTTGAGGATTCTTTCCCTCCCTCTCCCTCCGCCCTTCCCCCAACTGATGCATGCACATGCACAGGTATGTGCTCTTTCTCTCTCTTTCAAATAAATAAACAAATCTTAAAAATAATGATAATATAAGTTTATAGAGAGGACTATTCCAGGCACTTCAATCAACTCAATTAAATTAAGCATTTACTTCTAACAACAGTCCTATGATGTAGGTATTCTTAGTAACCCCATTTTACAGATGAGGAAACCAAGGCATAGAGCAGTTAAGTAAACTTGCCCAAGGTTACACAGCAAGTGGTAGGGTCAGAACGGAAAACCCAGAGACCACGCTCTTAATTAAGCAAATGAAGTGAGACATATTAGTTACACTACAATTAATTGTGAATGGTCTTTGGAAAGATAGCATATCATAATTTGCTCAGCCCATTTCCTTTTCATTTCATATTTTCCACTTTCAGGGGTAGAAAGCATCTTCATGCATATAGCTTTTCGCTTTTGTCCAACTGACCTTCCTAGGATTACTTCCTGTGGATGGCATTACTCGGTCCAATGGAATAAACTATGTTTGGTTGTTGCTACATGTTGTTGTAGTGTTTACCACACAGGCTGCACCAGGTGACAAAGTCACTAGCAGGATATGAGGACTCTCACCGCCACCTCAAATGGCACGGTTGGAATTATTTGTATAAATGAATATACATTTGAAAATACATATTTTTTTCAAATTTGAGAACTACAAAAGCTGGAGATTTGCAGCAGAGGCTTGCTGGTCAGCTGTGCTCCTGGGAGTTTCCCTTTACTCAAGGCCCCTTTATTCACCTCATCTGAACTTGAACCATAGTCTGCCATCAGGTGAGATCCTGGACTTCCAAACTATCTGGAACTTGGGAAGGTGAGGGGGCACACACTTCTGATCTTTCATCTTCAGCATGCACTGAATGCCACAATATTTTGGCCAGGTTTCTTTTCCACTTCACAAGCTGGCTTTCCCCACACAAACTGGGAAGACTTTTACGCCAGGCTAGCTGTCCCCTTGGTCACTGAAACCAGTACTTCTCAGACTTTATGTGTCTACAAAACACCTGAGATCTTGTAAAAAATGAAGATTCTGATTCAGTGCATCTAGGGCAGGGCCTGAGAGCCCAACAAATCCCAGATGATGCTAACGCTGCTGGTCCTAAGAGCTTAGGCTCCTTTATTCCTTAGATAAACCAGATAGCAGAGAAAGCCCAGGCCATCCGGATCAGAACCCTCTAACTCCAGCTCGACCTCTGACAGCCTGCAGGGCCTCTCTGAGCCTCAGGTTTCCCATCTGTACAATGAAAGGGTGAGACTAGACCCTCTCTGAGTCCCTTCTAAGATTTTCATTTCGATCTTGGATTTCTTTAGCCTACTCATGTTATTTTTCACATAATATTTACTCAACAAAGCAATATTTAAGCTCCAAGGATGAGCACAGGCACCTTTGTAAACACCAGCAACGTAAGGATGAACAAGAGAGACACGGTCCCTGCTTTCATGGGAGTGCAAGTCTAGTGAGGAAAACAAGCAAATTTTAGAGTTTGGAAATTGTTTGTTTGGTAAGTGTTTCGGTGGGAAAAAGCTCAGGGCCCTGTGGGAACAAACAGAAAGCAGATCTCACTCAGACCGATGGGAATCAGAGGAGAGTTCCCAAAGGAAATTATTACCGAGCTGACCCAGGAAGGAGTGATCCAGGTGAAGCCGTGCAAGGGAAGGGGGGCTGTGTTCCAGGCAGAGGGGAAGGCATGGCACAGGCCCAGACTCAGAACTCCCCCTATACTCATGCTCCTCCTCACCCCAAACTTTCGGCAGAGGGCTCTCTCTCTTGTTGGCTCATTCATTCTTCTCACCATTTGTCATCCATTGAGCAAGGCTGAGTTGAGGGCTTTTGTGTCACACACTCTTCTAGGGGGCAGGAAGAGAATATAAAACTAACACCACCAGGCACTGTGCTTAAAAAGACCAACATGTCCGCAAGTAACTACCACACAATGTGAGGACTGTAATAATCCAGGTAGCGCTGGTGGGGGGGGGGGGGGGTTCGGGAAACAAGTGAGATTGTGTGGGCAGGACTTCTAAGCCTTTGAAGGGATGGAACACGACTGGCTTTTGCTTGACGTCATGGGCTTCTCCTGGGGGTGCCCAAGCTCCCAGCTTGGTTCAGACCTAGACTGCCTCTCCTTTCAAACCACGCCCCTGGCAGTGCCGCCATTGGACAGTAGAGGGCGCGAAACGACTGCACTTGATACAAACTGCCTGCTGCTTGGCTATCCACGAAGGACTGCTTTCATGAAGGCGTGGGCAGATGAGAAAATAGATAAAATCCAGAGAGGGGAAGAGATGTGCCCAAGATGACACAGCTGCTCAGTAGCAGAACGAGCACACACCACTAGGCCCAGGCAATTTACTCTGCAATGCTCTAAATGTTCTAAAACTCTCAATTTGTATAATTCAGGATGTTTCTAGAAACATTTTTTCTTTTTCCTTTTTTTAAAAAGATTTTATTATTTGAGAGAGAGCAAGTGAGAGAGAGAGCACAAGAGAGAAAGCGTGAGCAGGGGGGAGAGACAGAGGCAGAGAGAGAAGCAGGCTCCCCACTGGGCAGAGAGCCTGCTGCGGGATTTGATCCCACAGCCCTGGGATCATGACCTACACGGAAGGCAGATGCTTCACCGACTGAGCCACCCAGGCGCCCTTCTTTTTCCTTTTTTTTCCCCCCGCTGTCATGTAGAGGCATATTTTGGTTTATAAACCTCTTACAAATACAACATATATAGGGGCTCCTGGATGGTTCAGTAGGTTAAGCATCCAACTCTTGATTTTGGCTCAGATCATGATCTCAGGGTGGTGGGATGGAGCCCTATGTCAGGCTCTGCGCTGGGCGTGGAGCTGCTTAAGATTCTCTCTCTCTCTCTCTCTCCCTCTGCCCCTCCCCCCCAAAAAAGCCAGCAACAATAACGACAAATATAATATATACATAAGTGCTTTCTCTTTCTTCCTAAATCTGAAGTTGGGGTCCCATTTCCCGGAGAAAGTGCAGTATTTCAGAGTACAGGCTCTGGAACAAGTCTGAGTTTGAATGCAAGCTCTGTCTCTTCTTGGTATGACCTGCATTTCTTAACTGCTTCTCTGGATCCTAATCTTTGGAATCAGGCAATGATCACACACATACCTCCCGAAGCTGTTGTCAGGGTTAAATGAGTTGATGGAAATGAAGTGCTCTGACGATTCCTGGTCATTCAGTCTGTCAACATGTGCTCTTATTTTCATTTTCCTGGTTGAGCAGCACTGGTCAGCCGTCGCATTCTGTGCCTGTGTGGGTGAAGAGCCCAGCCATGGCTACTCCAGCCCTTGCAATCAACCTTGTTTGGGTTCAAGTCCCAGTTCTGCCCTGTCATTTATAGGCTGTGCCATCATGGTGAGCAAGCCCCTTCACTGCCCTGGGCCACAGTTCCTCATTCCTCAAATAGGGCTGATAATGTCACCATTATTATTACCACTTCTGCTAATGCAGCAAGAATTCCTTTTAGTTCTGTTCAGCAAATATTTTCTCATGCCCTGTTATGCCCTAGGCCCCTGTGCCGGGTCCCAGAGAGAAAGAGACAAATAGGTCAAAGCCATGTGTGTGAGGATCTAGTAGTCAAGTGGGCTGGATAGGTCGGTGATCGTACAAATTACCAAAGCCTGTGATGAATACAAGGAAGGAGCGCTGGCGAGGGAGCTCCAGGAAGTCTTCCTGGAGAAGGTGAAATCTCAGTTGGCTTTCAAAGGATGAATAAGAGTTTGCCAGACTCATCTTCCTTTAAAGTCAATGGAGATAGTTTGTGGAATCAGGAGTCCCAAATGGGAAGTCTGTTGTGTATACCAGCCAGAGCTTTTCTTTCATCTTAGCCTCATGGACCCCGACACCCATTATCCACGCAATCTCCCTCTTTCCTCCCAGACAACCCTCGGAGGGCAGGCTGGTGAATCAGACCAGCGTTAGAAGGAGAGGAACCCACATCATCACCCTGTATTCTGGGGTCTACCTCCCATGAAGTTGTGAACCCTCTATAGGCAGGTACTGTGTCTAAGTCACTCTCTGGATCCCCAGCTTCTGGCCCAGGGCCCGGCTCAGAGGACCTCGCTCAGTAAATGTTTGCTCAATTGAATTGAACTGAACTGAACTGAACTGGGCCCAGAATTCCTGACTCTTTCCAGTCAATGTTTTTGTTTTCCGGTCTTGGCAGGAAGCAGAGGGTACATGCTAAGAGGTAATTGAAGAGCATGTAATAAACAAATTATTTAGATGTCTGGATGGAGTTAGAGGAAATAAAGACAACGAAGCACCCGGGGAGGAGCTGCTGTGAGAAGCTGTTACCCCCCAGGCCTGTGGGGGCACAGGAAGGAAGCTGGTACAGGACTTGGGGAGAGCTGCAGGCAGCAAAGGGGCTGCCCATCAGGAGCTCTGGGTGTAGCCAGCACTGCCAAACCACAGCTTGGCCAGGGGCCCCGGGACATCAATGCCCACCCTGGTGCAGGCCACAGAAGGCAGCCTGACTGGGCACAGACTCGAGCGAGGAAAAGCCAAGCACAGATCTGGATGGAGAAATAGGGAATATCTAGCACAAGCAGTTTTTCTCAAAATACGGCCCCCATTGCAACAGCATCAGAAACCTTTCGGGAGCTTGTTTCAAAAGCCGATTCCTAGGCTCCAGTCCAGACCTACTAAATCAACACATCTATCCGTGGGGACTGAGGATCTGTACTTTCAGAAAACTCCTCAAGGTAACTATGGAAATCACCTGGGGATCTCTGGAAGGTATGGAATTATAAGAATTCTGAATGTCATTAATTCATAACTTGAACCTACAGGATCAGGTTGTGGTATGGGGTCTGATGAGGTTGGTTTTCCATCTACTGCTTCCAAAGCACCAGGGGACTTCATTCAGTCATTCATTCATTCATCTGCATTACTGAGCATGTGCTAACGTCTGGGCCCTATAGAGGGTTCTGGCTGCACAAAGGTAAAAAAGGATGGTCCCCACATGAATATGCTAGGATAACCTCTTACATCCCATGTAGGGATTCTTCTAGGACTTCAACAGTCATTCCGACCATGTGCAGATGATTCTTCAGTGTGCCTGCAAGCACCAGCTCTGGGCAGGTAAAGTAACAAGCTAAACCCATGGTTTCAACAACCATCATACTTTATGACGCCCAAATACTTATTTCTCCTGAGTGTGGGTGTTCAGCTGCCTATGAAACATACATTTAGAGGCTCCTGAAGCCCCCCGCCAATCTACATGACCCTATGGGAACTCATCTTCCATCCCCCCCACCCCCCAAGTCTCCCAACCTCAATGAGAGGTATCATCATCCAGCCTGTGTTTAAGCAACAACCTAGGAGCCATCTCAACACTGCTCCCTCCAAGTGCCAGATATCAGGCGCTTGGTCCATCCACTCAACCTCCTAACTCTCCCATTCTCTCACTCTCTAGGTTTCTAGCAACACTTCAGATCATCTAAATTTTCCCGCTGTATTACTGTAATGACCTAACAAGCTCCCTTGTTCCTTCTCAAGCCACTATTGTCAGAGGGATCTTTTAAAAATGCAAAATCTAAGCATATCACTCCCCTGCTTAAAATCTCCAGTGCTCCCCAGTGTCCTCAGGGCCTAGTCCGGCCTCCTCACTGTAGCACACAAGGCTCTTCACACCTGGCCAGGTCTGAGTTTCTACCTCATTTCCCACCACTTCCCACACCCTGCCCACCCCGCACACCCTCATCATAGATTTTAAGTTCATGCACTTGCTCCACCTTCTTCCCAGAATGTTCTCCCGCTTTTCTACCTGGTCAGTTCCTCCTTGTCAATCAAAACTCCAGTGTCATCTTATCCTTGAAGTCTTTTCTGAGCCACCAAGCTGGATTAGTCTGTACTCCTTTAGTATCTTGTTCTCATTTCTCTGGTAGATTTTATATCTCACCACGTTGGAATAGTCTATTTATCTCTTCTATTAATCTGTGATCTCTACAAGGACAAGATCAGCCATGCCTAATTTGCCTGTATATTTCAGGGCCTAACAGAATGTCTTCCTTTTACCAATTGTGGGGGAGGGAGGTTGGATTAGACAGATAAACTGAATTAACAATGGCCTCTTACATGGAAAAAGATCTCCTGAAAGAGGACCTAGAGCAGACTGCTTCATTAAATTCACTAATTTTGCCCAGAGTTTCATCTGGTTTCACAACTAGTGGAGTATACCACGCACTACACCAGGTTCTGTGTCAATATCTCTTCCCTCAGGGACCTGTGATAGTAGAGGGGACATCATCTTCCTTAGGCTCATTCAGGTTGCAAGGAAAAGACATACTCAGTTTCTTAGGTGCTGATGTAAATGGCTAGATTAAAATATTCCTTACATGGAAGGGTTTCCTGTACAGAAGTAAGGAAGTATGAGAGCCTCCCCCTTCCATCAGCAGCAACCCAGTTCCTCTGGAGCAGCACCCCCAATACAGGGACATCAAGAAGATCTCATGGAGGATAGACTCAACCAGCTGTTGCCCCAATAATGCTAACTTACAAACCACCTCCAAACCCCAGCATCTTAAAACAACCACCATTCCTTCACAGTTTGGTTCTACTTTATATTTTTCTCTTTCTTCTGGGACCAGCAAACCTGGGGCAGCCTTTTTATGGCAGAAGAAGTGCAAGAAGGATAAGCTTAACCAGGCAAACACATTTCAAGCCTCTAATTGTGTAACATCTGCTAACATCACATTGGCCAAAACAAGTCACATGGCCAAGCCCAGAGTTGAGCAGGGAGAAGTCCATCTACTTCTTGTGTAAGGAACTTCAAGGTTACATGGCAAAAAGCATGGATGGAGGGAGGAGGGAAGAATTGGGGCCAACACAATCTACACTATCTTGTTTTTCAGACTAGAGGTCATCTTAAAAGCAGACATCAGTGACTCCATTTTTTTGTCTCTTCACATATAAGCTCCATAAAATCAAAGACTTCATGCTATCCCCAGAACCTAGAATAGAGCATGGCATATAGCTGGTGCTAATCAATATTTGATGAACAAATGAATACTTCTTGCTGCCTTCTCCTTACATTCTCACTTCCCAGGAGATGCCGTCTGATCAGATAGATTTGTTACCATCAAATTCCCTGCAAACTAAGGAGTTTAGACTTTTCCAGTACGTAGGCCAGGGCGAAACATTGTATATTTTCAAGCAGAGGAGTAACTTGTTCAAATCTGTGCTTTATCAAGATGAACCCGTTATCAGTATTCCAAGAATAAAGTGAGAGGAAGCTGGGACTCCAATTGGGAGGCTATCTGTAAGAAAAATACGGAGTTCCTGCGACAGAAAGCAAAGCTTGGGAAGGATGGGAGAAATATGGGGGTAGAATAGAGAGAACAAGTCATTTTCTTGAATGGCAAGAGAGAGCAAGTGCTTGGAGCTTGGAGCCCAATGGACAAGGAATAGGCTTGTAGGCTGGAGCTGATCTGTTAGTTTGGAACTTGTTGGATGTGAAGTGCTTCTGAGACATCCAGCTGGATGTAGCTAGGAGAAACCAACAATTCAGAACTGGCCTTCAGAAGAGATTTCTCATTAATACCTTAATTTTTCATTTATATCAAATACTACATTTATATATAATACCCACTTAGGCAAACTCTCCTAAACCTCCTGTATACCCCCACCAGTTAAAGATCAGGCAAGCAGCTTGTTGCAAGTTGTTTGGTTTTCATAAGTCTCTGCACGGAGGCGCGAAGAGCAAAGGACAACAGCAGGAAATCAGAGTCCAAGAGACACAATTGGCCACAGCCAGGCATGAGCACTTTTCTTTCCCTAGAAGTTAAGACCCCACCAAGGACAGCCCTGGACTTTCATGCAATCAACAACTATTTACTATTCCCTTCTCTGTGCCAGGCACTGTGCTCAGGGCCAGAGACACAGAGATGAGTAAGGAAAAGTGATCTAGGTAAGAGCAACCAAGTGATACAGGATCTTGGACAAATGTTCAATGGGGGTTCGAGACAGAGGCTGGTCAATTCTGACTACAGGGTGGAAGATAGTAACAGACATCAAAGGTTCAGGAAAGGTTCAGGTGGATGGGCATGGACAATAAAGAACATTCCAGAAGTAGTGCCCAGCGTGAGCCAGGGCTTGTGACAGAGGTGAGCCAGCATGCTGCATTAGTGTTTCAGAAGGGCTGGCATGTGGGGGCAGGAGGGTGTGGAGGAGAGGGGTCAGGAGAGACCAAGATGCTGCAGGGCTCAGATGACACATGGCTTTGAACACCACGTGAAGGAATTCAAAGTGCAACCAGGGTTTCCTGTCCCTGACACTTCACATCAGGATCCCAAAGGTCTGGCTCTCCCTTTGTTAAGAGAACAAGCTAACTCATAATGAATCTGATTGCTTATCTAAAAGTCGATAAAAATACTTTAATCCCTTGCATGACATGTTTATGATTAAAGGCTTACAAATCACATGCACGGAGCGCTCAGTTTCAAAGTGCCGTCATGCACCTCACCTCATTTTAGTCCTCACGGCACTTGAGAGGCAGGTGTTACCAACATCTGATTGATAGATGAGACATTTAGGCTTAGAGTCCCTAATAAATACTTCTCACAGTCATCATGAAAACTTTTTTTTTTTTAACCCATAAAGATTAGTGTGAGAATATCTAACTGAGGGGGTGTGTGTTCTCTGTTCTCAGGAATGAGAAAAGTGTGTTCAGGGGCCAAATGACTTTCGGAGAATTGTGTTGGTTGGGCCAGCGGTTTCCAAATACCCTTAAGCTGTGGACCAGCTGCATCACATTGACCCAGGAGTTTCTTAATAATACAACATAAGTTTTCACTTTCAGCGATTTTCAGATTTGGTAGGTCAGGAGTGAGGACCAGAAACTAATATCATGAACGAGCTCCCCAGGTGATTCTGATGCACAGACAGCTAGAAAATTGATCAGTTGGCTTCTTTTGGTTGCAGATAACTTGAGGCCCTGATGATGAAAGTGTGTCCCAGAGGCCACCTGCCATGGCTTCACTCAAGTGGCTTAATAATGATGTAGTCTCCTGGACCCAACCCAGACCTACCAAATCAGAGTCTCCAGAGGTGGGGCCATGGAATCTATTTTTTATTTTATTTTATTTTATTTTTTATTTTAAGAGAGAGAGCTGGGGAGGCGGGGAGCGGAGAGAGAGGGAGAGAGAGACTCTTAAGCAGGTTCCATGCCCAGCATGGAGCCCGACAGAGGGCTCCATCTCACAACCCTAAAGTCATGACCTGATCAGGAGTCAGACACCTAACCGACTGCACCACCCAGGCGTCCCTGGAAACTATATTTTAAACAAGCTCCCAAGACCTGCTTGTTAACTTACTTAACACATATCTCCTAAGGTCTTGCTATGTGACACTGTCTCGTGGGGGTGTAATGGTGAACAAGACCCACAACATCCCTCTCCTAAAGACACTTGTATTTTGGCTCAGCCTTTTGAATGCTAGGGTTTGGTAACAACACCTACTTTAAAATAATGCAGGTTGCTGTAAGACTATAAGGATCAGTAGAGAAGATGGAAGCCTCGAGGAACCCCAGAACAGACACTCCACTGGGCCCAGGCGAGCCAGGAAGAAATGCAGTTTGGAAGTGGAAGGATGTAAGGTGGACCTCAGCAACAGGACCCCCTGTTGTGGTTGCCCCAGTCATCCAGTGCTGGTCACAAACCACTCCCAAGACAATGGCTCAAAACGACCATTTTTGTTTTTAATACCTCATCATTCAATGTGTTGGCTAAATGGTTCTTTTACGGGTCTTCTCTGGGTTCAGCTGAGACAAGCCTGCCATGGCTGGGCATTTCTCCTATCTCCTCTCCGTCCCGGGCTTCTACACGGCGTCGTGGTCTCAGGGTTCTGAGAGGGCCAGTCCTCATACGCAAGTGTCTATTAAACGTCTGCCTGAGTCCTGTTTCCTGATGCCCCATCGACCAAAGCAAGCCACTCTGGCTGAGCCTCAGTGTGGGAGGGCACTGCACGGGGGTATGGACACCAGGAAGTCAGTTTTGTGCAAGTAATTTGTGTAACATTCAACCACAGTTACTCTGGCTGTCTCTTGATCTTGGGCTTTCTTTGTGTGTCTTCACATTTTTTCCCGCTGTGTCCTCCAGTTGAAATTCCTCCGTGAAGGAATCCAACTGATCTTACTAAGCACGTCCATGGCTCATGGGCTTCCTAACTCTAGGACTCAGAAGGACTCCCAGAAGGGCTGGTATAAAGGAGATGAGGTGACCATGGGTATCAGAGGTACCACAGCTAAACCTCCCATGGAAGAGTCATGAAATTCCTGTGGTCACTGCTACAGTCACCTGGATATAAAAATGTCTTCCCATACTATTATCTGGGAGCAAAATTTTGTGTTTGTATCGGTTACCTAGATTTTTTAAAAATATTTCCTTATTTTTGAAGTGCTATGCATCTGTTGTAGAAGATTTGAAAAATATGAAGAAAATCACCAGTTGTTATAAACTGAATGTGTCCCCCAAAATGTCTATGTTGAAACCTAATCCCTAATGCATTTGGAGGTGGGGCCTGGGGCAGGTGATTAGCTCATGAGCGTGGAGCCCTCATGAATGGGATCGGTGGCCTTATAAAAGAGACCCCAGAGAGTTCTCTCACCCCATTCCATCATGTGAGAACCAGGTGAGAAGACAGCTGTCTTTAAACCTTGGAAGCACATCCTCACCTGACACTGAATCTACCAACGCCTTGATCTTGGAATTCCCAGCCTCCAGAACTGTAAGAAATAAATGTTTGTTGTTTATAGGCCATCTAGTGTATGGTATTTTGTTATAGCAGGTGAACAAACTAAGACACTGGTCATATCATTATCTAGAAATAATTACTCTTAACATTTTACTGTACTTTCTTCTGGACTTTCTATGTTCATAAACGTGTTTTTCTTTACAAAGTTATGCTATGAATACAGCTTTTATCTTATTCTCTTTATCTAAACTATATCACTAGCATTTTCCCAGGTCATTTCAAACTCTTTGTAAAATAATTCTAAGAGACGATAATCTGTGGGACATAGGGTTATATATTCATTCAGTCCCTTATTTCATCTTTTTTAGCAATTATCAACAGTGCTACAATAATCCATTTCTGCTCATAAGGCTTTATCTGCATTTACATTTTTCTTTTGAGTAGATCGGGTCCATATTTTTTCCTTATATAGCACGGTTTTCAAGATTCCTTCAGTGTTTCTCAATAAATAGCGAAAGAGATCTTTTTCCTCCTGAATGGGACGGACACTCTCCTCCACTCCATATGCCAAGGCTGGCTTTTGCAGAATAGGCCCACTTCCTCTTACTCTACAGTCCTTGTCTATCCTCATTTCCGTGTGGGTGCACAGGATAGCCAGGCTGGGTTGGCTTTTCGATGACTTCACCAGAACCAGAGACAGAGCTGTACATGTTCCCACGGTCACCTCTTTATCCAAACCATGGAAAATTGACTTTATTTTTTTCATAACTGGCACAGGCTATGTTTAGGTCAGGAACCCAACATTAACTACAAAGACTGACCTCAACCCAGGGAACTTGAGAAGAAACTAGATAACACTGTTGGGAAATTGTTCTCTCATGTGAATTGGCATTTGAAATATGTACTAGTATTATGTACACTTTTTTATGCCAATGAACCAAGTGTAATGGAAAATAATATGCTGGCCTTAGTAAGTCAAGGGACTTGGACTGACTGAAACATATCAATAAGGCAATCCAATTTCAACTAATTTTGTCACTCATCACACTCTTATTAGGTGCCAGATTCTATCTAGGTTCCCAGCATAAAAAGAAATGATATGAGTTCACAGTGAGGGCAGCAGGCTTGCTCAATTGTATATGACGTGTTAAGTGTAAATCTAGCGGAATCTAAGTGCAGAAGGAGGGGCTCCTGGGTCTGCCTATGCAGTCAGAGAAAGCTGGTTACTCAGACTGTGTAAGACTGAGAGAGAAATGAGGACTGCCCTCAATGCTTTGGACCCTATAATGTAAAGATAAAATATTGTCATGGGTGCTGACAAAATTGGGGCAGCTTCCCAAGGTTGAGACTGTACATGATTCTAGATTACAATGAAATTGAAACCACAAGACATCAAGAAGGTTTTAGCCCCCCTCTATTCCCCGGTAATTTTTATGATGGATTTTATTCACCCTGCCGTTCCTGGTCCTCCTGCCTAAAGATGAAGGTCACAGGCCCCAGAGCTGGTTTGGAATTAGCTCAGTCAGCAACACAGGTAGACAACAAAGGGGTGTGTCCTTGACCTATAGACCTTCTGCCAGCACAACTATGTGACTCCCAGATCTAGAGAGGCAGGGGCAATGTCCTAATTCCTTTAATTGTTTCACACAGAAATTGAGAGTGCATAGTGACACCTAATCACAGATTAATTATACCTTATTTGGGACACCACTGCTCATGTTTCTCCCTTAGCTTATCTCCTATATTTTCTTATACTCCCTATGTATCTACATCTGTCTGTATCTCTTTTCTGTCTGTTGGTCAATTAATTATTAAGCTCGCAAGCAGAATTCCAGAAAGAACTCCAGAAGGACTTTAGATACAACCGAACTTCTTGCTCCCTGCAGAAAGCTAGGCAATTTTTTGAGAAGAGGCTTACGGCCCTTTGCACACCCTGCTCAGAAATAATAGTCACAGCCTACATGGCGTCATGGCATCATGACCCGATTCAGGGGATTTTTCCAAGAGCCTTCCAAAAGGGGCATGTACATTAATAACTACATGGGAGTCAGTATGCAATAAGAAGCATGAAAGAACAGACCAAATCCACAGGGGTGAGGGGATTAGACTGCTCATAACCAGTTGGGATAATCTAGGAAGAAGTAGCTTGTCAGATGGGCTTTAAAGGATGGGTAGGATTTCAAAGGCAGCGATGGTCGAATGATCTGTTTTAGGAGGTTGACGTGGGTCACCTTCATTCTTCAAGAGGAAGCAAGAAAGAGATTTGTGCCAGTGGTTGGGCTGCATGACCGCGGATGGGCAAGGTGGCAGCAACGAAGACCAAACTGAGAGAAGCCCAAGAAGACAAAGAAATGGACAGAGGGTAATGTTTTCTGATATAATAGCTGGAGAACTTCACCCTGGAACACGGAATGTTGGATGAAGAACAGTATCTAGGTAGACCTTGGTGGCTGCCACATGAAGTCGGTCCCTGATCACTGCTCAGGCATGTTGGCAGAAAATCTTATGACTCTCATCAACCCATACCCTGTATGCGGAGACGGCTTAGAAACTCTGACGCCCCTGGCCGAACACAGATTCCTTACACTTCACATGTGACTCGTGTTTATGGAGGCATCGTTGGACAGTCTGTTTGAACTTCAATGCAGTGACTGTGTCACTGCATGGAAAAAATGAGAGCAACATCCTAGCAGGACGCCGGGGCGCAGTTGAGGAAATCCTGTGGTATGTCATCCACGCAATACTAGAAGGTCACCAGAGCACTGGGCAGGATGAACGGTGGCCCCTGTTCTTGAAATGTCACCAGGGATTGGAAGCACGGTTTTCTTTTGGGCCCAGATCAGGTTTCCAGTGTCTCAAGAATGGAATGGTCAGCCAAGCTAGAACAGATTTCAGATGATTGTCTTTCCATGGGGCTGTGACTTCCAGTCAAGGTGTGGGTAGCTGAAGTCCTCCGTCTGACTTCCCAGCCATTTTCTTACCAGCTGTGTCAGGAAAGCACCACTCTTGATCTCGAGATCACTGAAGTGATTTTTCTTACTCCTTTACCCTCATCTGAAGCTCTCTTTCTATTCCATCCTTCAGTCACATGCATTGCCAGTAGAAGTAAGAGCCCTTGACCTACGACTGTTTCTTTCAAGCAAGCTACACCGTGTTTGTGCCCTGGTCATAATTACAGCCTTGAATTGTTAATAACCTGGGCTTTGTACTTGGTCAGTAAAATTTAGAGGGAGCCAAAATGTAAAACGAGGTAGTTTTTTTTTTTTAAAAATGATGCATACAGCATTATGCTTTTTCCCCACAAAGAATGTACTTTTAAATAGGTTATACATCACATGGTACATAAGTCAGAAGGTACAAAAGGGTTTATGGCAAAAGGTAAACACTCATCCCTCCCCTGCCCCCACTTATCCAATTCTTCTTCAGGAGGTAATGACCTTCTCAGTTTCAGGTTTGTGTGTACTCTACACACTCCAATGTGTTTATTTTAGTGTCTACTTCTCTTAGCAAACATCACCACCACTGTGACTATCCCCATTACCACCTCCTCTCCAATCACATGGTTAGCTTCCTCCTGGCCCCAGGAGAGCACAGTCAGATGGATGGAGTCCGAGATCCAAGGTCAAGAACAGAAAGCTGAAAGCCTGATAATGATCTACTAGGGGTCCCTATTTGCCTGCAGGGGATGGCCTCTATCTCCTGTCCCCTCCCCTTCTACCCCTTTAAATGGTTAAGAAGCTGATGCTGTGTCCCTTGGCCCCATCGATCTAAGCATCAATGATACCTACAAGACCATGATTATCTCTTGGTAAAATTTCCCATCCTCTTAGTTTATCAGACTAGGTTCTTAGAGTACATATATTGGAGGCTACAGGGCAGAAGTTATAAAACTTCAGCGTACATAAGATTCTTTTAAGATTTTATTTCTTTCTTTGAGAGAGAGAGATCAAGTGCACGTATGGCTGGAGGGGCAGAGGGAGAGGGAGAAGCAGGCTCCCCGCTGAGCAGGGAGCTGGGCTGGATCCCAGGACCCTGAGATCATGACCTGCGCAGAAGGCAGATGCTTAACCGACTGAGCCACCCAGGCACCCCTTTATAGTTAATTATAAAATGCAGGTTCTTGGGGTCTGCAAGCAGAACCAGAAGGTCTGAGCTGAGGCCAAAAATCTGCTTTTACAAAAGGACTCCTTCTCTCAAGGTGATCTTGTTATGTGGTTCCTGGATCAAAGTTTTACAAATGCTGCTTTCAGTCTTTTCCCTGACTCTTTGCCCTAGAATCTTCTATTAGGGTGTTTCTTGAATATGTCCTTTATGGTTGCTGGTTTTCCAAAGCCACGACCTCTGTATGACTATTCTACATTGCCTGGGTATTTTTCTCTCTCTCCTTCTAGTGTTGGACATATGAACCTTAAAGGTGTGGTTGGGAGACCTGACAAACCCATTCTCCCTGGGTTTTGTAAGATGACACCACCCATTGCTTAAATACCATCAGCCACAGTTTAGGATACCAGCTCTCATTCCCTGCATTTCCCATCATTTCTCTTTGTTTCTAAAGCCACAACATTCTGCTGAGTTTCCAGAACAGGATCTCAAAATCCCTAGACTTACCTTTCCATTTCTTGTGTAGCAGCAAATCCACGTGGTGGTCTGTGGGCCTATTATGCTCCCTCTGGTCCTCTGGCATATCTATAGTGTGTGCACCAGGAAATTGTTTTTCCAACTCAGGTCTGTGTATCCCTAAGGGTTCACTCAACTGTTCTTGAAGGTCTGAGACCCCTCTGAGAGCACTCATTATGTTATTTTTGCATTTACATAATATTAAAAATGTATGCATACTCTGGATCCTATGGCTGACTCCCTTATAACAGAGGCCTGCTACGTGATTTCAGTTCCCTTATTTCAATCTGTGCTTACCATCAGGTTGCATCTAGTAACCATCTGCAGGGATAGCATTTAGCTTTGGAGTGTGTTGAGAAGCACATTTGACAGCCATTACGTTGGCTTGGCTTCTGTCTAGCTCACACTGAAAGGCTGAGTCCTTCCTGGGACCAACAGAGGAGGGCCCTCAAGTTCTTGACCCGGTAACTCTTTGGCATCACACAGCTCCACCAAGCTCCTTATTCTAGATATGCTTTCTTAAGGGCCTTTGTACTGGCTGTTCCGTCTACCCAGATTCTTCCCCCAGATATCGACATGAGTAACTCCCTCATCTTCTTCAGGTGTCCTTAAGTATTTGCTTAAGTGACTAAATTTTTCAGCCCTATTTAAAACTGCAACTCCCCACCCACCTCACCTCTAGTACCCTTTCTATGAGCCTTACCCCTGGGCTCTTAACATATAACATAATTCAGTTGTTTATAATGCTTATTGTTCATTGTCTGGTTTGCCCGGGTAGAAGGCCCTCATGCCCATGAGAGCAGAAATTGTTTCTTTTGTGCACTTATGTCTCCCAAGCACTTAGAGCAGTTCCCAACACATAGTAGGTGCTTAACAAATACGTGATGAATGAATGAATGAATCCACAACACCGCTCTTGTACCCATGCTAACTAAGTTTGTTCATCAGTTTTACAGACAAAACTCCTTTGGCAGTGATAATTTGCGATGGAAAAACATTTTTCTTTTTTTTAAGATTTTATTAATTTATTTGTCAGAGAGAGAACGCTCACGTACAAGCAGGGGGAGCAGCAGGCAGAGGGAGAAGGAGGCTTCCCGCTGAGCAAGGAGCCTGATGAGGGGCTCGATCTCAGGACCCTGGGATCATGACCTGAGTCAAAGGCAGAGGCTTAACCAGCTGAACCACCCAGGTGTCCTTTTTTGTTTTTTTAAGAAGAAAAACATTTTTCAATGGATAAAACTTTAGGCTACAAATTTGTGTTTCTCCAAGTGAGATCCGTGAAGTCCAGGAGTCCTAAGAACACAGGCTGCGGGGATGAATAGGGTCGCAAGTCAGATGAACACCCCTCTACAGGCTCCCAACTAGACCCCTGGTCAGTTCCTCCCCTCCCTCCCTCCTGGGCCAGGAGCAGACATTCTGCCATCATCTGTCCATGCTGGACAGGGCAGAGTGGGCTTCACTCTCTGTGAAAGGAACCTCTCCCATTTGTGTATGATTCCAGAATAACTGTTTTCCCTCTGTACATCATTTTGTTTGGCTTGCCAGCTTTTAAAGTTTGTTTCACTTTTCCTGATAATGAAGGAAACACACCATAAAATAAGATTTAGGGAACTATAAAGACACAGCAAAGAAATAGATGCCCAAAGACTTGAGGTTCTCCAGATTTATTAAAAAATACCTTCCATATCTTGTTTCTCTGCTTGTAAATGCAATGCTCAGATAGAGTCGCCATTAATATTTTGGTGCAGTTCTTTCTATTCTTTTTTCTATGTGTATATATTAAGTTGAAATACAGGAAGTTGCCAATGTTCAACCATTACTGACCCACGAAATGGCAGTTTTATATGGTTTAACTTCGTAATTCAGAGTGGAAGCCATACTACGTATATAATTTTACATCGTATTTTCACTTGTCATTATAACAGCACCACTTGTCCATATATTTGCTGATGCTTTGGGCCCTTCAGGAGCTTGCATTAACAGTACAAATAATTGATGAGCATTAGCATCTCAGCTGGGAACCCTGCCCTGTAAATCACTGAAACAGTCCACGTGGTGCCCAGACTTCCTGAGTCTTGATGTGAATGACAATCCTCAGTGATTCTTCCAGGAAACTCTTCCTATAAATGCCCCCAGCCAATTGCCTGTGTATGGTGCTGGGCACCAGATTTTCAGTGCGAACGGCAGCTTCTGGGAATATGCTAATAACTGTACCCAGTTGCGCATCTCTCATTCCTCTGTACAAATCTGGCCCATTACAAGTGATGATATTGGGTTTGTGGCATACTTTCCTCTCCTACAAAATGACCCTCTTTGGCTTTTTGTGTTTCTTGTTGTTTGGTGATTTCTGGGCCAGGAACAGTCTACCAGCACTATTAGAAGAGAGACTGGGGTTTTGGGGGTTTTTGTTTGTTTCTGGTTTTGCTTATCAACAGTAGGAGGGCTGCTATTAGGGCCTTGGCTTTCTCTTGGCAAACATCATCAGGACAATCGGCCCTGTATCTTTTCATCACAGCAAAGTTCTGAGGAGTCCATGGACCAGGTGGTTCCATTATGTTGTGACTGTGACTCCAAAATGATTATCCAGGGAGAATCATCTATGTCTGGACTGGCCTCATCATCTGAGACTTGGGATAGCCTTACCCCTGATGAGGCCTCTGCTTGCTCTCGATTTGGCTGGGTTCAACCACACAGACTAAGAAGACTATGTGTCCATCCAAAAGCTTCACTTCCATAAAGTTTGGGAGCTTATGATACAAGATCAACTGTCATTGCTCATAATAACATCATGTCACTCCAGGTGCAACAGCTGAAAAGGATGGACTTTAACATTTTGGCTCCCGCAATAAAATAGTAATAGGAGACCAGAACATTTAAAGGCAATCTGCAGCCTACAAACACATCAAAGGGTAGAGAAAATGAGGCAAAAAAAGACACAAAATGAAATGATATGTGGTTTCTCTTCTGATCAATGCAAGGCAAGCTACTACACAGAGAGGCAGTATTATAAAACCTAATACCCTGGCTTTGAGGTCAGACCAACTGTGTTCAGTCTTGACCCTATCTCTTACTAGCTGTGAATGACTCCTAGATTGTTTCCTCTTATGTAAAACTGAGCTAGAGACACCCAGTCACTGTCCAGATTAAAGACACAATATGTGTAAAATTCAAGCATACTTGAGCTTGATAATAGTAATTATTGTTATTATTATGATTAGACTTTCACAAAACTTCACAAATTTTTAATTTGGTCTTTCAATGTTTATTATTGCAAACACAACAGTGTGACAGTAATAGATAAACTTTGCTTTGGTTTTTTGGGGTTTTTTTTAGTAATAAACTTAAAAAGAGAAACCAACCACACTATCCCCCCAAATTAAACTATTTACATTTTCCCTTATTTCCTTCTAGTCTGGGTGAATGTGTAGACTTAATCTTTATGCAGTGTTTTTGTGTTTCTGGCTCCCCTCCCCCTTAACATTGTATTGTTAGTTTCCCCCTGTTGCAGTATGGTCTAGCTTAGTATAAACTAGTTATTATTCAACAAACACACCATAACCTAACTAATCATTCCACTATTTGTGGACGTTCATTTGTTTCCAGTTTGGGGAATATTCTTTCCTTTTGTTCCTGCTTCTGTTATGGTGATCGAATTGCACGATTTTAAAAAGATTTAGGTCTTTTTCCCTTAGATGTACAGATATTTTTGAGCTCGAATTTAAGAACACTGTTTAAGCTCATGACTGATGCATGTGGGGAAAGAAAAGATACTTTCAGCCTAATTTGTGGTAGAAGGCAAATTGAGACAACTCCAAGAACTCACATGTCCATTAACTTACGTTTCCTCATATTAGCACTTGGCAAACTGGTTTGCAGATGACAGATAACTGAGGCAGGCACTCACGAAATGGGTCTTTAAAGTGGATTAAACATGTTCACGTCTTTTATTTCATTCAGTCCCCACATTCTGCCCAGAGCCAAGTGATGGGTATTCGTGTTATCGAAAACACAGAGAGGGTAGGGTGCTTGGCGCAGATCGCACAACAGAGAGGGCAGAGAACGGCCTTCGCGGACTCTGGATCCCCAGCTTTCTTACTAAGCTTTGAAAAACAAACAAACAAACAAAAGCCCCCCAGACCCTCCAGGAGGCGTCGGGAACAAAGCGGGGGGCTGAGCGTCCCGCGAGGCTCTGCGGGGGGCATCGCCAACCCCACCAGGAGACTCCTCCTCCCGGGCACTCGGGCCCCGCCCGGCTCCGAGCATGCCCAGTGAACTCCCCGTCCGGCTCAGTGGGGCTGGACCGGCGGCCAGGTTTTGCGAGCGACCAAAGGGCGGGGCAGGGCTCGGGGCGGGTCCTATTCCTGGGACTCCTTGACTCCGTCGGAATTCCCCCCGACGCGACGCTCAGGCGGCGCCCGCTGCAGTGGCGCTACCCGGGGACGTGCAACTCGGGGACAAGGACCCAAGTGAGGCACCAGGTGCTGCCGGCGGCCACCAAATGGCCCTGGGCAGGCCGGCCCCCTGGACCTCGGGCATCTTAGTCCAGACCGGACGGTTCCAAACATAAGTCCATCCCTCCATTCACATATTCATTCAACAAATAGTATTTGAGCACTTACTGTGTGGCATGTGCTGCCATACAGGAGCTGGGACACTGCAGCGAAGACAGGCAGGGCTGGCTATACAGCTCCAGCAATTCCCTAGGGGAATACACAAGAAGCAAATGAGAGGAAAAGTCACTTGCCGACCTCGTCTCCCACTACGCTGTGCTTGCCAAACCCTAACGAGTGCTGCACCTTAGTGTCTTTGCACAAGCTTTTCCCTCTGCGGGGCTGAGTCGCCACCTTCTCAATGTCACTCTCACAGGCTGATCAGCCCACCTCATTGAAAACTGTACTCCCTAGACCGTCGTCTCCTTACCCTGTCCTTGTTCGTTTTTATGACTTATAACCTTTTATATAATATATAGCTTGCTTATTTACATGTTTATTGTCTGTTGCCTGCCTCTTTCCCCAAACTCCACCAGGGGACAGGATTTTTGCCTATTTGTTCACCACGCCTGAAGAACCAAAGTAGATGATCAATAATTACTTGTTGAATGAATTAATGGATAGTGATACACGTGAAGGAAATAAAATGAGGACATGGAGAATGTCCAGGAACAGGGTGTTAATGTAGTAAGGTGCTGAGGCAAGGCCTCTCAGATGAGGACATAGGTACGAGAATGAGAAGGTGCCAGCCACGTGAAAAACTGGGCAAAGAAGTCTCACAGAGCAGGAGGGGAGGGAAAGGCATGTGCAAATGTCCTGAGTCTGGCCAAGTTCAGAGTTTGGTGGACAGAAAGGTGCTGTCAGTTGAGCCACGTGGAAGAGGACAGCAAGAGCACAGATTGGGGGGGGGGGGTAATGGCGGGTAAGAAATTTGGGGAAGAAGGTTTAAGCCGGTAAGCTTACTAGTGGAACGGGATGCGCACTGGACTGAAAGTCGGCAGGACCCCAGCTGGGCAAGACTCGTCATTTCAAAGATTTGTTGAACGCGGTCTGCTTGACATTCCCAAGCATAAAATCACTGAGGGCTCGGCACACAGTAGGTACCCAATAAATGGCATGGAACGAAAAACCTGCGTGCCCGCGCAAGGGTACTGGGGGCTGCCAGGAGCTCGGCAGCAGAGCCCCAGTGGCCCTGCGCTGCGCGTCCAAGCGCGCCAGACCGGGGCGGAGCAGGGGCGCCCCGCAGGGCGGCCCGGGCGCCCGCCCCCCGCCCGGCGCGCGGGCCCGTCGCGGCCAGCCCGGCCGGCGGGAGCCGCCCGCGGGCGGCACTGGGCATGCTCAGACGGCGGCCAGGTCGCGCCGCGAGCGAGCTTCCGCGCCGCCCGCTCGCGCGACCTACCTGGGCGCCCCGCGCCCCCGGATGCTGCAGGTACGGGCGGGCGCGACCCCAGCGGGCCGAGGCAGGGCGCGGGGCTACCGGGGGCCGGGGGCGCGCTCGGCGCCGCCCCGCCCCCACCCGTCCCTGAGCGCGCGGCGAGCGCGCGGGCGGGCTGGTGGACGCCGCGGCCCCGGGGTCCCGACGCCACGTCGGGGCGGGGAGGGGGAGTCCGGGCCGCGCTCACCTGGCGGGGCCGCGGCGGGAGGGAGCAAGCGGGGCGGGGTGAGGCTCAGTCCCGGGCGAGCGGCCGGGACGCGGTTACGGCGGCGGGGCGTGGGCGTGCGCTCTGACCCCGGCAGGGGTGGACGTGGCCGGCGACCCCGGAGGGCCCAGCGCCGCGGCGACCCCAGCCCGGGGCGCCGAGGGGGCACACAGCCCGCGGGGGAGCCAGCCAAGCGCGGCGGCCAGACCTTCTCGGCTCCCAGGGCGAATCCGCCTCTCGGCTTTCAAAGATGGCATTTCCTGGGCCTGGCATGAACTCCAGCGCCAATAAATCCTCCCTGTTCCGCGGGCGATATGGGATGATTTATCAGGTACCTGCGGTGGGACAGCTGCAGTGGGGTAGTGTATGTGAGAACGCCCAGCCCCCCGGAAATTCCCATTTTCAGCAGCCTAAACTTATTGAGAAGTTGCCGTTGCCTTAAAAATTCATGGGAAGTTGAGACAACTTGACACCTGGGTTTTCCGAGCTGGTGGAAAGAGCTTGTGACTTGGAAACTGGAGACCTCCGTTCAAGTTGGGCTCCCCCTGGCCAGCTGGTGACCTTGGGCGAGTTGTTTAACCTCTCTGATCTTCAGTTTCCTCCCCTGCAAACAGCCGGTAGTAATGCCCACCTCACTCAGTGGGCTTGGGTGGATTAAGTGGATAAATTATGTGGAGGTGTTTGGCTCCGTGCCCAACACTAAGCAAGGGAGCAGTTGACGTGATGTGAATTTAATTCGTTTAGAGACCCTCGTGGCTCCCATTTGACCAGGAAATTAGAATTACGAAAGCATCTTTAGGGCCTAGTGGCGGGGTGACAGACCCTGTCTTTGTGCCCTGGAGAACTGCAGAAGTCAAGGGCTTTGGAAAAACAATTTAGCCGAATTGTAATCGGAGAACATCTAGTTAAAAGCAGTTTTATACATTCAGAAACTCCAGAAGTTGGCAGTTCAGCTTTACTTACAAAAGAGCTGTTTTGCAAGATGATCCATCTTGCAAATGTTTAAAGAGATGATGGAAGTACAGCCTGGTTAAAAGGATTTCTGTTGGAAAAAGCTCCCCTACCCAACTTTCCTGATTGTTTAGATCAGGGTTTCTTAATGTCAGCACTGTTAACATTTGGGGTTGGATCATTTTTTGTTGTGGGGCCTGTCCAAAGCATTGCAACACATTTAGCAGCATCCCGGCTCTTACCCAGTAGATTGCAGTAGCAGTCCTTCTCCCTCAGTTGTGCCAACCCAAAATGCCCTCCCTGCGGGGGCAAAATATCTCTTCACCCCCTTTAGAGCCACCCTGCTTTCTGTCATTAGCCTACCTGAGTTGTTCAAGAATTTCACCTTATGTTTAACCTTTGTATAGCCTTATAGAACTGTGCAGAGTGCATCCACATGCATCAACTCACTTAATTTTTACAACTCTCCGGTGAGACCCGTGTTATTCCCATTTTACAAATGAGAAAATTGAGGCCTTGAACAGCTGATCATACTGTATTGACCTAGGTGGGATAGAACTCAGGTCTTCTGCTTCCTTGGGCAGGTCTTTTTCTTCTAAATCAAGCTGCCCTTTATTGTATGGAGACTTTGAAATAGATGACTTTCCTGGCGATTAAATCAACATGTAAAGGAGACTGGAAGCTGGAAACCTTTCTGAGATTGACTAGTTGAAAATTAACAACGATAAGCTATTATCTGACAGAGAGTAGGTCGTTCTAGTTAAATATTCTAGTTTATAGTGAGCTCCTACAAATCCCACATACACTTAATGGAATACCAATTGCAGAGAATCAGAGTAGAATAAAACATGCCTAATAATCTGTATTGATCCTGAGTTGTCTCTGGTGACTTGCCATCTCCTAAAACTGGACTCTTATACGCGAATTAGGCATTAGCTGAGGAATGTAAAAGGTCAAGTTACTGAAGGCATTTTCCAAGTGGCTTTCTGTTCATCAGGCATTTATTGAGCTGCTTCTGTATATCAGATGTAGTGCTGGGTGGGGATGCTGAGTAGACCAGTGCGTCCCAGCAAACCCAGGGAGCCTGGGGGAACTTCCCGGCCAGGAGGGGCAGGTCCTCAGGGACAGCTGAGAGCAGGAGAAAGAATCTAAATTAACACAGAATCAAATTCAGAATACCTCACTGCTTCACCACTCCTGTTTTGGACCTCTTCTTTCACATTTTTTCATAGAGAAGAATCCTGGCAGCTTTTATCCTTAGGCCAGTGGCAGGAACCTGGTCAGAGACAAATCTTACCCCTGAAAGAAGTTGATGTTCCCAGCTGGGAATGGACCTTAGGGGATTGGGGCCAACTCCTTGATTGTTGGCTGTGAACGGGGAGAGTTCACATACATTGTTTAGTTTCAGGGCTGTTCTTTCTCACTCTTGCAGAAATTGAGCTAGCAAAGGTAGTCTGGGGCCAGGAGCAGGAGGGAAGAACTGTGACCTTCTGAACCTTTGGTCCAGGCACAGGAGGAATTCTGTTTTCCAGGATGCACATAACCCACCCACAGGGCTCAGCTTTGGGGATTGGAGGGAGCAAGAAGGCCTGGCCCCCTACCTCCCTGCTGAACCCTCAGGATTTGTGGTAGGTTGGGAGGGGACCTGCGATTTTGACTGTAATCCCGGTACTCAGCTTTCTTCCACCAGACAGCAGTGGTTCCTGGAAAGCAGGGCCAATCCCTCTTCATCTGTTCCCAGGTCTGTTGCAGGGTCTGGAATGCCTAAGGCACTCTGCACTTACCCTGGCCTTGACCTGCTGGTGGAGGCAGGGCAGCCTGCTGGTGTTGCTTCCCAAGCTTGGGCTCTTCTTACCAACTCTATTAGAGATGGGCCAGGATCTGGTCAGCGTCCACGCTGCTCGGGTCTCATAGGTGTCTCCTTTCATCCACCTGAAGGGGGATGAAAGGGAATGCTTTGGTAGGCCCCTGGCTAAAATCTGATCTAGTTCATGGGTTCCCAGACCTGGAGATCTTGCAGCTATGTAGCTTCAGGTTATGTGTGCACCTGAAGCTACTTTTGGCCTCCAGGTGAAGACCAGCTGAGAGCACAGATTTCACAGCAAATTCAAACACTTTTTGAGCTGTGTGTCAGGCCCTAGGGTTACAGAGGTGAAAGACCCTTATCTTGGAAGGATGCATGGTGGAATTGGGAAGACAATGACGTGTGTGTGTGTGCGTGCGCATACACACATGCTCTGTATCTACTTATCTGTCTCACAGTTACTTTAAAAGAGGCTAAAGCCAGATGCAAGAGAGACTAGTGGAGGCAGCCGTTCATTCTGGTGGAGATCGAGGAACACCATAAGGAATAGTCGGCATTTGAATTCAGCCTTAAAGGGAGAAAAAGATGGTATTTGGGGGGCTGACAGAACAGCAGGTGCTAAGACCCAGAGCCCATGTGTATATCGGGAGTGATGACTCTTCCCCAGGTCCGGCCTCCTGTTGTCAGGGTACTCCCTCATGTCTGTAAGGGGCCCCAGCTTCACTCAAGCCAGGGGTAAGTGCCCATTCTCCTTGTTCTCCCCCCAGACAGAACTGATGCCTGTGGGTTCTCTTCGAGGCGTGATCCCCTTCTGCCAGGGATGCCTTTGGTTGTCATTAGGAAACACTGTTATGGCACTTACTGGCTGCCAGGCACTGTTCTGAGTGCTTTCTAAATATTAACTCATTCACCTAAAACTTGGAGCAACCCTCTGGCCGTGCTTCCTACCTGGGTACTGGCAGCTTGCGGGGCAGGTGGGGGCAGAGCTCTTCTAGCCAGTCTGTGTCCCTCTGTGGGTGATGCTCTGATCATGGGACGGCTTCTCCTGGCTGTGGTTTATGCCAGTGCGCCAGGAAACAGCCGAGTTGGAGTTGGGATGGAGTACCGGCTGCTGTGACCCTCTTTCCATCAGGGGGCCAGCAAGGTTCCGGTGACTACATTTTCTGAACCCAAGACTGGGATCTGTTGTCGGAGAAAGAATGTTTGTGCTGCTGCTTCGTGTAAGAGGAGGGCCTGGGAGGTGTTATTTGGATACTGAGAGAGTGGAATTTTTGAGACAGTTTGATGCTTTATGTGGAAAGTTAGGACAGAGGATTTGAAATGGGGATAGTCCTGGAAAATTCAGGTCCCATGATTTACCGTCAGGATACACAAGGTTTTATTAAATATTTAAGTGATGTGTAGTTTGGAGTGGATTTTCGGTACTGAGCCCCTTGGTGCCTCAAAAGGGTATAAATAGTACTGTCTAGTCCCAGAATCTTGTAAATCTCTACCAGCCCCACATTACTGATAGGGTGAAAAAAACTGAGGCTCAGAGATGGAGTGACCACCCGAAAGGCACATTGCTCATAAGCAGACGTGAGAGCCAAGATGCGAACCCAAGTCTTTTTCCTGGACAAGCCATTTAAGTGTAAAATGAGGATAATAATGGAACCTGTTTCCTCTAAATGGACTATTTTAAAGGAGCTAATGAATGAAAACCCACCAGGACAGAACTTGGCACAGCAAAGGGTCCCCTCCCTTTGTGGTCAGGCCCTTGACCCTCCAGACAAATGTTTTGTTTAGTGTTCAATGCCAAGAGTCACTGTGGGTGAGTAATGGCCCGCTCCGAGGCCCACTACAGGGCCTCGCTCTCAGAGCTAAAGGGACATTCCAAGGGGCAGGATCCAGGACCAGAAAGGGGCCGCGGCCAGCTGGATGCTGTGGGATGAAAGGCACTGGACTGACTTTGGGAATGGAGTGTGAAAACCTGACCCCCAGCACCTTGCTTCCCTAAGGTTGAGTCAGCCTCAGTCTAGACCCGGGGTGCTTGTGAGCGAAGCAGCGACCAGCTCCATCAGCCATCCCTTGACCCTAACCACCAGCGGGCCTGGAAAGAGGATGTGACAGCCGGAGCCCGCTTTGCTCCTGCCAGCCCCCCTCCCCCGGTCTGGTTATCAAATTCATACATGGCTGCTGTAGAAAATTACAGTGTCAGGGAACAGAAGAATCCTCAGTGATGCTCCTCCGGGACGCCACAGTCATGAGCACCTGCTGCAGTGGACCTCACATGCCTTCTCACCTGCCTGTTCTCTGCACTCAGGGGGTCTTTCAGAAACACCTTCTGTTGTTTGGAGAATAAAGGACGAGACTGATTTTGGTGTCTCCCTGGGCCCCCGGTGTGCATGCTTTGGTCCCTCACCTGCCACAGGGACTGTCAGAGCCTGGAGCCTTGCTCCTACCCACCCCCCCCAGTTAACTCCTGCTTTGGGTGTTAGCCCATGACTGCACATGATTTAGGTAAAACTGCCTGTTGTAAACGGTCATGCTTCTGGATTTCTCTCCTTTGACGGCGCTTTCACGGTTGCAATTTTGCAGTTAGTGTAATTGTTTGTATTAGTACCTGTCTTCCCAGCGACACGGGGAGCTCTCTGAAGTCAGGGTCAGTCTGGCTTTCTTTTCAAAAAAAAAAAGGAAAAAAAACCACCAAAAACCTTTCTCTGAGACTTATTTTTTTTCCTTTAATTTTTTATTTTGACCTGATTCAGACTTACAGCAAGGTTCTCAGAATAGAACAAAGAACTCTCATATACCCCTCACCTAGATTCCGCAAATGTTACCATTTTATCACATTTATTTTATTCTGCTCTTTATGTATATATATTTTCTCTTGAGTCATTTGAGGGTTATTTATAGATTCTTCCTTTCCCTCAAAATACTTCAGTGTATTTCCTAAAGGCAATGACATTCTTCCATATGACTACAGCACAATTTTTAGAATCAAGAAATCATTACTGAAACAATACTATAATCTATAGATCTTACTCAGGTTTTTGCCAGTTGTCTCGATTGTGTCCTTTTGTAGCAAAAAAAACCCCAGACCGTGCATTTCATAAGGTCATCCTTTCTCTTTAATCTCCTTTAAACTGGAACCGTTACTCAGCCTTTCTTTGCCCTTTATGACCTTGACATTTTTGGAAAGCACAGGCCCATTATTGTATAGAAATTTCCTTCCATTTGAGTCTGTTTTAACTCACCATTGTGTCCCCAGTTCCACTGGAACATCAAATGCACTCAGTAAATATTTATTGAGTGGAGAGACTATAAGATGGAAGGAGGAAGAAGGGAAAAGCAGGTTTTCTGGTTTCCCCCACAGCCACTCCTTTCCTTGCTGAAGGATCTTGTTAGTTGCAGTCATACTGTCTATAGGTTTGAGTCCTGTATTTTTATAACAAAGCTTTTCCCAGAAAAGGCTTCATCAGGGGCTAGCGAGCCTGCTGTCCCTGAAGGTATACAAGCAGACACCGGGCGATGGCTTGGCAGGGGTGCTGGAGAGGAGAATGGAGCATTTGAGGAGGTCTCAGCCTAGAGGTCCCTCCTAGTGCTCTTTCTCTATCTGCGACTCTGCAGGCTTAGGGACCCAAGAATAAAGCGATGAGAATTCATCTCCTAAACCAGAACATTTTGAGATAAGAGTGAGGCTATTAGTAATTGCATCTCATGAACTAGCTTCAACTGGGACTGCCCTAGGCAAATCAGGAAGTATGGTCACCCTACCCAAATGTGACTTTGAGTTGGAGATCAGCCTGGAAAACCCTCTAGCACTAGGAATCCTCTGCCTGGAAATAGACAGAACTAACCTTGGCACTACCTGTCCAGCCCCTGTTCATGGCTCTAGTACCTGTGGTGGGTCACACCTCGCTTGCCCGTGCCCAGTCTGCTCCTGCTATACCAGCCTTGTTTTGGCCCTCCCCTGCACCTTCCTGCTGGAGGGACTGCTATGAGAGCCTGGAACGTCATTTACATACCTTGGCTGGATGGAGGAGGAAGGACGGGGTCTATGATAGATGCACAAGGGGGACCAACAAGCCAGCTGTGTTTTCCACTGATAAACTCTAACGGAATTTAAGAGCCAGGGTGCGTAAGTGAGGTGGGACAGGAGACCAGAAGCTCCCTAGACCTTACCTTTTTTCCCCTGGTGCTCACACTTCCACTGTCCTTCCTGCACAAACACCCACATCCCTCTCCCAGCCCTAGTTCTGAGATCAGAACCAAGTGACTGGCCTTTGGCAGAGGCATGGAAGCAGGTGGCACTGCAGACCCAGGCACGAGAGGATAAGCACTGGATGACCAGGAGGTGTAGACAGAGAGTTGGATGTAGAGAAACCAGGCAGGAAACCAGCATCTAAGGATTCTAGTAACAAGGTCAATACAAGGCCACTTATCAGGAAGCCTAGACTTGCAGTGCTGTGTCCCCAGATACTTGGATCAGAGCGGGCAGGCACGGGGGTCTGTATGGTACAGTTCTTTTAACTCATTTTCTGCCTAGCGAAAAATAAGCCCCCCCTTCCTGGATTAAAAAGTGTCATAGGATAAAAATGTGAAGGTTTGGCGATATTTTCTGGGTCATCCCAGTCATGTGGACTTCATGAACACAGGCCAGTGACCTATAGTGTTTTTATAACTCTAGGCATTGGTTGCTTTCATGGCAAAGCCAGTTAGTGAGGGAGTGTTCTCATTCTTCGAATGCAAGATACTAGCACTTACTGAACTTTGGAAAGGTTTCTGGTGAACTGTGATATGATGTCTTACCAGTGCAAGATATTCTTTCTCCCCTGCCAAGGCACAGCTATGTAAAAACAGTCTGAGGTCACGATTTTTATAGGACAGAAGGAGTCACAGGGTGTCAGAACTGGAAGAGACCTCAGAAGAAATGTTTCCGGCCCCCTGTTTTTATAGATGGGTAAACTGAGGCCCTGAAAGGTCTGTGGCGGGCTCCATGGCACACGTAACCAGTTGCAGAGCAGGGACTAGTACCCGCAGTTTCCACCCCCCAGATCTTAGGTGTGTCTTCTAGATCTCATCTAAGGAAGTTGATGAGATGGACTGCATCTTTCTCTTGTTAACAGAAAGTTTGTTCACTACAGAAATACGTTGTATTGGCTTTGAAACCGGTTATGCATTTCTGGCTCTTTTATGTGGAAGTTGCTAGGCTGATTTTCTTTTTCTCTTTTCATACGGAAAATGATATGTATCTTCCACTGAATTTCTGTGGTATATACTAGTGTTCCTCAGATTTTATCACATCAGAATCACCTGTTCAAACATGGGCTGCTGGGCCCCACCCCCAGAGTTTCTGATTCAGTGGGTCTGAATCAGACTCAGGTGAGGCCTGCAAACTTGCATTTCTAACAAGGCTCCAGGTGCTGCCACTGTCCCCGAGACTTGGGACCTTCCTTCGAGAACTGCTACCTCAGGCTCCACGGTAGTTTCAGACAAGTGCTCTGCGCTTTGCAGCCCTCATACAGTATTTGTCATTTTGTGACCGGTTTATTTCACTTGGCATAATGTCCCCAAGTTCAGCCATGTTGGAGCAGTGTCAGAATTTCTTTCCTTTTCAGGGAGGAGTAATGTTCCGTTAAACGCGTGTGCACCACACTTTGTTTATCGTGCATCTGTGAGTGGACACTTAAATTGCTTCCACCTTTTGACTCTTGCAGGTAGTGCTGCTGTGAACATGGGTGTACAGAAAGACATCACTTTGACTGATTGGGACTTGCAACACCACAGGCAGGGTGTTTAAGTATTTGTAGAGCAGTCCTGACTTTATCTACCCCAGCATCACCCACCAACACTGACCCTTCGGCCAACACTGACCTCGCCATGATGGTCAGAGACTGCTCGCTCATCAAGACCACGTGGCCGGTTCTCATGTCTCAGCCCACTGGGTCTGGATTGCCCTCCCTCATATCAGGGCTTCTATGATGTGGCTCCACAGCCCCCTCCTCCCCCCATGGCTCATCTTTTTTCCTTTATCCTTTGTTCTTATCATTTGCAGGCTTTCCTGGGTAGACTCCACCTGATGCCATTGTCAGGGGATTCACAGGGCCTGATCATCTCTGGGTGGTTTGGGTCATATGTTTATCACATCTGAACATCTCCGTGAGTGTCCCCGGGTCCCTCCTGTGTACCTTCTTCCTTAAAGCCCTCTCTGTAAGTAACAAGTCTTCCAGCTTAGAAACCCAGGGTCACCCTTCACACACCCGCACACCTGCACTGGACAGATCCTGCCCCATCATACCTCCTTCAGCCTGCCCTTCCTTTCCACCCCTCCCCCCCACCAATCCCACTCCTGCTAAAACTGGGTTCGTCTCTGTGCTTCTCCCATTTGCCTCTACTTTTGCTTCCTACCTCCCCCCCGCCCATCACCAGCCCCTCACATCTATACCTCCTTCATACTGCTGCCAAAAAAATGTTCCCTACAAAAGCACCTACGATCACCCTGTTCTCCATGGATTCCATCTGGCCTTGCTTCTCCCTGTCTCTGACCCCAACCCCATAAGCCATATGCTCTAAGCCAGGGCCTCTCAAGCTCTAGTGTTAAGTTGCAGATTCTGCTTCTAGGGTGTCTGGGGTGGGCCCACAGTATGCGCTTATAACAAATGGTGGTGTTGAGAATGATCCACAGACCAGACGTTGAGAAGCCAGACTCTAGAATAGATCTGTGTCTCACAAATAAAAGTTCTACCAACATATTTTCAATCTATAAATAATGCAAGAAATTTTTAACGTGGGATAGTTTTAATGTTTTTTTATACAGTTAATCTTAACTTTTTTCAATCATAAAGGCTAACTCACAGTTGCAGTGATGACTTGCCACTTAAAGACATTTTAGAAGACTAAGAAAGGCTTCTGTTTTTAAGAATCACCAAACAGGTCAAGGTGTGTGAATGTACAGGGGTCACGAAAATGTTTTCCTCTTAAAGAGGCACATACTCAGGATCAGGGCTCCCCCACTTAGGAGCTTCTGCAAGGCAGAGACTGTCTCTTACTCAGCTCCATCCCCAGGGCCTGGCCCGGCTCCCCTTCGGATGTTGGCTGAAGGGGAGGAGGAGTCTGGGTCTTCCTCTAAGAGGAGCTGATGGTGGAAACTGATGGTTGGATGTACCACGCCTGGGTTGGAAGGGGGACCCTGTGCCTCCAGCCCTCCTGGGGAAGGCGCTGTTCATCATGGAGGGAAGGGATTCCTGGCAGCTGGCCCTTGTTGAGGGGCGTGTTCGCCCATTTTGGGACTCTTAATAAGGCTTTGCAGAACCGGGAGTGGAGCTGGCTGGGAGAAACGTGCTGGTGGAGGTTTCCCAGGAGCTGGGCTTCAGCCTGGGAGGGGAGGAAGGAGGTCGTGGAGGGCTGAGGTCTGAGGGCAAGCCGGCAGGAGGATGGAGCCAGAGTAGCTGGGAGAGTCTGACTCTGTTTGCCACACCAGGAGGGTCGGGGAAGCAAGCACCACAAGGCAAAGAATCAGGTTCATGGGCAGGGGTGAGTAGTGGGAAGGATGTAGCCATTTTTGAGCAGCCTGCCTCCAAAATTTTATTATCATCCTGTCACCCAGTAAGTCCAAGCTCTGTAGTCTGTCAACAAAGGGTTTCGTGACCTGGCCTCTGCCTGCCTCTCCCACTTGTTCTACTTTCCCTCCTTTCTAGGTCCTGGCCCAGTGCAGATGGGCCACCTCAGCTCTAAGCCCCCTTCCAGAGTTTTCTCTGCAAGGCTTTGGGGCTCCTTGTATCTCTTGGTGCAGGTTGTAAGCTTGGGGTCCTCTCTGCACCCATCGCCACTAACTCTGTGACCTTCGTTGAGCTCCTGATGTCTCGATTTTGTCATCTCCACACTGGGAATGACAAGTACCTCCAGCTCACAAGGTCCGGGGAAGTGCTTCTCCTGGAGGCTCTGATGGTTACTTAGGAGATAGCTGCAGGTTTGCTGTCTCGCTCAGTAAGCTTGACTAAGGGACCACAGGGACATTCATCCTCAGGTGGGCCAGAGGTCTCAGCTGGGGAGCGCTGTGCTGTGTGGGCTGCCCTGGGCAGGGTGGGGCTGAGGCGGTGCCGCTGTGGGGGTGGATGTGAAGGTCCCTGCCGCTGAGGAGCCAGACGCCCGCGGAGGTCGGAGGTCGGAGGTCGGAGGTCGGGTATATGCTCCTTGCGTGGATGTTAAAGATAGCAGCTGGCCACAGTGAAAAGGCGGAAGCTGAAGACCAGGGGGGAGTGGGATTGGGGTGGAAAGCAGGGTCCCTCAGACGTTAACGTACATACGAGAAGATTCGGGTCCTGTAGGTCCAGGGCAGGGCCTGGGAGTCTGCATTTCTAACAAGCACTCAGGTGATGCTGATGCCAGGCGTCTGGAAACCGCACTTCGAGTGGCATTGGCCTGGCACCGTGACCACGGTAGGGAGGAGGCTCGTGGAGAAGAGCACATAGAAAAAGCAAAATGAGCATAGCTGCACCCCTTTCAGTTCAGCTCCGTGGAGATACCTTGGAGTGGTAGGTGCACTCAGGTGTCTGCAGGCTGGCAGCTAGATTGGAATTGGGTTGTGGGTGATGTTGGAGGAGGGGGAGCCTGAGAGCTTTGAGGTAAGTATTGAGTGATTTGATTGTGTTCTTTGATACTTCACCTTCAGGGTCTAGCTTTGCCTTAAGAATCCCCTTGGAAGCTGTTTTTGTCCCAGGCTGAGCTCTGGTCACAGCGTGGACAAGACCCCAGCAGCCAGGGCCACACAGCTGTTTTCAGAGCACTAACCACACCAAAAGGTGATTATTTGATTATGCATGTGTTTTGCTCTCTGAGCAGCCTATGAGTTCCAGAGAGCAGGGGGAGCTGAGACAGCCTCCTACTCACCTGAACCCCAGCACCTGCCCTGGAGTGTGGCCACAGGTGGGAACTCATTAAATGCCTCAGGGATTAGAGAGGGATGAATGCAGAACAGCAGGAAGGAAGAATGTGTAAACCCCTGTGACTGAAAGAGCAGGAGAAGCAAGCCCTGAGCTGAGACCATGGGAGAATGTGGGTGTGGATGAGGGAAGATGATTTAAAGGAGTCCTCAGGACCTTAAGTAAAATGCCGGGAATGTCTTCTGAAGATAGAATGGGGCCTCACGAGGGGCAGCTGCTGGGGATTTGGGCATCAGCTCTGAGAGTTGGACTGTGTGGGAGCCGAGGCTTCAGCGGCGGGGCGGGGGGGCGGATAGGAATTTCAGCCAAGCCACCATTGTATTGACTTGAGATCCAAGAGCAAACCTGCTTTCCTTCTCCTTTCAGGAGAGGACAGGGGCCGGGACTTAGGCAGATAGAGCACAAAGAACTACAGCTTCCTGAACCTGGGTAGAAGCAGCAGACTGAGGCTCAACACATGGCAGGGCCAGAGCACACTCACAGCACATTAGCCCTCCCTACAGGAGGGCCCTGCGAGGTGGGGGTCCGTTAGCTCCCTGGACTTTCAGAAGCTCCCATGAGTTGGGGTCAGCCTCATTTTTCTGAGTTGGAAATGGTGTCTCAGAGAGGTTCAGTAACTTGCTCAAAGCCCCAGAGCTGGGAAGTAGAAGAGCAAGCCTGGGGTCTGTGAGCCGGGAGACTGTTGGGTGGGGCAGCTCAGCCTTGGAGCAAGATTTCTGGGGGAGGAGTGGTTGCAGGTGTGGCTGACAAGGCCCAAGCACTGGGTGGCTGGCTGGCGGGGGGGATGGGAGGGCAGTTGGGGGCGGGCCAGAGGAAGAGGAAGAAGCAGGGTGGGGTGAATGCAGAACGAGAGAGGAGGAGATGGCCAGACGGAGGTTTAAGCAGTTACACACCCTGGAGCCCAATAAAATATCAGGTGACAGCTTTTTTAAGTTCTATCAGTTTGATTTTCTTCAAACTTATTGCTCGTTATAATTTAGGAACTACAGAAAGGATGAAAGGATAGGAAAAACTAGCAATTATATTTATGGTCTTGAGATCCTTTATAATTACCTTAAATGTGTTTACTGTAGATACAATTTTACAACCAGCCTTTTTTTACTTAATATTCTAACATTTCCCATTATGTCACTATGTCATTATGAAGTCTTCATGGGCATCCTGGGGCTATCTTGTGATTTACTTAACTAGCCCTCTGCAGTTGGAAATCAGCGTTTTTGGTTTGTCATTTTCAGCGCGAAGTGTTGTTGGGAGGAAAATCTCTGCAGATGACTTTGTTTCATGTCTGGATGTATCCTGGCATTGGGTTCGTAGAAATGGAGTTGGTCAGACTACCTCCCGGCATTGGCATTGTTGGGATGATCTTTTCTTATCGCTGACACAAGCCTCCTGAAAGTGTGGCATGAGCCCTGTGTGCATTAGTTTGTTCACTCACTCCTGTGTGCATTTCACAAGCATTTATTAGGCGCCCCATGGGGAAAGACTCCACTTTCTGTGGCCAGCTCAGTGGAAAAAACAGCTGCCAGCATCTCGGGCTTGACTGAGACGTGTGGGAGTGTTTGATCACCCGCCCCGTCCCAGCCTTGCCTGCCCCGGGAGGCAGGGACAGCCCGCGGGTCGGGAAGGAGACTTGCAGGCCTCTGTGGCTGCAGGGTCCAGTCAGTGCCAACCATGAGTGTGGAGCTGCCTGCCTCCCCTTCTGTGATGCTTAGTGGTGTAGTGAATACCAAGTAGGGTGCCCCCCCATTTTACCTTCTATTCGTGCATTCCGCAGACACCTCTTGAGTACCTCGTGTGTGCCAGGCACTATTCCACGGGTGAGGGATAACCGTTAACTAACAAAGTCCCTTTTAAGGAACTACCATTCTCGTAGGAGGTGGGGATGTGGGAGTTGGGAGGAGACAATAAATACTTAATAAGTCCAGGGGTGATAAATGGTAAGGAGAAATACAGAGTGAGGGAGATAGAGTGAGGGAAGACCTTACTGATAGGTAAAATTTGAGCAGACCGCATGGAGAGAGTGCAGGTGGGGGGTGTCCTGGGGAAGCAAGTTTCCGGCAGTGGGAATGAGCTTGGCATAACCAGGGAATGGGCGGCGGCGGCGGGGAGGGGGGCGGTGGTGGTTGTGGAGTGAGAGTAGTCAGGTGCTGCACCAGGAGGGCAGGAGATGGGCTTTTAGCATAATGAGATCTAGGACTCAAGGGTTCATTTTTTTTCACTGGGAGGCTTGGGAGCCACACAGCCATTCCTGCCACTTGAAGCAATTCAGTCTAACGTCACACCTTTTTGTTGCTTATCTACAGTGGGTGATCGCTAAGGCCTGTGTTTGGTGGGGGAAAGCCCTGGGAGTTGAAACCCAGACTTTGGGAAGTTATGGCTTTCGTTGGCCCTGGGGTCTCCTCTCTGTGCAATGAGGGACTTGAGCTAGGAGATTGATAAGGAAATGAGTTTTCCAGGGCTAGGACTCAATTAAGTGCCATCAGTTAAGTGCACTAATTAAATCTTGGTCATTTTGAAGTTAACTGATTGGAGTGTGTAAATGAGATTGTTGATACTTCTAAGATTTTTATTTTTTTAAGATTTGTATCTTTTTAGAGAACACAAGTGTGTAAGCATGAGGAGGGGGAGGGGCAAAGGGAGAGAATCTGAAGCCGACTCCTCACTGAGCATGGAGCCCAACACATGGCTTGATCCCACAACCCCTGAGATCATGACCTGAGCCGAACCAAGAATTGGACACTCAACCAACTGAGTCACTCAGGCACCCCAATAGATAGTTCTTAATAAGTGTAGCCTGTCAGATTTGTTTGTTACAAACAAGAGTTGCTCAGCCAGCTGTGGGTGCTTGCCAGTAATGGTAGGCAGGTGGGGCTGGAGGAACATTACCCCCCAATAATTTTATCCATTCATTCATTCATCCATACAACTGGCAGTTATCGAGCACCTAATGAGTACCAGGCACTGGGCTGCCTACATCCCAGTGGTGATTTTTAAGAGACCCAGATTCTGCCTTCATGAAGTTCACACAATGCTAGTCCTGCCAGTAGATCATGGTGGGGAAACCCTACCTCACACCATATACAAAAATTAACTCAAAATGGATCAGTGACCTAATATATGAGCCAAAGTCATAAAACCTGTACAGATTTTTAAAAAAGTAAATCTTCATGACCTTGAGGTTAGCAGTGGGTTCTTAGATATGATAAAAAAGCATGAGCAAAATTGTAACTTCATCAAAATTAAAAACTGTGCATCAAAGAACATTATCAAAGAAAAGACAACCTACACTTCAGGAGAAAATACTGGCAAATCCTATATCTGGTAAAAGTTTATTCAGGGTATATAAAGTACTTCTATAATTCAACCTAAATTAAGATAACCCAATTAAAAATATGGACAGAGGACTTTGAATAGACCTGTCTCTGAAGATCTGCACATGGCCAGTAAGCTCATGAAAAGATGCTCGACATTAGTCATCAGGGAAATGTGAATCAGAGCCACAGTGAGATACCATTTCACAGCTACTGGGATGGCCTAGGAAAGGTTGTAGAGGTAGAGAAATTGGAACCCTCTTCCATTGCTGATGAGGATGTGAAATGGGGCAGTCTCCATAGAAAAGTCTGGTGTCCTCAAGAAGCTAAACACAGAATTTACTATGTCCAGCAATTCCATTCCTAGGCATATACCCAAAGTAATTGAAAGTCTCAAATAAATGCTTGTACAGAGATGTTAATTGCAACACTGTTCATAACAGCCACATGGGAAACCAAGTGTCCTGCAGACAAATAGATGAATAAGATGTGGTGTCTCTATACGATGGTATATAATTATTCAGCCTTAAAAGGAAGGGCATTTTGACACATGTTCCAACATGGATGAACCTCGAGGATATTATGCTGAGTGAAATAAGCCAGACACAAAAGGACAAACGTTGTCTAATTCCACATATATGAAATATCTAGAAGAGATAAATTCATAGAGACAAAGCTGAGGTTGCCAAAGGTTGGGGGAGGAAAGGAATGACAAGTTATTGCTTAATGGGTACAGAGTTTCTGTTTGGAGTGACAAAAAAGTTTTGGAAATAGTGGTTGGTTGCACAACATTGTGAATGTAATAATGCCCCTGAATTGTATGCTTTAAAATGGTTAAAACGGCAAATTTTGTGTTCTGTTTGTTTTCCTGCAAGGAAGTTGGAGAGAAGCAGTGTGAGGTTTGGGAGCATGACGGCCCAGTTGCTGCTCGGTTTGGTTTCCCTCCGCACCGGGCCCCCGTTTGCTCAGTCCTGGCCGCTTTCAGCCTGGTTCTCTTTTGATGTGGGGAAGTCAAACGAGGTGATAGGCGTGGAGTGTGGGTCGTGGGAGACGCCTTCCCGTCCCCTTTTCTGTCCTTCCCAAGTGTAAAAAGATTGTTCTGTCTGGTGGAAAAGACAGAAAACAGTAAACCTGGTGGTTTTGTCCAAATCCTCATCAATACCTGCTCATCTGTTTTTGCCATTTTCCTCCGGGGCGGGGGGTGGGGAGTTGTCTAGCCCCTTCCTGTCACCTTGCTGCCATACATCTTTGGTGCTTTTGCCCTGAAGCAGGGCTCCACTGGGCCCCACTTCCCTGACCCTTGTGGCAGCCCTTGGTCACCTGCTCCTTCTTCCCTTTCCACATTTACTAGGAGTTCTTTCGGAAGTTGGAGCCCTGCAAACTAGAGGTCGCTCGGACCTTGGTTATGATTTCACCAAGTGGAATATTGTGAACTCTAACAAAAAGATGCCATGCCAGGGAAGTGTTTGAAATACCTGGACAAATGTTTGGCAGTGGAATGATGGGAACAAGAACAACTTAAAAAAAGAAAGAAACACCCCCAGTTAGGACAACACTGTCAGCTGGCTTATTTTCTCTGATGTGCGTGGATCAGAGCACACCCTGCATGGCAGCTTGTCTGCACTACTGCCCCCTCCTTCCCCTCCAGGGTTAACTACCTTTGGGTGACGGCAGCAAGCTTGTCCTTCACAGCCGTGAGCTAGATTCAGCACGGCCTGCATACCTCCCACAGCTCGCCGAAAGAACAGCAAGGCTTAGTTAGATGCTATGCAGCTGCCTGGGCTCCTCCTGGAGATCCAGACCCTGGCACCCCTCAGATGCCCCACCCTGTGGCTGTCCTCATGAGATCCTGGGCTTAGAGCCCCCCTGTGCAGCTGCAGGGGAAAGGGTCTAAGTTGAGCTCAAGCTAAGAAGCCCTGCCTTCCAAGGACTGCAGTGAACCGGGGCTTCCATCAGGAGTCCTCCGAGTTCTAGGATCCGTGGAGGCAGGTGCGGTGGAAGGGAGGGGAGGCAGGCAGGGACACTGGCTGGGGTCTGGGACTGGCCTGTCACTCCCAAGGAGCTCCCTGGAAGGAGAGCTGCTGGTTACAGTTCGGAGAGGCCCCAGGCCACACTGAGGGCCTGGCCTCAAGAAATGAGGTGACCTACTCCTATTCTCTCACTGCTAATAATTAACCCGGGGTGGCTGCCCTGTGAGCTGGAAGGACCTTGGGGATGTCATGCGCACGCCCTCCAGCCCACACCTTTTGCAAAAATGAGAGGAAGTCCTTTGCTACGCTTCCTCAGCCCTGAGAGATGTGTGCCACATTTTAACTCCTCTCTCATCAGCACGCCCTTGGCAGTCTGAGGGTACTTTGTACTTTTTCTTTCATTTTTGGGAAACACCTGTTAAATCAATTGTGTCATCTTGGAATAGGGTAATAAATACCCAAGTCATTACTCAGGTTTCTGATGTTGCAGAATTGGGCGGGGGAAGGTCTTCTGGACCATTTCCTCCTTAAGAGGAAATCTACGAACATGTGAGCTATGGGGAGTGTTTACCAAGCTTATCTCAAAAGGTAAGAACATACCTTTAGCCAGTGAATTACAGAGACCGCAGTGCTTAAATGGGGCCTTCCTTTCTTCCCCGCCACAGTGAATCACCTGTAATTCATCTTCCTTCCCCGCCCTGTGGGCCAGTGGATTCAGTGGGCAGGTGTGTGATGCCCTGCCCTGAGCTTGGGATCATCACCCCATTTGGAGGCCATGACTGGAACATGGCTCTTGGAGTCGAATCTACCAGGAGTACTGCCCGCCAGGCCCCGTCAGAGTGAATGGAGTCGAGAGGAATGGGGGGCAAAAGTATTTAGAAAATTCTGAAGCTCTGTGGGACCCTTGGCTATTCCTCAAGACGAGAAGCCTGGGGATGGCAATGGCCGGGGGGACTAGGAGTGAGGTCCTTGAATGGGCGGGCGCATCAGTGCTCCTAGCAGCCGCTGGTGTCTGCCGTGGGCCAGGCAGAACAGCATTGCTCCTCAGAATTATTTACATAAGAGGAAACAGACTTAGGTTCTTCTGACCTAAGGTCCTAACCTCTTAGGAGTGGCCGAGCAGAGACAACTCACTGAGGTCTGGCTTACTCCTTCCAGACTCCAATGGGCCCTGGCCACCAGGAGCCCTGAGGCAGTGGTGTTACTCTTCTCCTTCCCCTAGGCTCTCCTGGACATCAAAGAATGGATTGTATTTCTGTCTTCCCAGCTCCCAGCACGTGGAAGCCCTGGTACAAATAAATGTAACAATGGCAGCAACAAGATACAGTATTTGCATTCAAATATTCCTAAACCCTGTTACTCTGATCAGCATTTTGGCATGCCTTTATAAATCTTTTTTAGAGGCTATGCAGTTTCCTTTCATTAATCTTCCGACTCCATCTCACCAAGTCCTAAAGCCCTGACTGACTAGGCTGCATAAAAATACATTTTATCTTGGTGTCTAGAGATGCCAGGTTGCTGCACCTAATATAACCCGAGATGGCCCCTCGGGTTAAAACCTTACAGGCAGGCAGTTTAAAGCTGGAAGAAAACCAGTGAAAACTGAAGAAAAACGGAGTAGCAGCTTCCCAGGTCACTTGGCTGATTTAGTGACAGATGGGATGATGTTTTTGGGGGGGGGGGGTGCGGCTGGAGGGTATTTTTCTGTGTTTCCTTGAGATGATATTATGGCGAGGGCTGCTGGTGGTGAGGATTGGGTTTCTCTGGCCAGGCTGCCACTGCCTTCAAACTCCTTGGCAGGAACAAAGCTGGCGGGATGGTCCTGTTGTGAGAGTCCAGCTTCTTGGCTGGGATGAGTTGCAATTAGCACATCTCAAACCTTCAAAGTGACTTTAGCTGTTTTCTTTTCTGAAGGCTTCTGCTACTTTTGGCTGTAAAGGGGTGGGGGCTGGAGCCCAGGATAGAAATATCAGGGACTGACACCCAAATGGGCGTGTCCTGTGCCCCGAGGGCAAATATTAGCACTGTATTTTTGTAAAATTTATGCAACTTGATTCATGTCCCCGTAGAGTAAATTTATTCCATCCTGTTTTCCAGTCCATTTGGGGCCTCGTGGAACTATCCAGAGGGAGAATGGGAAGAGATTGGTAGCTTTATTTTAGGGGGAAACAGCTCAATATAAAACATTCTATCATCGATGTTTGGGTTTATGTATTGCTTTTTGTCCACTCATATTCTTTTATCCCTGTTTCAGTGATGGTCCATTTTAGTTTTTTCAAGAATGAGGTAGCCGTTTAGAATTCTTTCCCATGAGAGGTCTGTGTAAGGAAGCCAGTTTTAATGGTGCTGCTTTGAGTGGGCTTACATGTACAGAAACTTAACCTTGGCATTGTTGAAACAGAAGTCATAATAGAACCTTGGTCTTAGAAGCTCAGAGTGCACCCCCCCACCTCCTTCAATGCCAGCCTACCCTGTGGAACCTTCTCACCAGAGGTCTTATCCAGCTTCTCTGCTTGATCACCTCTAGTGATGGGTGTCTCCCTCTCTCCTGACACAGTCCCTTCCAAATTTGTGCAGCCTTGACTGTTCAAAAGCTCTTCCTTCTGTTGAAGGGAAATCTGTTTCTTTCATCTTCCACCCATGGAACCCCTTGGGGTTTAAATAAACCAGTCTAGGGGCGCCTGGGTGGCTCAGTCGTTAAGCGTCTGCCTTCGGCTCAGGTCATGATCCCAGGGTCCTGGGATCGAGCCCCGCATCGGGCTCCTGCTCCGCGGGAAGCCTGCTTCTTCCCTCTCCCACTCCACCTGCTTGTGTTCCCTCTCTCGCTGTGTCTCTCTCTGTCAAATAAATAAAATCTTAAAAAATAAAAATAAAAAAATAAAAAATAAACCAGTCTAATGGTAGTAGTAATAAGTACCATTGATTGGATACAGCTAGGTGCCAGGTAATTTGCATATATAGTCAGTGCATAAAACCTTGGAAAGCAAAGAAAATTCTCCCTCTTTATATGGTAAGGAAGTGGGGTGAGTGATTTCTAAGTTCACGCAGCTACTGAGTGGTTGAGCTGGGGTTCCAGCCCACATCTGATTCCATTGTGCTGACCTTCCCATAGCCTCATACCATATCCTGTGTGATGGCCACTTGGATTTTTGAAGCACCTTACCTCCTCCTCCTGGAGATTTCTCTAGGCTACCACTTATTCCTTAGACACTCCTGCTAAATCTCTTTCTTTGGAGTTCTTAAAATGCGTTTCCCCTCCTGGCTTTTGCAGATGCACTGTGGCGTTAGCACCCGTTCTACCTAGTAGACTATCTTAGCCTGCAAGATTCCCCATGAGACCTTGGTGAAAACGGGTCCCACCTGCCCACCACCGTCAGGTTGGGAGCCCTCCTCCTTTTCCTCTGAATGAGTCCTGGGTATTCGTCTCCCTTAGAAGTTGAAAGTCCAGGCACCTCTGTCTCCCCGCCCCGCCCCTCCAGCCTGGCCTGACACAGAGCAGGTGCCCAGTAAATGAATATTGAGAAATGGTCCGGAACTCCTTGGCCAAAGGCTGAAAAGTAATTATAAACAAGATTAAGGGTCTGTGAAATCGTAGTGTGTAGTCCAGTGTGGGACTTTGGCCAGTTGTTGGGAGGACGTAAGGACAGCTTGTCGGGGGGGGGGGGGGGTCCTGAAGTCCTTTTCCTCAGCATGGTTTGGGTCAGTCCCTCTAAGGGCTGATGTGTGTCTCCCTCTTTGTTCCAGGAGGCAGGCTTGCTGGCCTCTGAAGTTTTCTGTGTTCACGGAGGTGGCATCTTCACAAGAGAAGTTCACCAGACACTGTTCAGAGCCTTACTTAGGGGGAGACCACATCCCAGCCTTCTCATTTCTCGGTAGCCCACACTACGTAGGTGCCAGACACATCCACACGCATGCTGAAAACAGCCCTGGGTGGGCTGAGTCCTGGGAAATTGCAGTTTAACATTGCACCATGATAACCTTTCCTAAACATGTAAAAAAAAAAAAAAACATAAAAATCTCACTTAAAAAAATCTCATGAAGGAGCATGTATCTGGCTTGGTCAGTAGAACATGCCACTCTTGATCTCGGGGTCATGAATTCGAGCCTTGTGTTGGGAGTAGAGTGTACTTTTAAAAAATCTCATGAAGGTGGTGTTAAAAGTCAGAAGAGTAGTCATCTCTGGGGGAGGTCATGTTTGGAAGAGGGCATGGGGCGGGGGATGTGCGGCTCATGCCAGGCTTCTTGAGAGCTGTGCACTTAGGATTGTGCTTTTTTTTTTTTTTTCCTCTTGTGATCCTTCAAAAAGAGGGGGGGGGCGGTAATGACTTCATTTAACAGAATCACACGTCTAACAAGAGTTTTCTCATCGCTTGGGGGCAGACTGTGTTGAGTTCCTCAGCATCTCAACGCCACCCTGAAAACTTTGCCTCGTGGAACAGAAGAGGTTTGGCTTCATCACCTCTCTCCCGAAGCAGCTGCAGCTCCCACCAAGCTCAGCTGCTAAGCTCCCACCAAGCTCTTTATCTTGCCCTTCAGGGAGCTTGAAACGACTCCCTTGTTATCCTCCAGTATCAAGTATAACTCCTATTTTGTTAGTTTGCCAGTGTCATGGTGTTGAACCTATAAATAAACCTTGGCTCCATAATAAGAAAACTATTTGGCATTTTGAAGTTGTAGAAGAAGGATGCTAATTACCGGTCTCTGTTTGAATACAACTAATCCTACAAATTACTCCTTCCCCGGGGGAGGGGGGGCCCCCCTCTGGTTGGGAGATCCACTCCCTGAACAAATTACAGGATCTATGGAACAAACGATTTGATCCCAAGATTGTACTTCTGGAGTGTGAGGATCAATAATTGCAAGATAATTTGAGTATTGAGCTGTGCTCTGGGAGGGACTTGGATGAGCATTTTCTCCCACGTGGTGGCAAATATGTGAAATGTGAGAGTTACGAACTTTCATAAAAGTGTTCACAGAAGCATTTATTTTTTTATAAATATGATATTAACTACTCTTATATATGCATACCCCAAATTAAAAAGAAGTCTTGTGCACCAATACTTTCCATTGTCAGCTGTGATTATTGTTTTCAATAACAGGCTTTAAGCTTTAAAAATGCTGTTGAAAAATTAATTTGTCCTGAGCCTCTATGCTGAAGAATTAGTGCATTGGCTGTAACATTGAATTAGCAATATGAAAATGCCATCCTTAATAGAATTTTTCTACTTTATTGATATTCATAGTGATTGTTTACTTTATAAACTAGTTTTTAAAAGAAGTCTGTGTATCTTCGTATTGTTATGCAGTGTTGTACTTTGGATATTAAAAAAGCCAAGTAAGTGGGGGGGGAGATAATTGCCAGAAAGCAGTGTTGATAAATTTATGGAAATTAGCCATGAGGAAAATTAAGTTTCATGTACCAGTTGTAATTTTATCAACTGCACATAATTTAAAATTAATAAAGTGAGGAACACCTGAGTGGCTCAGTTGGTTAAGCATCCCACTCTTGCTTTCAGCTCAGGTCATGATCTCAGGGTCGCGAGATTGAGCCCCATGTCAGGCTCTGTGCTGGGCATGAAGATGGGTGTGGAGCCTGCTTCTGCTTCTCCCTCTCCCTCTGCCCCCCCCACTTGCACGCAAATACGCTCTCTCATTTAAAAAAAAAAGTGAAATGGTATATACGGCAGTGTTTTTTTAAGGTATATGGGTATTTTAAAAATGAACTAAAATCACTGTTGGTTGGGCTAAGTTTCATTATTAACATTTGCAAAGCCTAATAAATCACAAAATGCGTGCATCTCTTTTCCCTTTTGTCTCTCTCCTTCCCACAATAGTAGTTGACTGCCCCTCTTTTCTGAGGAAGTGCATTATAGAAGGCGCTACTGTCTTTTTTGTAACTTGGATATTAGGAATTGTTAAGAGTCACTGTCTGAAAGATGAACTAATTTGAGCAAACAAGCCAAGACATCTGGTTACATAATATCAAGTGATAGAATCCTTTTTGAACTAACATTATTTTCGTGTTGCTTTCTTCCTCTGTTTTGACAACAGTGCTAATCCCAGAACTGACATATAGACTGGAAAGTCTGTGTCAACAGTGCGCTATGAAGGGCTTCCCCAGACTGAGTAAAGGGACAGCTGCTAAGCTACAAAAACTCCTTTCAGCTCTGGGAAGTGATTTGTTATGTAGGAAAACTGACGTAGGGTACCGACCTGACCAAGCCCCTGGCTGTAGACACAGACGGTCAAAACCGAAAGGATCTCTAGGATGATCTGGTTGAGTATTTTCCACTGCATGGTGCTCAGACCTGCGTATTTGAGTCCCCTGGGGATGCTTATTAAAAATGCAACTTCTGGGGGCGCCTGCCTGGGTGGCTCAGTTGTTAAGCGTCTGCCTCTGGCTGTGGTCATGATCCCAGGGTCCTGGGATCTAGCCCCGCATCTGGCTTCCTGCTCAGTGGGGAGCCCGCTTCTTCCCTCTCCCATTCCCCCTGCTTGTGTACCTTCTCTTGCTGTGTCTCTCTCTGTCAAATAAATCTTTAAAAAAAATATTAAATGCAACTTCTGTCTGACCACTAAAGCAAGGCAAGGTCCTGGTTTGGATCCTGGATCAGGAGGAAAGAAATAAAGGACATCATTAGAATAATTTGCGTATCTTTAATATGGGCTATGTATTACATAAGTGCTTTATCAATGTTAAATTGTCTCAGTGCAATAATTGTACTGTGGTTTGAAAGGTCCTTATTCTTGAGAGACATGCTAAAATATTCAGAGGTAAAGGGGCAATGATACCTACACCTTCCAAGTGTTCAGTAAAAAGCATGAGGGGTGTGTGTGTGCAGGAGAGAAAGCGTATGTGGCAAAATGTTAATTAAATCCAGGCCATTGAGGGTGTATGGGAGTTCTGTTTTTCTTGCAATTTTTCTATAAGTTGGAAAAATTAACTTTTTAAATGCAGTTTCCTCGGTCCTTACCAGACCATAATTTCTGTGGGTGGTGCCCAAGAATCTATTTTAACAAGTTTCCCCAGATGATTAAATCACAGCACATTAAGTTTTATTTAAGTCTTTGGTCTAAAAGTCTCATTTTAATCACTATGTCTTTCTTAGCAGCTTAATTACTAAGGCATACATTCTTCCAGTTTGATCTGATCTTAATCTAGTGCTTAATACATAATCCCCATCCAGATGTTTATAAATCTTAAGAAGGGGAATACGCCACTTCAGAGGAGTTTCAGGAACACTTAAGCCTGGCCATTAAAACAGACCAGAGATAGAAGCTATCCTAGGTGAGATGCAGTCAGCAATCAGAAGGTGGTTTATGTTCTCCTATCAGTATGCTGTGAAGTTGTGAGTGATGTGCATTTGCCCCCTAAGACTTGCTTACACCATAAATGCAGCCCGAATGCTGTAGTATTTACAGTGAAAAGGAGAAGAAAGCATATCAGTATTTGGTGAGTCATCTCTCTAGCATGGCTGATTATACATGAGTGTTTATTACTTTTCCATGCGAGGGACGTTCCTCTCTAGCTGATCAGACATCTGTTGGGGCTTATAAATATCCACCCCAACGGCTCCAGAAGGACCTCTCCTGAGTTCACTAGGGAAGAAGAGTTAGAGGAAAAGGAAGGGAATTGGGATACAAGGAAGGCCTTCTATATCGTGAGAGATTTTTTGAAGTTGAGCTGGGATAAGAAGAAGGGAGCATGGCTGTGCCTTTTGCCCTCGAGGAAGGAAGTAGGAGTCGTAGGGTAGGAGGTGAAGTGATTTCCTCTGGTGGCCACTAGGTGGTAGCATTGGCCTAGGTCAGCTTGATGATTATTCGGGTTGATTCCCATATTGAGCCACCTGTGGTTCATTTGTAGGGTTTTATTCACAGATTAGGTGTTAATAAATCAGGATTGCTTTTTTTTTAACTGAAACTTGTGCTCTTGAGTTAGAGGTCTAAATTGTTTATTTTTGAAAAAGGGTATGAAATAAGCTTAACACTTTGTTTTAAGATGACCAAAAGTGGAATTGAGTTGCTTTCTGGCTTTGTCTAATGGAGAAGAGTATAGTGCTCTCCTTCATTTCTGTCTGTGGTTCATGGGCTTGTGAAAGAACAGAGTTCCCAGGTCTGCGTGTAGACTCTTAGGAAATAAAGCATCAACTCTCCCCCGTCCCAAGCTCCAGCGCAGACAGGGAGCCCAGAAGGGACAGTGGTTGAAGCCTTGTTATCCAGCCCTACCCACGAGGGGCTCTGGTGTCCCACATGCCCCAGATTGCCACACCCAGGCAATGTGCTCCTGCCCTGGGACTTGAGTTTGTAGAGCAGCTGATAGGTATGTTACACATTTATTGTATCTTTAATGTTAACTTAGCCGTCTTTATTAAAAATTTAAGAAACAGAATATCTGTATACCTTATAAGGTATTTAAAATCAGGATTGCCTACAAAATCCAGAATCTAATGGGCACCTGATGGATTAGAAGCTTAGCATTATTAGTAAAGTGGCTTTTATTGAGTACCTGCTCTGTGTCTCACATTGTGTAGGCACTTTAACACGTGCTAACCCTAACCCTCATGGTATTGCTGGGCCCCTACTGTGCACCAAGTGAGATGTGTGGCCCTCCTCCTTTATGTCGGATAAGAACTGTAGTCACAGTAGAACCTCTGTTGTGCAGAATAGGTATTGAAGCCATTAACTGATTGATTGAAGAACAAGCTTGGCTTCCATATTATGAATGCATCAGTTTGCAGCCATAATCACTTGGGGTTGGGGAGGCCGGTGTGTTCCTGGTTGGGTTGTGTGGCTTTGTTTAGAATGAAGAGGCTTATAAAGGAAGCCATAGAAAGCCCGAGTTCCCCAATTGCTGTGGTACAGGAAACAGGGCAGTCAGTCAGCACCCATTGTCTTGACCCGATTGTTTAAGATAGTATTTCAAGACAATCTGAAAACACATGGTTCAGTTACATGGTTATTCAGCGTGAGGCTTGCTCTTATCAAGGCTTGCTTTAGGAACAATTGTGGGAAGAACATTTCTGCGACTTTCATGAAATTCCTCTTTAGACATTGTCATTAGGTTTCGAGCCCCTTATATAGAGAGATGGATGTGTCTCTTCTGGGTTGCTGATGTCCTTTGTCAGCTGGCTACAAGACTGTGCCGGGAAGCACCATTAATCATGGTCAAGTTAGTAAGTCCCACTGGTACCCACGCTTGTGCCAGCTACGCAGAGCTGCTCAGGTGAGGGGCAGTTTGAAGATCAGTGCCTGCAATGAGCACGTCAGTCCTGCGGTACTTTCTCTTGGAAACTCTTGACTGACATCTCCTTTGGGCTTTTCCATCCAGGAGTCATGGCGTGTCGAGCTCTTCGTTTGAGCTGTTCTGAGGAACGGCCCTATTGTTTCACGCGTGTACCCTCAGTGAATGGCTTAGATTTCCATGGGACCCATATTCTGAGTGTGACCGTCCAAAACACATCCTGAGGTTCCCTAAAAAACCACTCTCCTGGCCATTGGCTGCCTGGCCCTTCCTTTGAGGGCTTCCCAAAGGGAAAGTCCATTCAGTGCCACACCCCACGATGCTGAATCACCATCTACGGGTGTGGCCAGGACAGGCCTTTTTTTTTTTTTTTTGTGGAAAGCACCCAGGTAATACTGCTGTGCACCTCCTACTAAGAACCACACTCAGAATGATTCTATTGTATCTTAAAAAAAAAAATTATAGCCCACCTGAAATTCTTAGACAAAGATTAAACAGTTTGACATTTTAAATGCAATGTGGTTCAAGCATTACGGAACACATTTGTTGTCTTTTGATCACTTTTGGCAATACTCAGAAAACGCATCCCTGCTCCTGATGACATTTTGTTGGAAAGGGCAAGGTGGAGGTGGTGGGGTGGGTGGAATTGTATAAGTGACAGAATGAGTTTTCTTCCACTGCTGGTTCCAGGGACTTCTGTTATTAATATTTGAGATTTCCCCGTCCCTGACTGCAGGAGGAGGGATTTATGTCGGAGCTCCTTCAGTAGGATAAGGGGCCAAGACCACCCTTGTCTCCTGGAGCCTCCACCTCCTTTGTAGTTTAGCTTCCTGCTGATCGGCTATGGCCTCCGTGATTCCCTGAGGCTTGATTCTCAGGCTCCAGTCCGCCTTGTCCTCACCCCTTCCTTGCTACTGATTCCCAAATCCAGATCTCTGGCCCTGCCTGACATTGAGTGCTGCGACTTTGTTCCTCACTGTGTGGACCCTGGATCAGAGGCTTGCGTTCCATGCAGACTGTAGGCCTCACTCAGCCCTGCTTGAATCCTAGTTTGCATCTGATCAAGATCCCCAAGGGGTCTCGTGTGTCCACGTTACAGTGTGAGGAGTCCTGGTCTACGGGATGTCCCCACCCTCATTCCATCCTCCTTCCCTGCTCCCACCAACCCAAGTTAGTCTGTCAGGTAGCACTGGTTTTTGGGGTTTGTTTTAAGATTTTATTTATTTGTCAGAGAGAGAGAGGACAGTGAGAGAGGGAACACAAGCAGGGGGAGCAGCAGGCAGAGGGAGAAGCAGGCTCCCCTCTGAGCAGGGAGGCCCGATGCGGGGCTCGATTCCAGGACCCTGAGATCATGACCTGTTGCCAAAGGCAGACGCTTAACTGACTGAGCCACCCAGGTGCCCCAGGTAGCACTGTTTTTCCCATGCTTCATTTTTCATTTCTTTCTTCTTGTACTGATTTGTTCAGCTGCTTATTGACTGCCTCCCAGAGGCAGGTGTTGGGAGATGCAGTGAGCGAAACCAGACGGGGCTCCTACCCCTGTGAAGCTTGGCTTCTAGTGGCAGAAGCAGACATTAGGTACACCATCAGCTCTAGCGGTGGAATTAAAATGAGCAGAGCATTGTAGAGGAGAGCTTGTACCGCAAATAGAGTAGTTAGGCACGCCAGGGAAGGCTTTGCTGAGGAAGTGATGCCTGTGCTGGGTCCTGAAGCCGGAAGAGGAGCAGAAAGAACTTTCTAGGCAGAGGGAATAGCACGGGCAAAGGCCCAGCTCATCATAGAAAGTTTACAGAGAATTAATAAAAGAAAGAACATTAAATTGCACTTAAGTCCTTCATCTTTATCTGTTCTTCCATCCAGCCTCGTTAGATTTACACCTTGTCCATTCCTAAGCCGAGGAGCTAGCCCAGACCCGTGGCTGTCCTGCCTGCATGCTGCGACCGTGTGCTCAGTTGCACACTTCCTCGGTCTTTTTTAGTCTACTGTTCTACAATTACATTCGCTAGGGAAGCCTCTTTCCTCACCGTTCCCTGAATACACACCATAGTTGGATTTTAAACTAACTCCCTCTGCATACACATGTTACTTTAAGTGAACTGATATTGAAATATATAGAAAAGTACACAGATAGGTATAGAGCTTGATGAAGCTTCACAAGTAAATACACCGGTCTCATCAATACCCAGATCATAGGTAGAGTGTTCTATAGCATCCCGGAAGACTGCTGACACACACATACACACCCCCACCCCTCATCCCTTCCCACAGCTGTAACCATGCTTCTGTCCTCTATTAGCGTTGATCAGTTTGCCTGTTGCTGCACTTTATTTATGTAAATGGGTTCATGCTCTCGGTAATCTGTTGTGTCCGGCAGTTTTTGTTCAACATAACAATAGAAGAATCCATTCGTTTTTGGCCTAATGGTCATTCATTTATTTCCTTTGCTGTATAGCTGTGTGTGGTAGGAGTCTACCATAATTTTCCCCATTCTGTTGAGGGCATTGGAGTCTTTTTCAGTTTGGAGCTATTATAAAAATTCTCATGCATGTCTTTTAATGGATAGATATAAATTTTTCTGTTGGGAATATGCCTAGGAGTGGAATTACATCACAGAGTATACATATGTTCAGTTCTAGTAAATACTGCCAACCAGTTTTCCAAAAACAGTTGTGCTAATTTTCCGTCTTACCAGCAGTGCCTTTAAGTTCCAGTTGCTGCACACTGTGGCCAACACTTGGTTTTGTCAGGTTTCGTTGTGGCCACTCTGATGGGTATGCGGTACTATTACTTTGTGGGTTTTAATTTGCATTTCCTTGGCAACTAATGTGGTTCCCATTTTCTATCAGATTGCGTGGTTTTTCTCATATTGATTTGTGGGAGCTCTTTATATATTCTTTGTATTGCACACATATTGCAAGTACCTGTGTGGATTGTCTTTATTATTGAGTGGTGTCTTTAAATTAATAAATAGAAGTTATTTAACATAGTTTATTTTACCAATAAGTGTCTTTGTATTTTAGATCAATTTTTATACCACATTTAGTTCTGTAAAAAAAATAAAAATAGTAGAATACACAAATATATCAAGTATATATTTTTTAAAAAGTATAAAAATTAAAAGCCTGGGAAATATAAATTAGATTTAGACCAGGGAGATAAGACACACAAATAAACCGTATAATTATATTAACATGTTTATAATTGAGCAATAAATTTTGCTTAGAGACACCTAGAAGTCAAAACTCAAATGGAAACATGGTGTGTTATCTGGTTCTCATTTATCTGTGAGTTCTTCAGTTCATGAGGGTCAAAGCAGGCAAGGGATGGGTGCACTGTGAGGAGGATCCACATGTAATGGGTAATTTGCTTGTCAGAGAGCTAACAGGTATACTTCTGTTACAGGTTATTCAGCGATAGTTATGACCTCCGGTTACGTGCGTTGGGTGGAAGAATTAATAATATACGCACCTCAGAATTACCCAAAGAGAAAACTCGATCCGAAGTCATCTGCAGCATCCGCTTTCTAGATGGCTTGGTACAGACCTTTAAAGCTATGTAAGTTCTCCAAATTTAATTTTTTCTGAATTAATGCCACTAAGAAATAATTTTTCTTCATTTTGTAAACCAAGAGATGAAAACTATTTTAAAATGAAAGCTTTGGGGGGTACTGGGTGGCTCAGTTGGTTAAGTGTTCGACTCTTAATATCGGCTCAGGTCATGATCTCAGGGTCCTGGGATCGAGGCGCGCATTGGGCTCCACACTCAGCATGGAGTCTGCTTCTCCCTCTCCTTCTGCTCCTCCCTCTGCTCGTGTTCTCTCTCTCTCTTTCTCTCTCTCTCTCATAAATAAAATCTTAAAAAAATAAAATAAAATGAAAATGAGAGATCTCAGATCTTGTATGTTGAGATTGGACTAGAAATAACCCTAAAAACTTTGCCCACATTCTTGTTCACCTGGAGTGTCTTTCGGAACCCCTCTTCTTGGTGACACGAACTGAGAGACCCTTTGATGTTACTTCTGTGACATCTTCATCAGCTTCCTGAATTAGTTATCCCATAATGGTGCCCTGTATGCTTTATTAGAGCCCGTGTCACATTCCATTAATAGTAATTATGATCTCTGGGTTATATATATGTTCTTTAAAACCGTGAGCTCCTCGAGAACATTAATAGTGTCATTTCCCCGGGGCCTGGTCCTGAGCCAGGCACACAGCAGGTGCTTATGGCATGTGTGAGGGCATGGGTCCGATCTGGAGGGTGGCGAGACGGTTCCACTCATAGATGGCAGGGCTCAGGGAGAGCCTGGCCTCTCCCACTCAAGCCTACGACAAGAGGCAGGACTGGAAATTCGGCCTCCCTCTCGGGCCAGCAGTAAGGTGCCTGACCCGTAGCAGTCTGTGCTGCCCTGACCTACCCCACGCAGTGCTTAGGCTAATGCCCTCTGCCTGTCTCTCTGGAGGGTGTCTCACTGAAAAGTTCAGTGTGCAAGGAAGGGGTCAGAAAGAGAAGACTGGGTAGGAAACAACCAGGGGTAACAGAAGGCCATAGGACTGGAAAGGGTAACAATAACTGGCCCCTGGGTCTTCCACCCCACCCCTCAGTTTGCCTCCCACTGACCCCAGCTCACTATGGCCCTTTTTAGCCAAGAAGCCAGGAGGAGAGGGCTGTTTGCATGAAGTCACAGCATGGTGGGGTGCTCCGAAAAGGTCACAGGTGTCTCTTTCAGAGGCTGTAAACTGACAGTATATGGCTGGCTCCTTTGTTGGTTTGGGAGCTCTTCCTTTGCTATTTATCTTCTTCCTGACAAGAATGTGAATGTTTATCCAACAAATGTTTCCTGAGCACCTACTATGTGCCAGACTTCATGCTGGGTATAATGAATACAGCAGTGAATGGAACGGCGAGGTATCTGGCCTTTCAAAGCTTACATCCAAGTGTGAAGAAATGGACCATAAAGAAATGTATACTTTTGTCAGGCGGTACGTGCTTAGAAGAAAAATAAAGTGGTATAAGGAGGGTAGAGAGTGCCAGAGCAGGACAGGGGCGGGGTTGTCTTGCTACAGATGTGATCAGGGAAGACCTCACCTAAAGGAAGTGAGGGCAAGAACCATGTGATTCTCTGGAGGTAAAAAATAGCAGTGCAGGGGCGCCTGGGTGGCTCAGATGGTTAAGCGTCTGCCTTCAGCTCAGGTCATGGTCCCAGGGTCCTGGAATCGAGTCCCGCATCGGGCTCCCTGCTGCTTGGGAGCCTGCTTCTCCCTCTGCCTCTCTCTCTCTCTCTCTCTCTCTCTCTCTCTCTCTGTTTCTCATGAATAAGTAAATAAAATCTTTAAAAAAAAATAGCAGTGCAAAGGTCCTGAGGCAGGATCCCACTCAGTGTAGTTGCAGAACAGTATGGAAGCTAGTGTGTCTGGAGTGGGATGAGCAAGGGGGAGAGTAGCAAGAGAGATCAGAGGTAATTGGTGTCAGGTAGACAGGGGGACTGTGGCGAGCCTTATAGGTCATCCTGAGGGCACTGGCTTTATTCTGAGGGAGGCAGAGGGCATTGGTAGGTCCGAGCAGAGACCTTACATGATCTGACTCAAGTACCATTCTGGATGCTCTGTCAGCGTAGACTGTTGGGGGGCGAGGGCTAAGAGACTATTATCACAGCCCAGGGGAAAGGAGGAGGAGGGCTGGACAGTGTGGTGGTAATGTGAAAGTAGTAGCTAAGAGTAAACCAAGTCTGAAACTATTTTTGAAGGCGGAGGCTGTGGGGTTTGCTGATAGATGGAATTTGGAATGTGAAGGAGGCCTCACGGTGACTCTCACGGTTGTTGGCCTGGGCAACTGCAAGATGGAGTTGCATTTGACAGAGATGGGAACGGCTGTAAGCAGGGCAGGTTTGGGGTTCTTTTGGGGACACCTTGAGTTTAAGGTGCCTGTTACTCATCCATGTAGAGACGGTGATCACTGTACAAATGAGACGGTTCAGGGAAGGGTCTGGGCTGGGCTACAGATGGGGGCTTACTAGGGTGGAGATGGTAGTGCAAGCTACGAAACTGGCTGAGGTCACCTGAGAAGCGAGGACACAGAAGGTACGAACAAGGTTCCGTGTTGAAAGGTCTGAGAGACAAGAACAGGCACTCCAGGAGATGAGGAGGCTGTCCTGGGAGGGAGGAGAATCCCAGGTCAGAAGTTCTTGAGGGAGGAGTGATGAGCCCCGTAAACGGGGATAAGGAAAGCGCCTGCCCAGAGTGATGATCCTAGAACACAGCCTGGCATTCAGCAGGCGCCCTGTCCTTCCTGGTCATGAACACCATTGTTCATGTGTTGCTTCCCCAAGCCTCCAGCAGTCGGGTCAAAGCTGACTCATGTTGAACTTGAATCTGAGGGTCTGGCAGCTTAAATCCCATTCACTTTAGATTTTCTACTTGTAAGGATCATTGGCACCGACTCTGGAGCCTAAACTACCATCTCGTGGGCCGGAGGGGGCCTCATCAGGAAGGTGGCCTGGACATCAGCTGTTCTTAGCCTGGCCCAAGGAGCAAGCCGGTCATGGACAGTGACCTGGCGCAGCCAAGATGACCTCTCATTGGGTGGGGAACTGGGCTGGGAGGCTTGTTCTTTATAAGTGTGTCCTTTAGTATATTTAAGTTCCTTTTGAGAACTGGGAAAGTTGGGCAGAATATACTAGAATGGGTGAATTACACACTCTACAGGGGAGATGCAGTGTGGTGGGGACGTGCAGGCTTTGGCAGCCAACAGACCGGAGTCGGCAGGCAGGCTGACCATCCCAGGGCCTCTGTTTGCTCACAGCCAAGGGGATGCTGGTGATGACTTCACAAGTAGCTACAGAGATTAGAGATTATATATAAAAAGTGCACATAGTATCACATCTAGCTTGTTGTGGATGTTCAGTAGTTATTTACCTTTTAAATATAAAATCCTGTAGAAATTTTAACAAGGGGAACTGATCGCTCTTTGATGCACCAGGAGAGTATCTCCTAACTTAGACTATGTGGACTGGGCCATCTTTTCTACACTCTGCTGATTTCTCTGTGAAGGAAGCTGTTCTGGGTAGAGGAAGTAGCAGGTGCAGGGCCCTAGGGCAGGAAGGGGGGATATGTTCAGGGAAATGGGCATGTCTCATGTTCCCACACTTATGACCAAACAATACGATATCCCACCAAAAGAAGAGGCTGCAGGAGGGGGCCTGACAGCTCCCTAATTCTCCTCTTTCTGGTCCCTGTGGCCTGTTTCCAGGTACATTATCTGCTCTCAAGCACTCAGAAAAGGAGCTGTCTTTTGCTTGTTCTATATAGTCTATTTCTGAGTCTTATTGTCCTTAAGCCAAATGGTTTGGTTCAAAGGATTCCTGAGAAGTCGGACTGATAAAGGAGAATTTGCGAGTTCCCAGAGGCACCATGCTGTCTCCCTCCTTTGTGTCTTTGTGCCAGGCCCTGTGCTTAAAAGGCCTTTTCTTAATTTCACCTGGAGGGGAGCGGTGACACTCAGCCCTGTCACCCCCCCCCAGCCCAGGTCAGCAGCTGCTTCCACTTGTCCCCAGGTTGAATTACCATCTGTGTTGTCCTCTGTGTGTTTATCATGCCTTGAGTGTTCCAGCATTTGACACACACCACGTTCCGGCCACTGCTTCCACACCTGGCCTCTCTAGGACACGTCCTGTGGCTCTGTCCCCACGCCCAGCACTGAGTGGTGATGGTGGCTGAGTCCTGCTCTGGACGTGAAGGGTGCTTGAATGTCTCCACTGGCTTCTCACTTCAGATGGCGGGGAGCAGAGAGGCAGATAATCCCCCTGGGTGTCACATACCAAGTCACTTTGAGGGTGTTGAGGATGGCATTTCCATGTTCTTAGCCATCTTCCTTCACACTGTTAGTAGAGTTTCGTTGCCTGTACACACTTCTGTCACTCCCAAGGCGCCAACAAACTGGCGTGGGATTAGCATTTTGCTGTGGATAATCCATGGGTAGGTCATGGAAAGTTTACTCTCATTGTGATATCTTCGTTTTCCCATTCAGACGTCACTTGGGAATCTCAGCTAAGGCGAAGGAAGAGGTCTTAGAAAACGAAACCATGCCGTCTTAAATCATACATATGTGGTTCTTCTTAGCTCCTCCTTCCCATAGGTACCGTGTGACTTCTTGACATGACATTTATTAAAGCATTTCTTACTGTGAGGTATGAGTGTGCATAAAATCTCTAAATGTTTTAACTCCTTTTTTGCCCACAATAAAGACTTTTTTTAAAAGATTTATTTACTGGGGCACCTGCGTGGCTCAGTCGTTAAGCATCTGCCTTCGGCTCGGGTCATGATCCCAGGGTCCTGGGATCAAGCCCCACATCAGGCTCCCTGCTCCGCGGGAAGCCTGCTTCTCCCTCTCCCACTCCCCCTGCTTGTGTTCCCTCTCTCGCTCTCTTTTTCTCCATCAAATAAATAAATAAAATCTTTAAAAAAAAAGATTTATTTATTTGAGAGAGAGAGGGCCACGTGCGTGTGAGCGGGGGGGGGGGAGGGGCAGAGGGAGAGGGAGAGAATCCTCAAGCAGACTCCACACTGAGTGTGGAGCATGATGCGGGGCTCAGTCCCAGGTCCCTGAGATCAAGACCTGAGCCGAAAACAAGAGTCGGCTGCCTAACCAACTGAGCCACCCGGGCGCCCCTATAATAAAGATGTTTAACTATCGGTTCTTGATTCATTTTAAACATTTGCCTACTAGACATTTTTTTTTCCCCCTAGAAACAAGATACCGGTCAAGTTCTTCTGGATATGGTATACAACCACTTGGGTGTGACTGAAAAGGAGTATTTTGGTTTGCAGCATGGCGATGACTCAGTAGACTCTCTAGTGAGTACCATCCCTTTAACACATGCTGGACTCCTGCATGGTTTGGTCTTATAGCTTATGTTTTCTTACCCGACAGAGATGGCTGGAATCAAGCAAACCCATCAGGAAGCAGTTAAAAGGTGAGTGTGACCTTCTCATTTCAGTTGAACACGGGGTGTTAGTGTACCCTAGCCCATTTCTCTCCTCTAACCATCAGTGTGCTCGGAACATCTGGGACCTGGATTCCAGGTGGTTCAGGCAATGTGAGTGAGCCAACTTCCCCGTCTGACTTCTCAGTGAGCAGAGATGCTTCCAAATGAGCCCTCACCAGCTGTGAGCAGGAAAGGGAAAGGTAAAAGAAGGCAGCCAAGAGCCCAGGAACCTACTTTCTTCTTACAAGGGAAGGAGGATGGCCTTTCATAGTCCAGTGTGAGTCAAGGTGGGAAAGACACATGTGCATACACATACACACACACACACACCACACACACACACACACACACTCACACACACACACTCACACACTCACTCACACTCCCTCCCCCTGGAGCCTAAGGCATAGGTAGGCAATATCACAGATAAAACATACTGCTCCCCAGCTGTGAGTGGGCCCCAGTGCCATACTGTAACTCCCAGCTGGGAAGGGCTTCACAGCATGCCCCGCCCCACCCTCTGTCCAGATCTGTTCTCAGCCTGGTTTTCCCGCATCACACTCTGTGTTCCCCTTTATGCACCTGCTGCCCCAGACAAACCTGACTGACCTGCCAGGCTGCGCACATTCCTCTGTGCCTGTCCTCAGTCTGTTCTCTCTGTTTGGAATGCTTTTCCCTCTTCCCTACATCCAAATCTTGCTGTTCTTCCTAGCCACTCAGACTCGCATCTCTTCTGTTAGAAGCCATGCCTCCTACCCTCCCTTACATTTGTTGTAACTCTCCTTCATCTCATAGTTGCCTGCCTTATTCTTCCTTGGAAACCGCAAGCTCCTTCAGGGAACAGTGCTTGCCACCTTTTCTCTGCATTCCCTACCATGCACCCCTCCACAGGAGGTGGCCAGTGAATGGCTAAGGGGTAAACGGCAGGTGGATTTCACACAAGTGGACACACACCACCTCCCCCCACCTGCCCCAGCACCCAGATGGGAAGGAATAGAGACGAGGAACCATGGCCATGGTGCCACCGCTACCCTCACGTGGAGCCTGGGCCTCCAAGCCCTTACCTCCTGTAGCATTCAGAACTACCTACCCATGGGGAGCTGCAGAGCTACTGTGCAGATAAATACCTGCCCCCCATTTGAATTCTCAGAGCACTGAGTCCATAGACTATAGTCATAGTCACTAACTCATTCATTCAGGAGATGTGTCCTGAGCTTAGATTTTGGCAGCGCCCTGGGCTAAGCTCTGGGAATCTGGTCCAAATCAGATTTGGACCCTGCCCTCAAGGAGCTGACAGCCAAGTGTGGGGATGTAGACGATGAGAGTGACGGTTCTAGGATAGTTCTGAGCACACGATAGGATGCTCTGGGTGCACAAAGACATCCTGAGACATACAGTGACAAGTTATGGTGAGCAGGGGAGCTGAAAGGCTATCCCAAGGCAGTGGGAAGACTGCGCTATCCCCTAACATGCAGGTGGTCAGACTGTACCAAGTTACAGCGCCACCCACTGGTACCCAGGCAACTGTACAGAGGAACATTCATAGGTGCGCACACACCACTCATATCTTTGACACTGACGGAAGCTACTAAAGAGAGGGAAGGTGAGGTCGGCAGATCCGTGGCCGGATCAGTGCGAGGAGCAGGGTGGAGAAGGCTTGAGTTTCAGAAGCAGCAAAGTGCTGAGCACATAGATAGGGCCAGTGAACATTTACTGAGTAATGGAGAGGGGTAAAGTTGACCTGAGGAAGAGCGTGGAATCTTAGCAACACAATCTGATCTCCTGTTGCCATATCCAGGAAAAGAAATGGGCTAATTTTATCCCTACAAGCAAATTGACTGTTGGTATCGTTGCATAAAGCCATATTTGAGTGTGTTAATTGTATAATATTTGCTAGTATGTTTATCACTTTGGGAATTCACTTTGCATTAAAAGTATGAACTGTTTCCCAGTATCAAAATGATTGAGATGTGGCATAGCGGAATCAAAAACCTCACTGCTTGAGTTCTGGTTTTGTCATCAGCTGTGCAGCTGAAGGCAAGGCTCTATGCCTGTTGGCTTATCTGTAAAACAGTGCCATCGAGATCAGCCTAACCTACTCATTGCCATGGTGATGTTTAAGTTCAAGAATGTATATGAAAATGTTATGGCGGTGTTTAAGTTCAAGAATGTACATGAAAATGTTTGGGAAAAGTATAAAGTCGCTATCTGTGTGGGATTATTTATGAATGTTGTACAATCTGTTGATTTAAGGATTTTTAAAATTCCTGATACAGGTAAGGAGTGCATTGAACACAGCCCTAAGTTAAACCTATAGTAGGGAGGGGATAGTACCTCATTCTATGCTCTTGTTGCAAAATATTTGACTCTTTGCAGACTTGGAGATTTCTAAACGATGATCTTGTGCACTCCTTTTTTGAAATTAGTCCGTTTATTGATGAAAAAAGCTGTGGTCTAGTGAAAAAAATGCATCACTTATGGGAGAGTAGCCGCTTACCTGCATTGACTTTTTTAAAAGGAAAACTTAAATTTGTTTTTGAAAAATGTTGTAGGAGGTTTCCCCTGTACTCTGCATTTTCGAGTAAGATTTTTTATACCTGATCCCAACACACTACAGGAAGAACAAACCAGGTAATAACATTTTTTTTAAAGTTTCCTTTGTAGTATATAAAAATGGGTAAACCACTAAAAATGTACTCTATCTTATCACTGTGGTCGTACACTTCCTTTGGGTATAACCACACCAGCGGTTATGAAACAAGCAAAAATCGGAGGGATACATACTGAAATTTTCATCAGCTAATTAATTCTCTGTCTGGGGCCTACTTACTTCTTTATTTGGTGCCATTTGGAGCCCACTGCCATCCGCTTCCTCCTACCTCTCCTGCCACCCCAACCCCTCCTGCCCATTGAGCCTGCAGGCACCCAAAGAAAGCACTTGTTCATTTGCTATGCAGGCAGGGGTTTGGGAGACCAGTTTGCTGAGACAGTCGTCTACACATCAAATAACACGGTATCTCTGGGGGGCTAGAATGGGGGCTCTTTACGATAACAAGAGGTGTCTGAACTGAGCATTCTCCACCAGATCCCCAGTTGGTAGAAATAGAAAGGAATGCAAGCTGGAGCAGCTTCTCTCCTGGGTGAATCAGGCTGTGCAGGCAAAATGTGAGCCAGATAAGGGAAAGAGAGCCGAGATAGGATTGTTTACCCCTCAGGGCTTGGCATGGGTCCTAGCCCTTGTTTTGTACTGGCTCGTGGGTTTTCTGGGTGGGGAACAGGGTTTGGAATGGAGGGGGCGGGCACAGGAAGGTTGTTGCTGTTTGAACAGTGACCCTGCCTCTAATTTCCCTCCCCCATGGCAACGTTGAGCCCTTTTATTAATGATATGTTTATTTTTCATAGGGAGGGAAACTTCCAGAGGTTTTTTTCTCTACCAGAAAAAAAAACAAAACAAAACTTAATGGATGTTCAGGAATATTGACTCCTATTCTGTGTTCATTGTGCCCATGAGGCCATCACCAAGAAGGTGACATTAACTCAGGCATTGAATATTGTTTTTTGTTTTGTTTTGTTTTTGAAGGTAATCACAGGATGACATTTTAGCTTTTAGTTACGTTTATTTAAAGGCTAAGTATTAGTCTGTTATTCTGTTTTGCCCTCTTTGTGCACCTCTTCCCTCCAAAATAACAGACATTGGAGATTTGACTGTGTTTACTGTTCAGCTGAATTTTAAGCCAGAGTGAGAGATGTCCGTGGGGCTCATTGAGCCACCATGGGAAGTTCACATGATGTTTTGAGTTTTCTGCATAATGGTTCCTCATGCCGGTGGACTAAGGGGTTATTAGTGCAGCAGCTCAATTCATGAGCCAGTGGACCCAGGGGGCGACATCTATAGAAATCACCCTACCAGAGTTCCCCCAGGCCATTACTAAATACCAAGTTCTGTTCAAGGGACGCTTTAAAAACGTTATGATAGATTGTGTGTGTGTGTGTGTGTGTGTGTGTGTGTGTGTGTATACACGTGTGTGGTTTTAACCAGTGGATTTTTAAATCACAACCACACAGCAAAAATATATTTTGCTTCACAGTGCAGTCCAGGTAGACATTACAGAAGCAAATATTTAATAAACCAAGAGGAAGCGCAGAGCACTCTCAAGTTCTCTGTTTTCTCTTTCCTTCTTTTAAAATGCCAGTTGTGACCCATTAAATTTTTGAGCAACTGATAGGTTCCAACAAATATGTATGAACCGCCCTGCCTAAGCTAGTGATTGTCACCTTTGGTTCTGTCTGCCCCCCCTGTGATGCTAGAGCCCAGGAGTGTGGTGACCAGCAGGCATGGCAGAGTTCTCCAAACAAAGAACTTGAGTGGAGGGATTGCTAGCGCTGGCCTAACCCAAGAGTCCCTCTCCAGGTCCCTCTTGGTCATTGGGTACCCACTTCCCTACCCCACCAGAGAGAAGCTCACCACCTCTGGGTGCCAACAAAATCCTCCTGCTGAGCCTCCCTGTCGTTTGAGGGACATTTGAGGAAATGTAGGAGGTTTGGGATGGAGGGAGGACTTGGGGAGAAACAGGCTGCCTTGAGATCTGTAAGGGCTGTCACGGTAAGGGGAATTAGACATGCTTGGTGGTAGAATCATGGCCAGTGGGTGGGGGATGCCGAGAGGCAGATTTGGGCACAAGATGAGTAATAGATGAATTTTTGTTCTTCCCTAAGTCCAAGATAAAAGTCAGTTTGCTAGTATCCCCGCTAGAATTCACTGCTTCAGGACTGATACCTGACCCTACCACCCCACCTCCCAACTTAAGGTGGGTGGTAGCCCCAAGGTTGGAGTGGAGTGTGGCTGTCACCTCCTGGGATTTTGGGCACCAGCTTTCAATGTAACAGGAGTCTTTGCAGCAGCCGCCCACATGGCTCCTGTGGAGCTTGTGGGCAGGCAGGACTGCCAGATCTTTTTCTTATGCTGAGCTAGACTTCCACCATTAATTCACAGGTCTTTTTTTTTTTAACTTAGAGTTTTGCCTATATTCCTGACACACGGTATCCTATTAAGCCCCACCTCTGTAGCCTATCCAAAAGTAAGTTCCTTTTAAAGAAGTTCAGTTCTCAAGTGTCAGAGAAAGTAGTATTTGTTGTTTTCTGTTTGTTTTCTAAAATCTAGGGAGGCATTCGTTGCTTTTTTTGTGAAGTTGAGATCACGGATGGGATATACTCTAGGAGTGACCTTTACATTTCTGAGTCAGGTGTGCTGATATCTCTTCTGCATGGTTTTCTTTTATTCTGATTGTCAGACCTCTCCTTGACTGGAAGCCTCCACAACTGCTGTTCCCGATAAATTTAGGTCATTGTACACAGAATTTCATTTACTGGCAGTCTCAAAATGAGGCTCCTTCAGGATTTCCAGGAGATCCCCTAAATTTGGGCCTCCTTCCACTATGACAACCTCTTTGTATGATGTCATGAGGTTGATTCAGACAAGGTAGCCTTTGATGAATGGTGATGTCCAGGTTTGTGTTCTCATTTCTGTCCCTAGGAAGATAGACCAATTAGCCCGGCTCATCACTGGAGGGCCAGATTTACCATCAGATTATCCAGATTCTCTCCCTTGTCTCATTTCTCCCAGTACTATTGTAGGAGGAGAGAACACTTAATTCTGGTTGAATGTCAGCTTGGATAAACATAGGAACAAACTAGAAAGGACTGATGATGTTCTCCTAGGTGAAAAAGATAGTCTCCAATACAGAGTAAGCATGAATCAGCAAATGGATGCTACATGGTATCTCAGCGCCGGTCTTCAACACGTTCAGGGTAGTTGATGATAACTACAGGCTACATAAGAATATCACAGTTAGGAAATTGACACTAAGCCTGAAGTTATTAGATGTATAAGAAATCTGTAGCATAGTCAGGTTTTTTCATAGCATGAGTGTCCAGGTTAAAATAAGATCTAACTGACGCCATGTAAACTATCTGAATGTCTTGTTTCCTCAAAAAAAAGGAGGTGGTGATACCTACTTCAGAGCTGGTAGGAGGCTGAAATGAGGCAGTACATTATGAATAATTCCCTGCACCCAGCCAAGATCTGTGCAGAGAGGAGGTTGTAATGCCAGGTGAAGCATTCATGTCTCGGAACACCAGCACCTTGACCTTTGAACATATAAACTTGAAGGACTAAGGAGACTGCATGTGTTTCAAATTGCCAAATGATCACTCTCCTGCCCCAGAACACTTCTGCTGCATCTGTATTATATTTCAAGAAGTTTCCCTTTTGTCCTCTTGGCCAGACACTGGAATGTCTATCCCATTTGAATCTGGGCTTTAAAAAGGAGTGGGAGCTAGTAGCCAAGTGGGTGTATGCCACATCCCTAAATATAAAGCTTTCCATGGCCCTTGGTGGCCGGCGCAGCACTCCTACTGCTGTCTCTTACGCAGTCCCTGGACAGGAAGCAGATTCACAGGGTGTGGGGCCCGGGATGGGTTCCCGAGCACTGCCCACAAATCAGGTCCTGGGTTTTGACATTGCTGGTGGCTCACGGGCAAGTGCCGAATTCAGCTCAGAGGTCCTGGCAGCTGGTAGCTGACTGATGTTTATGCTTTTGCTCGAGTACCCACAGTTCCCAGGACACGGGAAACAACTCAGCTGGGTGTTTGCACCCAGCCAAGGCAGTGTCCTCACAGACCCAGCTCCTCTTTGCAGCTTCATGCAGAGGGAATGTGGGTGTGTTCTGAACCACCGCCGCCCAGCACCTGGGGGGCTGCCTGTGCATGATGCCCATGGGGCCTGGTGCTCTCAGATGCCCCACGTTTGATGGGGAATGTCCAGGGTGGGGGTGTCCACTGGCAACAGCACCGGCTGATCGTTGGCGGGGTCAGCCATCCCTGGGACGGTATGTGCTGGCATGAGGCTGTCTGGAAATCAGCAGCCACAAGGAAGCATTGTTACCGAAGGGGCAGCTTTGCAAGGTACAAAAGAGCGCCCAAGACTTCAGGCGAAAATGTGTGTTTTTGTATTTTGTTTTCCAAATGTACAAACCTTGTCTTTGACTTATCACCTCTGTTTTTGTATCTCAATTTGAGTATTATGCATTAATAAAAAACAATTGTTTCGTAGGCATTTGTATTTCTTACAACTGAAGATGGATATTTGTGAAGGAAGGTAATGAGAATTTCACATTCTTCTTTTCCTGTCAGTTGCCAGACACTAAAATTCCTGGTTTTAATCTAATGAGCGTGTATTTCTGGAAACAGTATTAAATCTAAACAAAGGATGGATGTTGAAAGCAGCATCCTGTACGACATTATGCTCCGGACATCTGTTTTTAACTCAGTGTTGATTTGGAGAAGCTGAGGATGGATAAACTTCATTTCATGTTTCAATTTTATTAGCAAAGATACAGTTATCTTTCTGGTAAAGACCTGAGAAAAGTTACAGGGAGAATGTGAGACACGCTTCATTCAGGAAGGCAGCTCAGGCCTAATTTAGGTCCACTTCCAAGCCCCTTAGTACCTCTAGATGATTCATTTTTCTCTCTGGGAGACTTTGTGCTGGAAGACGTGAGTGTCTGCCTGTGATTCAGCACGTCTTGTGTGGCAGGACCATCTCAGGGGCTGGAAGGATCTGAAATGGCTGGGGAAGGAATGAGAAATGCCAAACCACTTGTCCCTGAGCTACCTCCTGCAAATCCTGACTTTTCCTTAAGGGAGAACCTGCAGCCAGTGAACTGGTAGAAACAGCTTATTCCCATTCTCCTCATTCCTTCTTTCCTCCTGCCAGCCCCGCCCCCCCCCCAGGAGGGTTTTCAGAAGCTGCTGTGAGGGAGCCTGCCCTGTGGTTGGGGGCAGTGAGACAGGAGCCCGTGAGACGATTGGGACCAGTATGAGCTGTGCAGACCCCAGTTGCCACGAGGTTTTCGAAGGAGAAGTGCAGGCTGGAAGGCTTTGCCCTGCCCCAGCCCCTTGGTCCCAGTTGAAAAGCACGTGTTGGAGGCTTACAGGAGAATAAGGGAAAGGGGGGGGGAGGTCCCTCTTCATGTCAAAGCAAGACCGGCATCTTGTGTCCAGCAGGCAGAGGAGAGCTGTTGGAGGTGTTCAGGCAGGAGGCGTGTGGCCAGAGCAGCCGCAAGGGTGAGAAGGCTGGAAGAGACTGGGGGGCTTCATCTACATGGAAGGGAGGTTTGCAGGTGGGGCTGTGAAGATCCTGGGGGTGGGGGAGAGGAGGAACATTTAGAAACAAGACACATACTGAAATTGGACTGCCCTAACCTGTTGACTGTTCAGAGCTCCTAGAATGGGAGAAGTTTTGCAATTGAGCTCCTTCTCTCACTTGGAGGAGGAAGGAGCCCCTTCTCTAGCACAGCTGCAGGCCTTGGCCTCTGCTTAAGCACCCCCAGAAATGAGCTCCCCCTTTTGTGAGCCTTCTCACATGCGAGGGTGTCTCTAGAGGGAAATGACCCACCCCTCTTCTGGGTCCAGGCTGCCCTCTGCAGAAGCAGAAACTTGTCTCTCCTATGCGCTAATTTCTTTTTCCAACAAGTATTTCTCAAGCACCTGTTAGATGATGGGCTCTGTGCTGTGCTGATCAAATAAAGCAAGACCCTCAACCCCCAGGAGCTCTCAGTCCAGTGCTCCCCATAGTGGGAATTAGCTGTCTTCATTTTTTCTTCTCCCAACACAATACCCCTTGTTAGTTTTGGGTGACACCTGTTGAGGGACACATCCTGCCTTAAATCCCTGGCATTCCTCATCAGGCATGCTGGTGGCCTTCACCACCTCTCTCAGGAGAGGGTCTCCTGTCACCAGACACTTCCTGGGTACGTCAGGGTGGGTCTGGCCATTTGTAACTATGACTCTTTTGACAGACGGGATGGACCTGGTTAGTCTTCTTCCTGGGCGCCCTGGCTTGTTTGAGCCATCAGTGGCAGGCGGTTCCCAAGGCATGCTCTCCTTCCAGCTGAGCTAGGTGACCTTGGCCATCAGATGGAGACCCTAAAGCCTAGAGGGAAACAAAGGGGTCTTTTTAGGGGCCACGTTGAATGGCCATGCAGGCTTTCAGCATTCTTTTTTAGTTCGCATTTACCCTATTCTTTGGAAATGTTCATTTCTGACTTATTCATAGGATTATTCCTTCCATGTGGATGGAACCCCCTTAGCCTATCTTCTCAGGTGTTCCCCAAGTCCCATTCACCTGCTCCGCCTCTAGCAGGGACACTGACTTAGGTTTCCTTGAAGCGCATCTTAGGAGAGTGAGTGGCTGGTGTCTGCTCTCCCCACGGGCTCTCTGGGTCTCCAGATGAACAAACAGATGGTGAATATCCCTGGACATAGCTCCAAACTTGGAGAGATGGTTTAGAAGTTCTAGCAGGGAACACCTAGTAACTTGAGGAAAGTTGGGGGCCCCTCACATAGGGAAGGCTCCCTTCTCATGCGGCTTCAGAACGGTACATAGCACAACAGACAGGAAGGGGAACCCTGCACTGGCCAACCTGATTAGTCAGAGACATGGGGGTGACTCACATCTTGGGAATTTCATGAGCTGCCATGGAAACAGCACTTTTTCTCCACTTCCCCTGGGGCTGCCGGGAAGAATGCTTTCAAAATCTGTGTCTCCCCACCCTGCAAGCCTTCATTTGCACTGCTTCTAGTCAGCCCCTCCACAGTGTATTTCTCCACCTGGCAGGGATCCCTGGCCCAGGTCTGCTGGCCGAGCTCCTAGGCAGATGGTGGAGTTCATGCTTGGACAGAGAGAAGGGAGCGACCAGAGGATTCGAAGTATGACTAAGCTAGAGATGGTGTCATTGGCAGAAACAGGGTGTTTGGAGGGCAGTGAGCCTGAGGGGAAGGGAGCTCAAGTCTAATGTCTGATCCATGGGTTTCTAGCAGGTGGCAGGCAAACTGGGAGGCAGACAGACCATCCCCTATAGATCGGAAGCTTGAGGAGGGTAAATAGATTTAGGAATCTTAAGTAACTGTTACTAAGTAATTTAGAACTCACAGGAGTTTTAAAATTTTAAGATCCTTTTCTATTTTTTCCCATCTAAGAGGATGTCACCTTTCTAGAAAGGTGGCAGAAGTCAGGGATTTAGTTAGAAAGCCCTACGAAAAGTCTCACGTCTTTACTAGAAAGATACAAAGGCTGCCCATTGATCTAAGAGTATAATTTTTCTCACTTTTCCTCTTAGTGATATGAGCCTGACCTTTCTTGACCGGCCAAAACCTTGGCCAGCATTAGGCCTCCAGCTTCATGGTGTTTGTATTAGTGTGTATTATTTTAAACATGACAAAGTTCTCTTTTAGTTGTGAATCTTCAGTGTTACATTTATCTTTACTGTTTGAGTTACATCCTAAAAATATCTTTATTATGATTCATGATGTTTTTTAATGGTTAATCTGAGAAAGAAGACAGGTGTCCCCCATCATGGATGTTTCAGGCTGTTGGCTCTTGTGACTTTGCTAATATGTTTTTCTCCCGACAGGTTAACCTGCCCTCTTAACTCGGCAGTGGTTCTAGCATCCTATGCCGTACAATGTAAGTCACCAAGGGAGCGTTTCACAGATGGGCAGACTATTCTGACCGATGTATTAAGAAAGTCACTAGCCTTTCCCGTTTGACCAGATCACTTCCCCTCTTCCCAGGAATCCCACTGGGCAAGCTTACCTCTGGTTGTCGGGATACTCCCACTTTCACCCTGACTGACGCACTCTGCCGACACAGGGATCTTGATTAGGGAAGGTGTGAATGAGCCCATACAACAGAAGTCACCTATCACACATTGCATTAAGCAGTCCCTCGCTCACATATTGGATCTTACAACAAAGCCCAGTGGGGCAGATAGTTCTACCAGTCACCTCTTACAGAAACAGAAACCAAGTCCCATGGTTAAGCAATTTGCTGGCGGCCACTCATGCTACTTTCTTAGGATCTTAGAATTTGTTTTTAGAGTTTCAGTAGAGTTAATGGGTCATCCGTTGGTCTGTAGCAGCAGTGTCCAAAAGAAATATAATGTGAGCCACATATGTCATTTTAAGTTTCTAGTACCCAGTGTTAAAAAAGGAAAACGAAACAGGTGAGATTAGCTTTAGTATTTTAACTAATCCAGTATATCCCAAATATTATCATTTTCATATGGAGGCGATGTAAAAAAAATTAACCAGATATTTTACGTTTTGTTTTCATATGAAGTCTTTGAAAACCAGTCCAGATTTTATACTTCGAGCACATCTCAATTTGGACCAGCCACATTTCAAGGGCTCAGGAGCCACATGTTGCTGGTGGCTGCCACATTGGAGAGAAAACCCATATGGAATTTTCCATCAAGGCCTGTTTAAGCTTAAGAAATCACTCATTCAGCAAAACTTTGTTGAGAGTATATACCACGTCATGCCCCGTGGTAGATGCCGGGTATGCACGATGGAAATGGTCCCGAGCCTGAAGGAAGGTGAAGTACCCCATCATAGTTAGCCGTGTGGTGCCAGGGCAACACACTAACGTAGAAATCGGACAGACTTACATGGGAGCCCAGGACGTAAGAAGGCCCCTGTACCTTTCTATGAGCCCCACCCCCTCTTGGCCTGTTAACCCTCTTGGCTGACTGTGTGTTAGGCGGCTAAGAGGGCAAGATGGTCAGGTCTCAGAGCAGGTGGAGGCTAAATTACTCACTCTGCTTTGGTCTCGAAGACAAAATAGCAAGAGAGGGCTGACATGGACTCCTGAGGTGGCCTTAAGTCTTTCCACACCCCCGGCTTCAAGGATCAGGAATAGGAGAGGTGAAGAGCAAGGTGGCTGGAACTTACCAGCTTACCTGCCCACCTGTGTGATACCAGGAAATGGAAGACAGACTTTTAACGGTGACCCTACTCACTAGTCAGGTAAGACCTAGCATCAGTCTCCCCTGGTGGCCTGCACCTCCTCCCTCTCAGGTTCCTCTCAGGGAAACTTCTGAGAAGAGGTTGCGCAGTGGTAGGTCTGGGTAGATTGGAAAGTTCCCCTCTCCCTACAATGCAACTGGAACAGACCCAGCCATGTTGCGTCCAGGTGGGAAATGACATGGCCACAGTCGACCTGTATCCCTACTGATCTCTAGACCTCATTTCCTCTGTCTCTGCCAGGCTGATCGGCTGAAGAAACAAGCTTTGCCACATCCCAGAGTGAGTTTGGTGTTCACAGCTAGGGCTTCAGGTTTGAGGGCAGGGAACACTTTTAGAAAGGACGTAGCTTTGGATGCAGCCAGACTCAATTTTAAGCCTGGCTTCTCCATTTGCCATTTATGTGGTATTACCTTCCTGATTTTCCATTTTTTCCTCTGTAAAATGGAGGTGAGGACGGTGACTGTGACGACTCAGAATTGACTATTTGAGTCAGATCACACGTGTGAAGTAGTCTATAACTAGAAACTCTACAGTTGGACCCTTGCCTGAGTTGACGAGAGCACACCTGAAGCCATATTACCTCGATTTTGGCTCTTCCCCTCATACGTGCATGACCCTGAGCCTCCCTAGGCCTCAGCTTCTTCATCTGTCAAGTGGGGATAACAGCGTTTACTTCATGGGGTCGTAGTGAAGATGGAATGAGTTATTATATGGAAAGCTCTCAGAATTGTGCCTGGCACATGGTGAGTGTTAACTCTCACTCTGTTTTCATGTCTCCCCAGAAGAAAGCTTTCTAAAGAACTGCCTGTTGTTCAACAACAATAAACTCTGCTTAGAGTAAAATGTAAGGACCAAATAAGAAAAAACTATTCTAAGCTTCAGTGGTCAGGTTCCCCCTCTGCAAACAAATGCTAGACTGGGGGCTAAAGGAATTTATTAGCACCTAAAAAGTACAAACTAGTTTCAGTGGAAATATTAGCATGACTATCATGCTAATAAAATTATGGGTGGTCAGACAAGCATTTTTAAGTATAAGTTCTTTATTCCTTCACTCTCAGGAAGTACATGTGTATTTTTCCTCATACTTCTGTGCATGCATTCCTGTAAGATTAATTCTTGGATACTGCTGGATGTCTAAATTGTATCTGCTACATTTCACCAGATTGTCCCAACAGACGTGTGTCATAGGGAGATAAACCCTACCAGTGATGAGCAAACCGAAGGCACATTTTCTTACTAGATAAAAAGTAATATAGGCAAATACCTGAAAAGACTTCAGGTTGCCAGTGGCCACAAGTATTAATGAGGCTCAAAGAATGACATTTTTAGAAATGTGTATTTACTCCGTAATGTCCGTTGACCTCTGTTACATGCAGGTTCTGCACCCGCCTCAGGGTTGCACGGACAGACAAAGCACAGCCTCTCTCTGCAAGGGTCTCCTGCCTGGTGGGAGGCACAGGTGGGCCAGCTGATGCTGGCAGTGAGGGTGAGCCCGGAGGATGCACCCCATCCCGTGTGGGGGAGGAGCGAGCAAGTCCAGAAAAGCTTCTTAGTCGTGACCCCCGAGAAAAGCCTCCAAGATCAAGTGGGAGATGGATAAAGAATGTAAGGGGCATATATCATGTAAAGGACTTTCCCAGCAGAACAGTTGCACAGCTTGAAATGCTGCACATTTGAGTGCTTAGAATATACTCTCTCTCTTTCTTACACAATATAAAATATTAGCCAGAAGAATGCATGGGACTTAAGACAATGTATTTCCCACATAAACACTCATTTCCTTTTCTTCCTGCTATAATTAGCTTTTGCGTGTGTTGCTTCTCCACAAATAGGAAAGTGTATTACTCTGGAGGTTAGGGTATGTGGTATAGTAAGTAGATGAAGAATATGGACTGTGGTCAGAGTCTAGGCTCCAGGTTACCAGCTGAGCAAGGTGGGCAGGTCCATTCCTTGAGTCTCCCTTCCCTTAACTGTTTCATGGGGATAAAAGCAATGTCTGTCACTGGGTTGTCATGAGCATCTGATGGGTCCATGGCTTTGAAACCATCATGGGAACCTCCCTGTGCCTTCCAAGTGTTTGCAGATGACTGTTTGACTTTGTTTCCCTCTAGTGGTTAGCATTGCACTTTGCACAGAGTAGCTGACTACGATTTCAAGGGAAAACCACCCTACAGGAAGGTTCATTGGTCATTCATGTTCAGATGTTTGTCAGTGACTTGACTAAAGACAGCCTTGCTATTCATGTTCGTAGAAGGGCCCAGGGGTTGGGACTTGTTAGCCAGTATGGATGACCAAATCAAAATCCAAGAGGATCTCTATGAGCTAATGAAACCAACAGAGTAAAATTCAACAGGACTCTGGCTTGAGGCTTAGGAAAACCTCTTGCAGCATTTGGCTGCCTTCTGGGGCCGTGACCACTGTCCTCAGCAGATGGCCAGCCAGCAGCAGCTCGGACCTGGTAGGCAGGCTGGTGGGGATGATGGGAGCCCTAGCTGGGGCATGGATCACCTGGGTTCTGGTCTCTACTGCTAAAAGTGGCTTCTGTGGACCAGTTTCTTCCCTTACTTTGTTTCTTCCCTTTTAAAATGAATTTACGCAAGGTAATTTTAAGGCTTTCTCAGGCTTTCCTCATCGGGAACTCTGTCAAGGCATCTAAATTATTTCCTATAAACACACTGTTGTACACTTCACCGTGTACGGACTCGCCTGTAAGCCACACTTGTGCTTACATCATCCAGCCTTGACATTTCTGTCCATAGCTTAGCTGCATTCGGCTGGCCTTTACAGCCTATGGTCTCCCCTTGACCAAGTCTGTCTGCGTAGATCATTTGACTTTCTGCCCTCTTCCCCTTCGAAAATGGAACTTTGTAGTAGCCTTTGTTTGGGTTAGCTCCAAGTACTGCATCCATGAGTACCTTCTGTGTGCCATGCATAGGTGCTAGGCCCCACAGATGAGTCTGCCTCGCTCCCAGCCCTCAGGGAAGACTGTAAGGAGGAAACAGATTCCTTCATTACAGTGTGGATCTCAAAGGGCAGCTCTTATGTGTGATGGCAGCTGAGGGGGAGCAGGGCCACACGGATGTAAAGAAAGACATGTTTGTGTCTTTCCTCTCATCTTTGTGATGAAATCCCCCTAAGCAGCTCCCCGGCTCCTCTCCTTCCCTTCTGAGATTGGCCGTGAAGCATCGCCGCAGCTTCTCCCAATTCCCATCCTTGTGACACAGAAGGAGCTGTGTGATTTAGAAATCTGTGTCGAATGGGCTGTGAAACGTCAGTCCTCAGAAGCCCCCTGGCAGTGAGGCCAGCTGCAGGAAGAATTCATTGAAACCTTTGGAAAGATCAAGGTTAATATTTTTAAGAAAAAGATGAAAGTGTCTCATTAAGAAAATGAAATACTAGATAAATTACCCATCAGAACTAGAACTTGTTTTTCTCCTATTTTTATAAAGCCGGAAAAACTGAATCTTGGAGAAGCAAAGCAGGTGTCCTTGGGTCCCCCAGCCAGATCCTTGGCTGTTCCACCCAGGGTCTTTTTCCCAGTCTCCACAGTCCAGACGCCCAGATGGTTTGAATCCTCAGGGCAGCCATGTACACTTGTACAGGTTGGCTACTGCACCACTCTCAGGAATACCTGTAACACCTTAGACGTCAATGAATCATGTTTGTAGAATGGCAGTCAAGGATCTTGAGGGAGAGGTGCTGTTTGGACCAGGGAGGCATCTGGTAATCCCTCTAGGAGGCCCCCTTCCTCTTCCCTTTACAAAGGGAATTGCAGGTTCCCAGTGTTTCCCTGACTCCCCTAAGGTTTCCTTCTTCCCAAGAACTCTGCCCTCAGCCTTGCCAGGGCCCAGACCAACAGCCCCACCCACTCCCATCCCTTATGCCATCCCCCACCCTCCCACTGTGCCTCCGAACACATCCTGGTTCCATTTCTTCCACACTTCTCCAAATTCCAGGGAGTCGGTCAAGGTGCAGAGAGTATTCAGGTCATCATGACCTGTTTTCTGCCCACACCCATTGTTTCAGAGCAGGTTGGTCCAGTGTCGTAATCACCTTGGGGTAGTAGAGAGTCTGTCTGCACAGTGCCCAGCATAGAGGGTGTGGCATATTTGAGTGGGCTCCCTTCTGTGTCTGTATGCAGGGGTAGGGTACCACCTGCTGTGCTCACCACAGACTATGGGTTTACAACAGGACCTAGCTTAGACTGTTTAAACGTCTGGCCTCGGGGAGAGAGCATTCAGCCAAAGCCTGCACGGTAGTACTTAGCCCATATAGGGTTCCGAAGAAAATGTGAAATCTGGAGCAAATGAGAAGCTCTATTGCATGTGGTGGTAGAACCTCTCGGAAGAATGCTTCCAGTGCCTTTCTTGTGATGCTGTCCATGTTCGTGAATACAGACCATACTGAAAAGGCAATTTCCTCCTCATTCTGTCTTGATAGCTCATTTTGGAGACTATAATTCTTCCCTTCATCATCCGGGCTATCTTTCCGACAGTCAGTTCATCCCAGATCAGAACGATGACTTTTTAGCGAAGGTGGAATCCCTCCATGAGCAGCACAGGTAAGGGGAAGGGGTACGGTGGCCTACTTTGGGAGCCCAGGTCGGGCATTTCAGACCTCGTGTTCCCTTAGGTTTGATGTGTGGCTTCCTTTTGTTCATGCATCCTCTTTTAAGCTGTTGGGGGTTTGTGAACCTTTGGGCTGTTATGATGGCAGATATATTTGGCGTAACTAGCATTTCTGTAAAGTGCAAAATCCATAAGAGTTTAGGGGGATTTACAGCGTTCTATTTTTAGGATGTCGTTAAAATCCGTTAACTCCTAGGGAAATGCCCTTTTTAAATCTGACTGCCCCACAAATTGACCTGCCAGGCAAACCTTTGAACGGATGACCACACTTAAAACATGCGGCCCCTTCAGGCATCGTGGAACAGGCAGGCCAATGGACGCATGGCGCCAGGCTGTGAATCCCGCGTCCTCTCTGGGCTCAGGTCACGAAACGGCCTTCATTCCAGAAGGGACACCAGTTCTCCACGGCTGCCTCAGGCCACGCTTGCACTCCAGCAGATGTGCCCACTTCTAGCCCCCTCGTCCTTTGCCGCACTTTATTCAAAGCTGCAGTGGCGCCGGTGGAGTCCAGGTTAGATAAGGGCCCTCCTGACCGGGAAGGCCAGGTCTCAAGGGACCTGCCATTCTTGGGAAGGCTGGAAAAACAAAGGCCAAGCAACCAGCGTCCTTCTAAAAGGCACCGCCGGTCCTCCCTCCCAGAATTGTTTCCCAGGCAGAAGCCAGCGTCCTAAAATAGTACAGTGACGTTTGGGAGTTTGAGGCTGCCGAAGAATAGATAAAGGTGGAAAGACCTGAAGAGCACCTATCAAGTAAGCAACTTGGAACAAGGAGGGTGGGAATTTCACAAGGTGGCTGTCTTCTGTATCTGAGGACTGAGAGCTTACCAAGTGAAAAGTAGTATTTACTAAAGGACCGAGCAGGCTAGATGAAGTCCTCTGCAGTGGACAAGAAAAAGGCCTGCTTTAGAGTTCAGGGCTAGACTGTTTAAGATGAATAATGTAAGGCATTTAACGACCTGACAAATGTTACCAACTTGGAGGGGGATTTTTATTTTAAAACTTGGAGTTATATACTTTATTGATTGGCAAACTCTCCATCTTCTCTCCTTTTCTATAGTGGGCTAAAGCAATCAGAAGCTGAATCTTGCTTTATTAACATAGCACGGACCCTCGACTTCTATGGAGTGGAGCTGCACAGCGGTAGGGTAGGTACCCTTTCCCCAGTCGGGTTCAGAAATTAACTTCCGGAAGTAAAACTTCTTGAACTGCCTTTTCTGGTATAATAATAATAATTTTTAAAAAGACCTTTTTAGGGTGCCTGGGTGGCTCAGTCGTTAAGTGTCTGCCTTCAGCTCAGGTCATGATCCCAGGGTCCTGGGATCGAGCCCCACATCGGGCTCCCTGTTCCGCGGGAAGCCTGCTTCTCCCTCTCCCGCTCCCCCCTGCTTGTGTTCCCTCTCTCGCTGTGTCTCTCTCTGTCAAAAAAAAAAAAAAAAAAAGACCTTTTTAAACAATATTCAGAAAGTTTATGAGTAATGTTGAGTATGGTTGGTTATTTATCCAGTCGCTTTTTTCATGTTTCATGTTTCCATGGGGTGGGGGGTCATGGGGATTAGAAACGAGTAGTTTTTGTAAGATGATTTCATGTTACAGTTAAAGAAGCAAAAAAATGTATATGTCCATTTTCCAAGCGATACTTTGGTGAGCCAAGGTTTTTACTGTTTCATCTCAGTGCTGCTCAAAATACAGTTAATTGCTCAAATATGACAGCTTTTAAAAATTATAATGGTATGATCATGAAAACCAATAAATATTTTAAATTGACTGTGACCTTTTAAATGAAATTGATTAATATCCATCATCTACTGAGCAATTTCTATCTGCCGGACACAGCAGTTTTCTTATGTCCCACAGTAATGCCATGAGGTATTATCACTACCCCCATTTTACAGATGGAGAAACTGGTACTCAGGGACTTCTCAGAGGTCACATAGCACAGAAGTAGCAGCTTCAGTACATGACCCCAGCACTGTCTAATTGGCATCTGACCTTTATATTTTCTACCAGTAATTGGGCCACATCATATCTAAAAGGAAGCAAATATTGATTGAACACCTAGTAGGTACTAGCCATTGTGTGAGATGCTTTTCACGAGACCCCAAGGTCCATTTAAAGATTATAGCAACCTTGTGAAGTCGGTATGCTAATCATCGCATTTTACAATGAGAAAATGGAGGCTTGGGGAAGTTGAGTAAATAGAGTATTTTTGCAATTCATAGACACACTTTCGTCTCTTTTGTGTCCCCTTCAATCTCATAACTGTGTGATAGGCAAGTTATGACCTAAGTAATAAAGTAGGAAAAAGATACGGGATCTTAGAAAAATACCAACTGTGGGACTTGATGGTTACTTTTTATTACATTTGCAAATAATAATTTGTCATAGAATGTTGTGGAGAACGTTCTGCGGTGGTGAAGTGGGCTTTCTATGTCTCTGAGTCGATCTGTGCTCTCCCCACCACCTGTGTCCCACGAGAGACCTCAAGCCAGATGATTACCTGCCTGGCTGACACCTCCCAAGGTATCAGAGGGAGTTGGGCTACCTTTGGCTATGCTGGGTCATCCGAAAACCCCTATCAATAACTTGATACCACAAAGTTCCTTCCTCAGTAGTTCAAAAGCTGCGGTGGGTCCCAGCGACCCTCCAGGGAAGCCTTCCTACTTGCAGTGACTCCGCAGCCAGGATGCTTCCGTTTTGTGGTGTCACCAACTCCACACGTGGCCTCATGCTTGTGGCGAGTGAAGGGGAAGCTGGAGGGTTGCACAGCAGCTCTTAAATGATTCAGCCCAGAGGAGACCCATCACTTCTCCTAGAACATTGACCACGACTAGACATGGCCCTGTCTTCTACATGTATAGCTGGGGAATGTGGGGACGGCCTGAGAATTTAGTGAACAGTGACCATCAGGGGATGAGTTGCATGTGATTTCAGCTGGCTGCCCAGTAGTGAATGTTCTCTGGACTTTCGCCTGTATCAGCACTGTTTTCTTTGGCCAGGTTCTCTGATTTCCCATGTTCACATCACTGTTCACAGTAATTTGTCCCACAGCATCTTGGAAGGCAAAAGGGAATGAAAGTTTATTATACCTGCCACATATTCTGTAATTTCAGCCTGATAAAAACCCTTGGAGAGGTGGCTTTAATAATCTTTATTGTACAAAAGGAAAAAAATGAGGCTCAGTAGCCCAAAATAACACAGCTAGTAAGCGGCAAACCCAACGTTCACGCTCAGTGGTAACTAAGTCAGACTGTGCCCCCCCCTTTTTAATATAATTACAAGTATCTGAGTGGGTATATTGGGATATAGATGACTCGGGAAGGAACCGTTTTAGTTTTAAATTTTACTATACTCACCTTGTTCTCAGATGAATTTAAATACCTTATAGTGGCTGTATCTTCCATATTTTCATTGTCTATGGCAATGCATAGCATAGCAGGCTCTTTTTTTTTTTAAGATTTTATTTATTCATTTGAGACACAGAGATAGAGAGAGAGCATGAGCAGGGGGAGAGGCAGAGCGAGAGGGAGAAGCAGGCTCCCCGCTGAGCCAGGAGCCAGACGTGGGGCTCGATCCCAGGACCCTGGGATCACGACCTGAGCTGAAGGCAGATGCTTAACCATCTGAGCCACCCAGGCGCCCCAACATAGCAGGCTCTTAATGAATGTTGAGTCTATTGGATTTATAGGCAATATTTATTCATTCATTGGATTTAAAGTCAGCAGTTCTACGCTTCATGACAATAGGTAGCTAACAACTTTCCCATGATGGGAGTTGAGATTGGTGGAAAGCTATGCAGAGGTCGAAGCCTTGCTGATGCTAGCATGGTATCTAATTGTTGAAAATGTATAATTGGATGTTCATGTCAGGATTCTGTGGCAGGACGAGTGGGCCTGCCTGGTAACTCTCTAAGCCAGTGGGACCCAGCGGCTGCTCTCAGATGGTGTATGTTCACTTTAGAAGAGTTTTGCTAAGTACTGGGATCTGAAGTATTCTGTGCCTGTTTTCCTAACATTTTCCCTTTGGAGCATATACATACTGCTATTTATAAAAGCGTGGGTGCTTCAGTTACCGGAGGGCATCAATGTGACCGTGACACACTGTGAATCTGAGCTCTTCCCTTTTACAGGATCTGCACAATTTAGAGCTAATGATTGGGATCGCTTCTGCGGGCATCGCCGTGTACCGAAAATATATTTGCACAAGTTTCTATCCTTGGTAAGTGCAGACCAGTTCTAATTATTTTCTGAATCATGCTTTAAAAAAATGCTGAACAAAAGAAATGTTATCTCTAATTTTACACTTTTATTTCTGAAGGAGGAGTGGAGACTTTACCCCTAGGTTTTTCCCTCTGACCTCTCTGGTCGACCCAGATTCAGTACTTGGGAAAGGTAGTTGGGTTTTCACCGGCATCCCCTTCCCCCGGTCACCGTATGGTTTGGGATACTCCGTGGAAACAGGGATAAAATGGTGCAAGGCAGGTTTTGGAGTTAAGGAGGCCCGGGCAGTACTTTGGCCAGAAGTCAGAGAACTTCCTCTGGGCAGGAACTGTATTGTCATTGTGGTTCCTTGGTTATTAGCTGGACTTTTACCAAGTGTTCAGACTTGAATCCTCACGAGACCGCTCTGAAAAAGGCAGTACTTTCCAAGGACTTCGCGGTGCAGGACTTGAGAGCACAGGCTCAGATCCACGCATTCCTAGTTGAACGATCTTGAGCACTTAGGTGAGGTCATTGAGCCTCAGTTTTGCCATCTGAAAACTGGGTGTAATCATACAGTTCAGGACTGTTGCAAGGCTTAGTTGAGGGACTGCTAGTAAAGCTTTTAGTAGGGGACCTGGTATATAAAAATACTGACTGTGGGGGCTACGGTCGTGTTCTTGTGCAAACTGTAGAGGAGCTACTTGACACACGGCCAGTAAGTGCCAGAGCTGGGACGTGGACCCACATCTGTCTGGCTGTTCTCTGTCCCTCTGCTCCACGCTGCCCTCAGCTGTCCTCCCTGGGCATCACCAAAGCAGCTGACTGCAAAGAGAGCACTTTGCCCGTGGTTCTTGTCATTTAAAAGTTACATCACAGTCCAGCGGCCCTCGTGTGATACTTGGCTTCAGTCAGCTCCTTGGTATCTGGCTGAGGCGACGGGCCCGCCATCATTTCTACCCTGAGGTCAACCCCGGGAAGCCTCGAGCCTGCGCTCCTCATGGTCAGGAGCAGAGGACACATGTTGAGATGCATCAGCTGCCACCCGGCTGATCCCTAAGTGCATTTTGTGTGCTTGCTTTCTTGCAGGGTGAACATTCTAAAAATTTCTTTCAAGAGGAAAAAGTTCTTTATACATCAGCGACAAAAACAGGTGAGTTACGTCCACGCTTGCTTTGTTTCTTGTGTTTGTAGTCACTTCAGCCATTCGTTCTGCAGCAGGTGAAGGCAGCTGGGCCGTATGTGTGACCGGGGAGAGAGAGCCTGGCATGTGCTGGACAGAAAATGGATGCCGGAGTCCAGAGTGCCCTGTAGAATTCACTGTGCTTATCAGGCTGGACACATAACTTGCTTGGGAGGCAGTGATGATGGATTTGGATCCTTGTTGCTCCACTTCCACTGACCGGCTGGGCAGGTTCCTTCACCTCCCTTAGCCCGAGCTACCTTGTTGCAGCAGTGCAGTAGCACCTGCCTCTCGGGGAATCCAGAAGATTAAGTAAAAGAGCATTGGTCAGAGCACTTGGCATGAGCCCTCTCAGAGTAGCAGTAAATGTCGGCAAGAGCAGGCCCTGCCCTTTATGTGTTTAAAATACACAGTAAGGAAGGGCACCTGGGTAGCTCAGTCGGTTGAGTGTCTGACTTCAGCTCAGGCCACGATCTCGGGGTCCTAGGATCGAGCCCCATGGCGGGCTCTGCGCTCTTTCTCTCTCTCTCTCTCTCTGTCTCTCAAATAAATAAAGTCTTTAAAAAAAAAAAATAATAGAGTGCACAGTAACTTTCGCCTGTGTCTCCTAAGAGGAGACCCCCTGCTCTCCGGATTACTCTGGGTGAAGAAGAGGACTTGAAGGTATGCAAGCTGAGGCTTCCACAGCTACCGAGGGAGGAACTGGAATTTGAATCCGAGACTCCTGATCTTTCAACAACACCACGCTCTGTCCTGTTAATGCTCTGCGTTTTTCACTTACTGTCACTATGTTCATTTCCCAGGGTTTCAGAGATAATAGGTTCCTAAAATGGCTTCACCTAGCATGGAATTAGGACACTAAAGGACACATGGAAATGAGGACACAGGCTCAGAGCAAACTAGGACTAGAATCTGGGTCTCCTGACACCCTGATTGCAAGATCGAAGGTGGCCCCAAAACGCACGAGGTGGCAATTTAACATGAAAACAGAAAACTTAGGTAGAGTAGAGGTCCAGGAAATGATTAAAGTGATGATATCTGAGGGCTTGATTTAACTCCGTGCTTGGGGGATAAACAGAAATCCAAAGGCTTATAAGATCTCTAAGTTTCAGATAAATGGAAGAGTTATTTCTTCAGGAGAGATTTTCCCAGAGCTAAATTTTGAAAGAGATGTATCACACAGCCTTTTTCTGGTTGCTCCAAATATATCCAACCCAGGAATGTAAGCACATTGGAAATCGGAGTCTTCATGAAGGATCACAAGTGATGATAAAGAGTAGAGTCAGGTCGTCTTTACCTCGTTAATAAGGTGGTTAACAGACCCTGCTTCTGACTGTTCCTGTAACATTGGTTTGTGGCCTCAGGCATTTCGAAGCTGGTGTTCTGCTGTCTGTCACGTCTTAGCTGATGACCGCCGATGCGGGCATAGAATCCCTGTGAGCCTTTGCTCCTTCATCTGTGCAGATGAAACCTCTACTGTGTTTTTCCTCCCAGACTGAATCCAGGGAACATATCGTGGCCTTCAACATGTTAAATTACCGATCTTGCAAAAACTTGTGGAAATCCTGTGTCGAGCATCATACATTCTTTCAGGCAAAGAAGCTGCTACCTCAGGAAAAGAATGTTCTGTCTCAGTACTGGACTATGGGCTCTAGGAACCCCAAAAAGTGAGTATTCTTTAGGGACGGTATCCACAGTAGACTGAGATGTGAATATGTCCTGGTCACCTCCAGGTAGGGGACATCCTCGGGGGGAAGGGGATGCCGTCATCCAGGGGCTCCAGTCACCAGGGCCGGAGCCCCCAGGCTGAAGGTGTCTCCAGGGGCAATAGTATCTCCTTCCGTGCATACTCAGTTACTGCCCATATTCCTATCCTTCGTTTCTACCTCCACAACTCAGCTACCCTGGGAGCACCTAAGCAGCCCAAATTACAACTAGTCCCACACCATGTCACAATAAGGGAAGCACGTGGCCATAACTCTGAGGGTTGTCATGCTCCTAAGACATCCTCTCCCACAGAATGTTAATTCCATGCAGTGCTCCCGAATAATGAATGAGCAGGAATAAAGCTTCTCAGAGTCAAGTGGCTTTGGGATATACTGCGTATCACAATCACAAAATAACAGTAATCATGAAAACTGGCAATTGAATGTTTACTTTGTACCACGCACATACTTAATTATATCTAAATTATATTTAAATCCCATGTGTACTAATATCTATTGGAATGATAATCAGAATATTTAATGAGTAGTTCAGTGAAAGAAATTACTCTCCTAAAATTTTAATTCTAAAGTATATTCCTAAACTAATCCTGCAGTTTATATTTTTGTGTATTTATTCTAAGACTGCCCTCTAAGTACAAGATCTAGCAGAAATTACCAAGTTACTGTAAACTGTGTTGGTTGGTTTGAAAAATTGTTTTCATAATTTTGCATTGCTGTTGATGTGGCTGTTACTAATGAAACAGGGCCCCTGTCTGAGCCATTATCTGATATGTGGGACTGTATCAGACTATTCCGGTGACATTCCTATTATGTTGATAATCATTAGGTAGCTTTTTATAGATTCAATAAGCAGTGAATTTCTGTTAGTATCAGTGATAGTATTTATGGTGCTAAGTGTTCTTTCTCAGCTTCTGATGAACCAAGAACAAATATATTTTCAAAGTTTCCAGCTCCCATAATATTTTCTAGTACTTTATACATTCAGTGGCTCTCATGGAACGTGTCACAAACACAACTTATGGGAATTGACTGTTCACTTTAGTTGGACCTAAGCCTTCGGGCCAGCTGACAGGATTGGATAGTGAGCAGTGGAAAGCATGGACTTTGCTGAGAAGACTGAGTTCAGATCCTGCCTGTGTCACTTTCAATGTGAATTTACTGTTTGAATTTCCTCATTTCTGTAAAATATAGCCAACATAGAGTTGGGGGTGAGGTGGGCAGGTTCTGGTTACCCATTGTGAGAGAAAAAACTACCCCTATTTTGGTACCATAAAACAACCATCTTGGAGCACCTGGGTGGCTCAGTCGGTTTGGCATCCAACTCTTGATTTCAGCCCATGTCATCATCTCAGGGTCATGGGATCATGTCCTGCGTGGGGCTCCACACTCAGCGCGGAGTCTGCTTGTCTTTCTCCCTCTGCTCCTCCCCCATGCATCGGTGCTCTCTCTCTCTCTCTCAAATAAATAAAATCTTTGAAAAACAAAAGAGCCATCTTTCTGTTCCATTTCAAGATTTTGTGGATCGAGAACTTGGGAAGGGCTTGGCCAGCCACCTCTTCTGCTCTATGCGGTATAGACTGGGGTTTCTCAGCGATAGGCAGCTGGTGGCTGGGCTGGGCTGTGGATCCAAGATGACTTGGCTCCCATGCTTGATGGAATGATTGGAAGGCTGGACTCACCTGGACCCCTTACTTCTCTCTGTTTTCAGGGCCTCTTCATGTGGCTCTCCAGCACGGTTGTTGGGTGTCTTACGCAGAAGTTCAGGGCTCCGAGGGCAGAAGCAGCCAGTCATCTTCGAGGCCAGGCCCAGAACTGGCACAGCTACTCTTGGTCAGAGCAGTCACAGGCCAGCCCACATTCAAGAGTCCAAGAACTTGAGCCATTTTTGACCTGCCACTGGGGGGGTCAATTGGGATATCGGTGATTCAGGGGCACGGGTCAGCAGTTCTTTACTACTAAGACCAACTTCATTGTATTGCAAATTTCAGCCCTCACCGTGTCCATTTTATAGATGAGAAAACTGAGGCCTAGTTCACATGATTTGCCCAACCTTAGAGCTACACCTACATCTTTGCATGTGGGGCCTCCTGATAGAGGTTCCACATAAAAAGAATTTGTTCAGTATTTTGCAAGCTTAAGGGACAATGGAACACTTTTTTTTTCCCCATAAAAGTATCTATTAATAACCTGTGACACATACTTTAGGGAACTGTGACATTAAACTTTTAAATCCTCTCGCTTGCTCCCCTTGTTCTGAGGCAATGTTCTCAATCAACACTAATTTGCTTTCTGATGTAGATTCTCTTAGTGATGCTGCTGTGAATGTTTTGATCAGGGTGACAATGGTATTTCTTACTGTAAATTAGTACATTGATATTCTAGGGAGAGTTTCATGTTTTTCTGGGTTTTTTGTCCTCTTTTTGTTTATTTGTTTGGCTGCAAGGAAATGCGTGGAATGTTTTGATAAGACATTAAAACATTGTTTAAAATGTAGGAATGGCAGAACTGAGTTTCCTTTAAACTGACTTCAAACCCCATCCTTTCAAAGAATTCATTCCTTGATGGGTCTAGGTAACTACGATTTAAATTCTCTAGGTATAAATAAAACACGAAAGTTAGCGTCAGGGAGGCCCATTCAGATAGCACGTGGCCTGGAACTCTAACACCGAAGCATATTTTCGGGCCTTCTTTCAAAGAGTTATCTGTGATTTATAGCTAATGGCTTCTGCCAGCTAGGATGTTGAAGAGCACCTTCCTGGAAGGATGGTTAATGTTTGTATTCATGCCATTGTGAGTGATGTGAAAATTCCTTGAAGTTATTTGAGCTGTATTTCTATGTTATCCTGAAAATGCCTTCTCATCTCGTGGTAAGGTTTGGTTATATTCTGAGAGCAACTTCATCGCTTGCAGTAGTAGGGCCCAAGAAAATATTTTCACCAGAAGAGAAGAAACGACAAGGGAAGGCCAGGACAGAAGGGAACTACTTTGGACCTCGTACCTCTACTTTGTAACCTTGGCTGGTGTCATCCAGGTGCCAACCAGCCCTCCACCAGGGAGGGAGCATGGACAGACTGTTTCTCTTATGGTGTAATTTCTCGTTGAACACGTCTGTCCATGTAGAAAGTGAACCTTGCTTCTGGTTTTTCAGGTCTGTAAATAACCAGTATTGCAAAAAGGTGATTGGAGGGATGGTGTGGAACCCAGCCATGCGGAGATCATTATCAGCGGAACACTTAGAAACCAAGAGCCTGCCTTCTCGGTCCCCTCCCATCACTCCCAACTGGTACGTCCGCCTTTTTTTTGTTCTACCCACCCGTAAACACTTGATCTCTCTTAAAAAACTCAACTTCCTAAGTTTTCACAATATAGGTGGCCCGCAATCAAAGTTTACGTTCGCATGCTTGGCTCTTGCAGAATGAACAGTTTACTGTTTTCATGACATGCGCAAGCCTAGCTAAACATTTTCCTTAGTGTGTGATGCTGGGATGTCCTTTTTACTAAAAAGTTATTTGGTCTGAATTTGAGAACTACGGCCTACTGAAACGCCCCTCTTGGAATTAGAGTACACACTGGCATATTAATGTTCTGGGGAGTCTTGTGATAAGGAAGCACACTGAGCTTTACTTTATCTGTGTTCCGTTAACATCACACAAAATAAGCTTTGGGGAAACCTAGTAAAGGGTTGCAGTGTAGGATGTGTGGTCCTCAGCTGCAGTAGCAGATACACTTGGGGAAGTAGCCTGTCTTTAAAGGAAGAAAGTGGCAGTTGGCAAAGTGGGAAGGGCAGTGTGTAGCTCCATCACCCGGACTCAGATTTGGACTCTTTTGTTAACTCACAAGTTTCTTTACCTCTCTGGTCTCAGTCTTCCCATCTGTCAAAGTGTTCAAAAAAATCACCACAAGTGATTTAACAGTGTACAAGTGCTTTGTAAGTGAAAAAAAAAAAAAAAATCGGGTGGAATTTTTATTGTTGTTATATTAGAATGTTGTTCCTCAGAGACATCAGGCCAGTTTTGTGAATGGGTCTGAAATGGCCAGGCATCGTCTTGCAGGAAGGGAAACCAAGCCAGAAACATTACCCCAGCTCCACACTGGACTGGAGAGTATGGCTTTGTATTCAGGTCACAAAAGATGCAGGTGGACCTGTGAATTACCAAGGAGGGGTCTCTAGGACTAAGGGAGATTCTAACAGGCACAAAACGGGGCTGCTGTGCAGGGCCGCTGGGTGAGGACTCCCCCCACCGCCCAGGGCCAAATGCTCTAGGCAGAGATGCTGATGGTAGTTAGTGTTAGAAGTCATAGCATGACTGAGTAGATATGTTTCTTGGTTTCCCAAGATTTAGGCACTTCATCCTAGAGTGGTAAATCTATGCTGTAAAGTAGCAGCTCAATTTGTTTGAAAGCCGCTGGGGCAGCAATGCCAGGGCCCAGGAACGGAGGCCCAGGACAGCATCCAGGAGAACAGCGGGGGTTTGATGTCACCACACCCGTGGCCTGGAGCTCTTACTGCTATTTATAGGTCCCCTCCTGAGGAGTCACGAGCCTTCCTCCTCTACTCTGGACACAGTATTATTGATTACCTGGGCCCCGGGGGAATGGGAATAGTGGAGGCCCTGACAGTGTCCAGGAGAAATGGCTAAGGAAGAAGAAGCTAGAAAAACGGAGAGAAAATAGAAGAAGGCTCAGCAGCCTGGGGTCACCCACTGCAGGAGCCGATGCCCAGGGGCCACGGCAGGCGTCCAGAGAACATTGCTTCATTTGGTTCGTTCTCAGGAGCAGGTATGTACAGCTGAGGCCCAGAGAGGTGGTGTGACTTGCCTAAAGACAGGGTGGTACTGCCGTGCCCGTCTAATAGGGCATACAGGGTACATTTTTAAAAGCAAACATTTTGGGGCACGTGGGTGGCTCAGTTGGTGAAGCATCTGCCTTCGGCTCAAGTCATGATCTCAGGGTCCTGGGATTGAGCCCCGTGTCGGGCTCCCTCTCTCTCTGCTGCTCCCCCTCCTTGTGCTCTCTTGCTCTCTCTGTCAAATAAATAAAAATCTTTAAAAAAAAAAAAAAAAAGCAAACATTTCTTCTTCGATTAAGTGAAATTCACATGAAGGGATGTAGTTGAAGTAAGGTTTCGGTTTTGCCAAAAACTGTACTTTGGCTTCTAAACCCATTACTTAATACTGGTGTTCGAATGAATCCAAAGAATTGATCAGTAATCAGTACGGTCTATTATTTGGGCATTGAGAGCTTGAGTCTTCCTAGAAGAATAACTCACCCTAAATCAACACTCACAGCCTCCCAAGGGGCATAAATTAATCTCATCTGCCTGTTTTTACAGCCGAGGCTACCGTTCTGGGGGTTACAGCACAGGGGCTGAGAGTATCAAGGACTCATGGCCCTGGGTGGATTCTGGTGTAGTAATGGGTTAACCGGTTCTCAATTTACAACAGCATCAGCCAAGGCATCCTTAGGTCAGGGCACAAAGTTAGATCCCTAATGCCTGGTAAAGTTTTTAAGTGGAATCTGCTTTCAACACTTCACACTTGACCTTTCCCCCACACAGGCGAAGTCCTCGGCTCCGGCACGAAATCCGAAAGCCTCGGCACTCTTCTGCCGATAACCTTGCGAACGAGATGACCTACATTACCGAAACCGAAGATGTATTTTACACGTACAAGGGCTCCCTGTCCCCAAAAGACAGTGAATCCGAGGTTTCTCAGAACCGAAGCCCGCACCGAGAGTAAGAAACATGTTCTTTCTTTGTATCTGCTTGTTTTGGCTGTTGAGGAATTTGCTCAGGCCCAGAGATGGCCATTTAAGTCAAGGGCTGGAGCCTGCAGCCAGCTCCCTAGGCTGCTCTCTGCCGGGATAATAGCATACATCAGACTGTCCCTGCCGCCGCAGGGGGACAAGCTGTATGCCTGGGGTCTCGAGCTTGCGCTTCTTTTTGTGTATGACAAAGACCTACTCTCCACAGACATGTTAGCTGCCTTGAATCATCTCCAGTTCATGAGCAAAGCCCCGTTTAGATCAGTTCCCATTCCAGAGCTATAGATATGTTAACCTTAATAGTAGTTTTTCTCTAGATTGCCAGAGTTTTAACCACTGCAAGATTTCTAGATCGCTGGAGATAGGCTTACTTGTACCCTTCCACAGAAAGCCTTCTCAGATCTACAGTGTGCCCTCAGGGTTTTTTGGGGAGAGGGGGTTGTTTTTAATGAATCATTAGTGTAAAGCAAAAACACGCATAGACCATCTCCTGCATTTTTGTTAAATTTTTGTTGACAGTTTGCATTAAATTCTTTTATGTCCCCACTTTCCCTTTTTTAAATGTGACAAACTCCCTTCCCGTCGCAAGGCCGGGGGAAAAAACGTCTTTCCAAAAGTACTGGAGCTCTTTGATTATTCAATAAGCTGTATCGAAATCACTAGTTCCCTTTGGTCCTGATTTAGCAAAGAACTCAGAGCTCCACGTTAGGCGCGGTGCATTGGCTTCCCTTACTCCAGTTCCTGAGATAGTGCCTACTTTTCCCTGCTTTATTCATGGCTCTTATTTTTTTTTTATTTTTTTATTGTTATATAAATCACCATCATGGCTCTTATTTTTTTTCCTTAATGAATTCATAGCTCTACTCTGTACATTTTAGAGTAAGCGATCTCAAATCAAGTTTTTGAGGTGGACAGACCTAATCATAAATAAAATGACATTTTAAGCTGAAGTATGAGAGGACTGTATCAACCATTAGGAAGTCAACCGTAGGCGTTTGGTATTGATGCTGTTTAAGTGCCATACTATACCCGAAATAATAAGGAAACACAATGCCTCCCCTAATGGCACAGAATTAGCGAGAAGGCACTTTAGTTTATCTGTAAATTTTTACCACTCTAGCTGCTAGGTTTATGGCATTCAGCGCACCCTGATTGTATTCTAGACATCGCAGGTGAATTGCAAATCTGGCTTCTTCCTTATGTGTGAGGTTGTTACCTCTCTGGTGACCGCAGCAAACATGGTTTCCAGCTTATCTGTGTTCTTAACACCTCTGGTTAAATAATCCTCTGGTCACTGTTTCCTTGTGACTTGAGCTCAGATGATGCTTTTGTTGAAATGATCACTATCTCTTGCTCCAACTTGCAGCCCTGTTGAAGTGACAGTGTGGAAGGGTGTGAGTTCCTTTGTGTGACACCATGGTTTTGCAAATCTAGATAGACAAGGCAGGAATGCAGGCATGCATGACTTGAACCAGTTTGAGTTGGCGATGGGGTGGGGTTCTGTAGCTTTGGGGAAAGGAGAAAGAGGGTTTGGGAAACGAACTGAGGGCTCTGGGGAGCTCAGTCTCACTCCCTCCATGTCAGCCCTTCCTCTTGTGGTTTGCAGTCCCATCATGGAATTGTGGACCATCCAGACTCCCGTGGTCCAGTGCCGTAGCCATTAAGCATGTGTGGCTATTCAGATTTAGGTTACTTAACATTTAAATCCCATTCCTCAGTCATCTGAGCCTCATTTCAAGTGCTCAAAAACCACATGTAGGTAGCAACTACCGCGCTGGACAGAACAGATAGATACCTTTCCATCATCACAGAAAGTGCTACTGGCAGTACTGATCGGTGCCGGGTAGAGAGAGACGGAGTCTGTCCGGTAGGGTGTGGATGTTTTCCAAGGCTGCATGCGTTGCTGAGCACAGTAGCACACCATATACACCCTTTGCTGCTCACGGAGGGAACATCAAGGCAAATTAGACAAGTGTGTGCTTTTAGGGGCCGCCAGGCCAGCCGGGCAAATAGCACATTGTCAGCTTTCAGCACTGCATCTTCTACCACTTTGGTAAAAGGAAAGAGTTTGGGGAACGGTCTGAGGGTCCTGAGAAGCACAATTACATGTCCCATGTCAGATTTTCCTGCTGTGGCCTGCCACCCACATCATGGCATCGTGCGGCAGCTAGACCCTCACTGTCCAACACAGAAGCCACTAGCCACATAGGGCTATTTAAATTTACATTCAGAGGCGCCTGGATGGCTCAGTTGGTTAAGCAGCTCACTCGTGCTCTCAGCTCAGGTCTTGATCTCAGGGTCATGAGTTCAAGTCCTGCATTGGGCTCCACACTATGCAGGGAATCTACTTAAAAAAAAAAAAGAATTTACACTCATTAAAATTAGATTCAAAATTCACTTCCTTAAGTCCTGTTTGATTCAAGTAATTTCAGGCCCCATGTACCCCCTATGCATGGCACATCAATTCTTTGAAACTCCTCCATGAGACCTTGTAAGATGTGTCATCCTGGGGCACTTTTTATTTTGCACCTAAATGTTCAAAGTGGCAAATAATGGTGATTCGGAGGCAGCCTTCCTTGTCGTGGCTCTGCCCATAGATGTGTCTTACGGAGTCACGTTAACGGCCGTGCGCAGCAAGTGGGGTGAGCAGGTGAAAAATGACAGGCCCTACCTCCTCAGGTGGGGGACCCCTTCCTGCTGGTAGGATACTGCCTCCCGCTGGGTCTTCAGAGGCAGCTGCTCCCCGCAAGAGTCTAGGGGCCCTCCACTGCCCAAGGCAAGCAGGCAAGGTTGGTCTGTGTTTGGTGAAAAAAACCCAGGGTAGTTACTTGAGTGCGTATTTATTTGCAAGGTGTTCAAGAAATGTCTGACATATTTTATACAGCCTATTTGTGCTAAGAGGCAAAAAGAAGTATTCTGTCAGAAATCAGAAGAATAATATCACAGTCTGGAGGGTTCCTTGTAGAAAGGAGAATTCAGTGTAACGTTCGTACCCATGTAAACAAGAAGAAGAAAGAGAAAGGAAGAAAAAGAGCAGATAGACTTTGGCTCTCAACCCAGAGTGGTGCGGCTCAGGCTCTCTGAACATTCTCTTAGCGGATGAGTCACCGTCCGGGTTGTTCCGTATTTATAGCAGCACAGCCAAGTTTATGATTATAGTTATGAATCCTTGGCAGTTTGCTTTGTGCCCGAGTCCGCTGTACTCTTTCGTTACTCCCAGGGTTCTCTCAGCCCTTCCGTGCTCCTTTGCTTGCTTCAGAGCAGAGGTGGAACTCTGCAGGAAAGGAAGTTTTCTTAATGGCAAAAAAAAAAAAGGGTTGTTTTTTTTTTAAAAAAAAAAAAAAAACCACCACTCCCTACCACCGAGAAAATATGGGAGGGGAGGTTCCCTAAAGGAAAAGTGACTTTGCAGAACAGAGGCTGGTGGAAAAGCCACTTCGGCGCAATGGAGGGTTGTATTTGAAGAACTTCTTTGTTGCTGCTTTTCCACAGTTGTCCTGGTGGGTCCTCCAAGGGCATGGGGCTCTGTGTTGTGATGCCTCGATATTTGCTTGCTTCTCTCTTTAGAGCCTGCCTTGTTCCAGGGGACACGGGCGGCTGTCATTTTTTATCTCAAAACTCTGTGCAGGCGACGATGTGAATGCACTTAATGCTACGGAACTATACACTTCAGAAAAGGGTGGAATGGTACATTTTATAGTGTCTGTTTACCCACCACTACTGAATGCTTTTAAGAACTTCTGCGCATTGAGAGGGACTCTGGGAATGCCCTGTGGAGCCACACCGGCCGTGCAGGAATGCCCCCAGCCCTGCCACCCAGTCACCCCGCCGGCGGCCGGGAGCTGTCCTGCAGTGTGGCAGCCTGACCTGGTGCTGGGCATCCCCGTTGTCCGGCCTGTGCAGGAAGCCTTGTCCTGGACGCTGGCCCAGCACGAGCCCTGCCGTCCACAGATCCCTGCCTGGAGCTCCTGGGCAACGCAGGTAGCGTCCGTTTCTCATTCTCCCTGACACCCCCTGTTGACTCTCCTTTAAGTTACTTCCCATCCCGTCGGCCACAGGCCACCCTTCAGCCTGCTAGTCACCGTTCTCTGCACGTCAGTCCTGGACTAGAGCATGACTCTGTGTACGTCTAAGGGTCTCTGTCAGAGGAGGCCCGCCCACCATGGGGCTGCATTAGCGGTTCTGTGTTCTTCTTCCCTGCACCTGGCCTGTCCTCCACCAGGCATCCATCCGCTTACATGTGGATGTGTGACCGACACTTTAAACCCCAGGGACCCCGGTCCCCACTCACTGTCTTCCTGTCCCACCGGTGGCTCCCCCTCGGTCTTGGCGAGTGGGGACTGCATTTCGCTACCACCTGTTTGCACCCATTGGAAACTGGAGCCATCCTAGCCTCCTTCTCTTCCACCTTCCTCTGCGAGGTCCTCACCTCAGGAATCCTCCTCCCAGACCGCTCTCAGACTGCACCCCTGCACCATGCCACTGTGCGGCCCGCGGCCGGCCACCATCCTCAGTCATGGGGACCATCGCGATCATGCCCGTAGCCTTGGGTCTCCTCCTCACAAGCCAACAGGCTTCTCTTTGGGAAATTTGTGCCCCAGCAAGTCACGCCCCTGTGCTTTTTCAGAGTTTTATGCCTCTGCATATGCTGCTGTTTTGTCTTTTTTGTTATTAGTATTTTTCCTAGACCACCTTCTCCTTCCCTCTCAGCTACCTGTTCAGACTCCTGCTAAGTCGTCTCTCAAACTCCAGACCCAGTGCCTCAGTGAAGGCTCTCCTGGCCTCCCACTGTACCCCAGACATCTGAGCATCTCCAGTGCAACATGATGATATTCTTTATTTTTATACTTTTATGTCTTCTCTCAAACTAGACCCTGAGCTCTCTCTAGCCCCTCACACTCCCGTTTTGGCCATAGCTCAGGAACATCAGCATCTCCTGAGAGCTTGATGGAATTGTGAACCTCAGGCCCACCCCAGGCCTGCTGAATCTCAGAGTCTGCGTTTTAACAGGATCCTCAGGGGACCTAGATGAACGTGACGTTCTCAGAAGCTCTGAGCTCACCGAAGCTAAGAACTATGTAGCTAACCTTTTACCACCCCTCCCCCGCCAGCTTCCAGGTGATCGAGTGAATTCTGTGCTCTTCTAGAGTAATTCAGCCAAGCCCAGGTACTTGAGTAAGGTGGTTTTCTTCTTCATTCACTGAGCACATTGCTTGAGCTCTCACTGCGTGCCTGGCCGGGTGTTATGTGCCCTAGGATAGGAGAGAAAGAAGAAGTGGACGAAGGTCTCTCCCAATCTGAAGAAGCTCATAGACTCAAGAGAGAAATGTCACAGCAAATGGCCCCTGTTCTGTGACACCCATACAGCACACACCTCCTCACCGGGCGCCCGGTTAGAGCCGGGACGCCCTTTGTGGAGCACAACATTGCTCCCTCTAACAGGCTTGAGGGTGCAGGTCATTGTCCTTTCGTAGGGCTTACGGAAGCGTGGTATAAAAGCATCACGATGTAGAAGTCTTTCTTTCATGGGCAGTCCTACCATTTATAATTTCTTTGGCTGAGGAATGAATTCTAATGGCTTTTGTTTTTCATACCTGTAGTCAGGGGCACTTAGAGTTCTGAAGCATCTGTTTCCTGAAGGTGAATACCCTTTGGTCTGCCTGTCAGTCTGTCCTTGCCCCTGTCTCCCCAGGGAGCTGGAGGTGGACAGGCCCTCCCTGGCTGCTCTGGATCCCAGACAGCAGTGACAGTCCCCCCCCCACCGTGTCTCCCCTCCTCTGACAAGTGCCCCCTCCCTGCCCTGGGGAGAGACCTTCTTCCCAGTTACTGGCTTTGTCAGCCCACACTGGCTTCTTGCTTTGGCTCGTCCTACCCCTTTCTTCACTCCTTTCCCTAGAACCCAGGTACCCCTGGCAGCTCCCCTCGTCCCTCCTCACCCACCAGGCTCTCCCTCAGTAGCACCTCATCTCCTGCCCCAAGGAGGGAGGAAGCCCACTTGGTTTGGCATTTTGGCTCCTGGCACTCGTGTGCTGCATCCAGCTGCCATGTTCTTGTTGCTTCTCATTTGATGTCCTCCTCACCATCTGTCTGTCCATCCTCCACGCTGAGCAGAACGTTACTGCAGCCTACAGGGAACGTCTGTACATAGTTGATCAGCCAAAAAAAAAAAAAAATCGTCATATGTTTAATAAATTGCTCTCTAAAAGTAACCTCTCTATCCCTACTTAGAAAATAGGATTGGGCACACAATGACTTGGAATATATTATTTTTAGCACTGTGGGCTGTGTTAGACCGTTACATTTTATACTGAAAAAGAAAAATACTTCAAAACTTTATATGATGTAAGCCACACATTCAAAATGTAGAAATTAAATATAATGAATATAAAATTAGACTTTTACTGAAATTAGTCTGTTCTCTTCTGCTCTGTCACTTTGCTTTTCTGGATTTTTTTTGTTTATATGCCCTTCACCCTTTCTGTCACTATCACCCTCCAGAGTCTCCCAAATGGTTGAAGTGTGTTTGCTATTTGCAACTTCATATTAAAGGTTCATTTCCACCCCTAGAACTGGAAATAGTGTTTCCTAAACCGGGTTTGGCTTGATTTTTGTCTGGCAACTGCCAAGCAAGTTGCCCCTCCTGCCACTAGGGGGTGCTCATATAAACATGAAACTGGCCAAGTTACCCTTTTTGGGGGTAATTTTTTTAAAGCTTTAAGTAAATTAAAGATTTGTTCATCTTCACTCTGAAAACTTACCACTGGCATACAGCTTCACTTCCAAAATACCCTGTCTCTGAAATGCCTTCCCATCCATAGCACCCTTCCCTAACCCAGCAGCTCGAAAGCCATAGTGCCAAACTCTAGTCTTGCATATCGCTGTTATTTCTACACTGGTCTGTCACTGAATTTTTATATTCACATAAATTGAGATTGTGAATTATTGTGTGACTATGATACAGATTTTATATTTAGAGTAAGATCATTTGAACTTGCTAAGAAACAGAGAAGCCCCAATTTAATGAAAAATCCGCAGAGAAGGGTTTGAGATAAAAATTTAATGAGGCAGCGGCACCTGTCTTTTGTCTGTTATGTGTCACTGAATGCCTTGTCTACTCTTCTCTGTCATCTCTTAAGTCCGTTTGAGGTTAGAATGTGGCAGAGTCTGTAGAAGGTAAGGAAAACCCTATATTCTGTAGGCATTTTAAGGCATCTTTTGCTAGGCCTGTGACTCTGGAGGGGAGATAATGTGGGTGTGTGTGATGCAGAGAAGTCGAGTGTGACAGCTGAGATGGTTAATCCCTGTGGCCCTCTGTGGTGGGGCGGAGGGGGTCTTAGGAACAGACTTGGTGTGGCCCAGAGAAGAAAGAGATGCTCCAGGACCCAGGTCCATCAGATTCTGTATGTTAAGTGAGGGGAAAGCTGATCGCCCTTGGGCAAGTCACTCAGCCTCTCTGGACCATAGTTTCTTCACCTGTGAAATGGGAGTTGGACCAGAGGACTTCAGAGGTCTGTTCAGTTCTCATCGTCTGTAATTCTCTAAGACAGCACTGTCTAGTAGAACTTCCTGTGCTGATGGAAATGTTCTGGGGGCACCTGGGTGGCTCAGTTGGTTAAGCGTCTGCCTTCTGCTCAGGTCATGATCTTAGGGTCCTGGGATCAAGCCCCACATTGGGCTCCCTGCTCAGCGGGTAGTATGCTTCTCCCTCTGCCCTCCCCCCTGCTCATTCATTCTCTCTCTCTCTCTCTCATCAATTAGTCAATCTTAGGGCACCCAGGTGGCTCAGTCAGTTAAGCATCTGCCTTCAGTTCAGGTAATGATCTCAGGGTCCTGGGATCAAGCCCCACATCAGCTCTCTGCCCAGCAGGGAATCTGCTTCTCCCTCTGTGCTCTCTCTCTCTCTCTCTCTCTCTCTCTCAAATAAATAAATAAAATCTTTAATAATAATAAATAAATAAAATCTGAAAAAAAAAATGTTCTGTAACCATGCCATCCAAAACAGGAGCCATAAGCCTTGTGTGGCTCCTGAGCATTTTTGAGATGTGACTGATATAACCAAGGAACTTCCTGATCTTCATTTAAATGTGAATGGCCACGGGAGGGTATATATTAGAGGTGAAAAAAGTATAATCTCATTTTAGGCAATTAATGGAGATCACAGGGAAATAATGCAAACTAGGATTAATATAAATTGTCTTGGATGTGGAACATTAGTCCCATTTGGGGGGGGTCGGTAGCCAAGAGTCCTACTGACACAGAGCTAAGAGCAGGAATGAGATGGGAGGGAAAAGCTTTTAGAAGGGATGGAGGCATGCATCTGCGTGAGCTTCAGTAATTAAGCCACCAGAGTAGCTGGGCACATTTCCCTGTCACCTTCAGAGCAGCTGGGAAGGGAGCTGAGTTTTCAGCAGCTCCTGGATCCTCCCTGCCCTCCTGCCTTTTTCCCCAAAACTAAAGCTGATGATATTCAGGCCAGACAAGGGCAAGGGCGGCCCGTGGACGCCGGGTGTACCAGAGCCCTGGGATTGACCTGTAGAGCTCTCCTAAGGTTGCAGGGATTCATGACAGCCCTGGGATGCCAGGCCCTGACAGTCAGTAATGCTTGCTCTGCTAAAATGTTGATCCAGTTATTAAGATATCTCCTCCTTCCCCATAATGAAGGAGTATATCCGAGAACAATCCAGCACAAAGCTGCCTGACCCAGAAGTCATCCAGTTCTGTGTCTCCATCTTCAAATGCTCCAGGCTCCTGCTCACCAGATGGCGTCGATCAGCAGTTCTTAGAGGATTTCCACAGGGTGACCAAAGGGGGCTCCACCGAGGACTCCAGCCAGTACTACTGTGACAAGGTGGGTGGACTTGGGTCCTGTGGCAGTGGAGGGGGCAGGCGACCACCCAGGCTTCCCTGTGCCCAGGCACCTCATGGGCAATTTAAGTAATTAGGACCAAGAGAAAATATCTCCTCACCACCCACAGGAGAGAGAAGTAACATAATCATTTTTGCAACATTTTCCAGAATGATAATGGTGATGGCTATTTAGTTTTGATCCGCATCACGCCAGATGAAGATGGAAAATTTGGATTTAATCTGAAGGTATGTTGTGTGTCTTTATAAGGAAGCCATCTTTAGATGGCTTTTAAATTTCCGTTAGGAGTGTGCTGCATGCCTAAGTCTACATGAGGAAACTGACTCAGCCCTCAGAATTGGGGAGTTTTTAATGTGGCCATAGAGCTGCCTCACGCCAAGGGCCTACTCTGTGCTTGGTGCTCACTGTGCACTTCTTTATGTCACCTCATTGAGTGCTTATAATCGGTGAATTTGGTATTTTTAAACCCGTTTCATAAATGTGTACTAAGGCTCAGAGAGGTGACACACAGTTGGCCAAGTAGCTCTACCTCCAGAAGAAGGGTTTTTGAGGGAACCCATCAGCATCACTAAAGCCGATGAGAGAGAATAGCAGCGCAAGTTCCAGGGTCGTCACCCACCTCTGCCGGCTTTGGCCCACAAGTCACATCCCATCTGTTTCTGCAAATAAAGTTTTATTGGAACGTGGCCACACCCATTCATTTTACAAGTAGTTATCGGCTACCTTCACACTGTGGTGGCAGAGTTGAGCAATTGGAACAGAGCCCCCTCTCCGATACCTAAAATATTTACCCTCGGGCACTTTACAAAGTTGCCTAACCCCTGCTCTAGAGCAGAATGAGGGCAGGTGGTCTCCGCTGCCCACTCCCCCAGCTGCCACCTCAGACCCCCCTTCCTCTACCCCAGCACCCCGCTGAGGACCTGCCCTCACAGCCTGTGACTTTTTCTACAGCTTCTCCCTCTGATGCGGAAAACTCCCTTTCCAGCAGCACTTCTAGGCTGTGCTTGTGGAGTCCTCTGGGGATGTTTGCGTTTTTAAAAAGCTTGACCCTCCGAGCACATCTTTAGTTCGTGGAATGTGGGGATGGCAGTGAGAGGCTTCTGAGCAGTCATCTGGTTATCCCACTGGACCCTACCGAGCCAGGGACCTTGTAATCCCAAAAAGATGCCAACCCTTGGGATTAGAATCGGTTAAAGTGAAGTTGGAGCCCTCCCTGTGTCAGCGGTATCTGTGTGTCTTTGTTGCTATGAGCTATTCAAGTGTTTTGTTTTTCAATTTAACATGTTTATAGGGAGGAGTGGATCAAAAGATGCCTCTTGTGGTATCAAGGATAAACCCAGAGTCACCTGTAAGTGAACACATTTCGTTCTCTCCTACGTTCGTTTTCTGTTAAATCTAACATTTCTATTTCTGTGTGCTGTTTCTTTACCAGCAACAAAGAGCATGTGTCAATGCATGCGTATAAATGGAAAGAGAGAATGGAATCCATGTTTTTTCCAGAATTTTGCTGGTCCATGTAGCACCAGCATCACCTGAGAACTCATTAGAAATGTGGAATCTCAAGCCCCACCTGACCTCCTAGACCAGAATTTGCACTTTTAACAAGATTTCTGGGTGATTCATGTGCACATTAAAATTTAGAAGTACTTTCAAGAAAAGGAAACTGAGGCACAGAGTATGTTTCTCTGCTCACTCTGTGCACATAAACCCACCATCCCACCACCAGCACCCTGCCCTCTGCCCTCTGTCTAGCCTCCTCAGGAGAGGGTTTGCTTTTCTAGAGCAGTAAGCAGCAAAGAGTCACTATGTCTCCTAAGAAGGAACCAGGTTGGGAGTTTTACTTGTAAGTGGTCCTCAAGCATGTAGTTTACTTTTTCTTACTGCTTATGGCCTCTTCAAATTAAGAGGCTTCTGTTCCTGCACTGTTCAGTGCATTGCTTCCCTCCATGCTGGTTTCTGCCGTTGGTCTTATGCTGACAGAGGCTTTCTCTGTTGCAAGATAGACAAACACGTTTGGCTGACAAATCATTTTCTAACAGCACATCGAGAAAACAAAAGCTCAGAAGCCTCACAGTTACTACATTACAGTCATAAGTGAAGATTGGCTATCATAGAGGAATGGCTTCAGTAAGTTTCGTAGCTTTATTCTGAAATGCTGCATGACTCACATCATGACCATTTACAATCCCACAACCCACAACCATGTCAGCATAGCAGCGGATAGAAAAATAATGGCACGGTCACACCCGAGGGAGAAGAGAACTCAAACATGGTCTCAAGTGTCTGGACTCCAAGAGCATCCATGTCCTGCCCTTGAGGATTGTGTTATGGTAACCGAAGAAACTCGCTTTTCCTCTCTACCCAGGCAGACACCTGCATTCCTAAGCTGAATGAAGGGGATCAAATTGTGTTAATCAATGGCCGGGATATCTCAGAACACACTCATGACCAAGTGGTGATGTTCATCAAAGCCAGCCGGGAGTCCCACACGCGGGAGCTGGCCCTGGTGATCAGGAGAAAAGGTAACAGCCACCGCAGGGGAGGAGCCTTAGCGAGGTGGGGCCCTATCTCGCCCGTTCCATGGTTTTGAAAATGTTGAGCCTGTAGCCAACATTGGACAATCAAGAACTTGCGCTTCACAACCAAGATGTGGAACTTCTCACTTGCAAAATGTGAAGATCTGCCCACGCAGGGCCCAGCCCCTGGTGGCCAGCCCTCTGGAGGTAGGCAGCACTCACCCACCCCCTTTACACGGGACATGAGCCCTGATCCCTCCCAGGCTGGCTCCCCCTGCATCATGCCCCTCTCTCAGCTGCCTGGCCCTGCAGACGTTTGTGTTTTCAGCCCCTTCACGAAGGATCGGGTTCTGTTGAAGTCAGTAGAGCAGAGCATCCGGGGTGATCCTACCTCCACCACTACTGGGTTGAGGGACCTCGAGCAAGTTTCTTGCCCAGTTCGTGCTTCAGTTCCCTCTGATGTAGGGTAAGGGTACAGTAACCACTCCGTCACGGGGTTCTTGTGAAGACGGACTGATGCTTAGACTTGGAAGGCACCTAGAATGCTTCCTGATACCAGGCAGGCGTTTGAAGGATGGCTTCTTTTAAATACCATGACTTGTGTTGTTGTGGTGGTGGTTGTAAAACAAGCCAAGTCCTTGAATCCTTCTGCCCAGGTTTAAAATACTGAAGGGAGATGAAGTGTGTGATTTGAGGCCCGGCTGCGCAACCTGTGTTCTGGCTGCACAGGTGTCTGTATGCCCAGTCCCCAGACCCCCGTGCCTGCTTTCCCTCTGTACCCGTACATCTCTGAGCCCAGAGCTGGCTGCGAGTGTGAGGCCTTGCCCCATCTCTCCAGATCCCTACCGACACCCCCGCCCCCGCCCCGCCAACCACCGACGCCACGCCCAGCCAGGCCGGTGTTCAGTGTTTAGGGGCCATAGTTGCTGATGTCAAGCAGCACCAGGCAAAGGGTCCTGTGCTGTGCCTATGGCTTTACGTAACCCTCTTAGATCAGTACTTAGGTCAGTACGAGGGAAGGGATGAGGAAACCAAGTCACAGACTGGCTAATGATGGGAAACGAATCCAGTGATGGGGAGTAGGCCTCCTCACAGGATGCACCCCGGGGCATGCGGACCATCCTGGTGGGGGGGGCGGTGCGGACTAGAGTCCTCAGGCCAGGCGGGGGGAGGGGAGTCCTCCACCAGCCCGTGGCAGGGGCTGGCGCTGGTCTGAGAGGGGAAAATGGTTGCTTGTAAACTATTAGAGCTAAAAGGGCAGGGCCACAGGCTGTCTAGAACTAATGATAAGGAGTTTGTTTTTTAAATAAACATTTAAGTAAAAATGAATTGACTGAATGAAAAATAAGTAAACAGCATAGGGAGTAGCAGACATAACAGAAATCATATCCTTACAAAACAACAGAAGCAGTGTGCTTCCAGGGTCTGTGGAAAGAATGTGGTCTTTTGGATCAGAGATATGTAGACTGGACTCCTGTCTGTGCCCCCCCCCACCCCCTGATAGTCTGGGTCACTTTGGACACTTTAGACAACTTCTTCACCCTGATAGTCCATTTCCTCAACTGTAAAATGGGGACAATGGCAGCTACTTCAACATTCAGTTCAGCTATGTGGGAAAATGCCGTGGTTATTTTCCTTCTTCTTTCTTGTCGTCTTGAAGGCAGTAGGGAGCCATTGAAGGCTTTTGAGTAAGAGTGACTTCCCTTCCTAGGTGAAAAGGGAAAATTGAGAGATGATGCCAAAGTTTCCAGTTTGGGAGATCGGAGAAGAAAGTGGCAGTGGACAGAAAGAGGCACATGAGACTGGGGAGGAAGTTAGTATAGGGCAGGGATGGGGGAGATCCCAGGTTTGCCTTTACCCAGAGGAGTCTGATGGGAAGGGAGAATCTGTACTGACGAGGTAGGACTGAACCCAGAGGAGGTGTTAGGACTTGATACATTTACTTGGGAACCTCCCACCTAAAGATGGCCTTGAGGGAGAGGCTGACTGGGCTCTGTGGGATAAAGCGGTCATAAAGTGCCCATGAAAAATACTTGTTTTAAGGAAGCAAATGAAAGGGACCTGAGAAAGAAATAGAGGAGGGGAGACAGTTGGGTGGAAGAATAACCAGGTCAGAGAGAACAAAGGTGGAGGAAGTAAGGTTTCTTTAAAAACATTCTTTCCCTTTCTCCCACCTTTGTCAAAAGGCTCTGAGTACAAAACACCATCATTTAAAACTAACCAGAAAGATTAGTATGTCATTTTGTATAATTAGCACTTACTGAATCATTCAAGAAGTAGTGTCTTTGGTGAAAGTGATTACCATAAGCTTAATCGTTTAATAAGCTGTTTTATACCATCTGCATTCAGGTGCCATAAGTGTGTGTGTATATATATACATTTTTTTTTTTTGAGGAAACAGATCTACCAGAATGTTCCTACCCCTGCCAGACACACTCTTTCTTGTTCACTACAGCTGTGCACTCATTTGCTGACATCAAATCTGAAGATGAACTGAACCAGCTTTTCCCAGAGGCCATTTTCCCCATTTGTCCGGAGGGTGGGGACACCTTGGAGGGATCCATGGAACAGCTAAAGAAGGGCCTTGAAAGCGGGACAGTACTGATCCAGTTCGAGGTAAGAGACCTCGAGGGCCAAGTCCTGCGCCCATGGGGAGGCCACAGCAGCCTCAGTGGGCTGCTCAGTTGCTGCTGCATGACCCAAGTCACCAGGCAGCCCGTGCTCATCGTGGGAACACAGTGGGGGCTCAGAGCCTAGGGCAGCAGAGCAGGCCTGGAAGGCTGGGGATGGGGCCACAGCCTGGTGCTGAACTCTGCCTCACCCTCTTATCTAGTAATGCTCGGTAGTCATGGAGAAACATGTCAGAAATCGAGGAGGAGGGACTCTGAGCATATTTAGCTGCCAACACAAAAGCTCAAAACGCTCAGCAGTAGAAGGTGCTGGAGAAACAGTGTGGGTGAGCCCCAGAGGATGGTGGAGGAGCCTGTCCCTGACCCCACCAGACATGCTCTGTAGTTTAGAGCAGGTTGCGTCATCCCATGAGGGCAGAGCGGCTGGCCTGCCCAGGTCCCCCAGAGCCGTGTGACTAGGAGTAGAATCCAGAGTCAGACCTTGTCTTCCTTCCCCAGGAGGGGCCTCTAATCACAGAACTGAGACTGTGACAGAGGCACACACAGGGCCCTCGCAGAACAAAGCGGGAACAAAGGAGATTTGGTCTTTAAGTCCACTGTATTGATCACTAACAGAGTGAACAGAGTGAACAGATAAACACAGTGTGTTTATCTTCCAAATTTTTTAAAGGTAGAAGTGTAGTTCATACAATAAAAGATAACAGAAGAGCACAAAGAAGCCTAACATAGACAGTTAAAATAGATCATGATTAATGACAGCATACACAGTCTGGATTCATAAATTAGGAAAGAGTCCAGATCTGAATCAAAAGCATAAGTCAGCAGTGCCGTTTTTTATTGGAAAGCTATAGAAAGGGAAAAGTCACAGAAACAAAACTAAGAAGTTGGTCAAATGCACGTGGTCACATACTGATTCAGAAAAGCATGAGTGATGTGCATATCAAACAGGAAACACTATAAAGCAAAGAATCTTAAGTGAAAAAAAGGTCTATAATGGCATAAGGAATGGAATGTAAATAATATATGTTATTAGAGCAATGTGTATCTGAACAATAGTAGAAAGTATAAAAACCCGTAAGTAAAAGGTGAAGATAACTAACCCCATCCTGAAAAATAACTTCATATCTTGTGGAAATAAAATCAGGGTAAGGGGGGAGGAATAATTTAATTAATTGGCAGAATTGATGGACATATACTGAGTATCTACAAAGAGAAATAGCCCTTTTTTCCCAGTGTCCTGCAGGAGGCTATGTTGACAAGATTTTGAAGGAAGAAAATGTAGAGGTTATGTTCTCTGGCCTTGCATTGCAAAAAAGTTCAAAATTGAAATATACATTTTAAACACTGTAAAGCTCAACATTTTTAAACACTCTCCCAAGTAACTGAAACAAGGAGAAGGTAAAAGCCAGTTACAGAATATGAATAAATGTTTGGCATTGGAGGGCATGGGAAAGGTGGGGAGGCACTATGGAGATGCCTGTCCAGCGAGTGTGTATTGGGTATTTACCATGTGCCAAACACTGCGTGAGGAACATAATGAGGGAAAGAGAGGATTTCCGGCCCCAAGCAGCTAACAGTCTAATATTGGTATATTTGGAGGATGTATCCTAAGTCCCAGAAACAGCTAAAGACCAAGGTAGGGGGGCGCCTGGGTGGCTCAGTCAGTTAAGCATCTGCCTTCGGCTCAGGTCGTGATCCCAGGGTCCTGGGATCAAGCCCCACATCGGGCCCCGCATCGGGCTCCCTGCTCAGCAAGGAGTCTGCTTCTCCCTCTCCTTCTGCCTGCCGCTCTGCCTACTTGTGCTCACTCTCTCTCTCTATCAAATAAAGAAATAAAATCTTTAAAAAAAAAAAAAAAAAAAAGACCAAGGTAGGGCAAGATTTCCTTACGTAGTAGATGTATGTTCCATAGGAAATGGAGGTGCGGGGGTTCCAGGTCGTCTGAGGTAAGATGTATTAAGGAGATGGATGGGATTAAGTGTGGATGGAAGGTCATTCCAGCAAGGTCACAGCCTGAATGCAGGCTAAGCTCCTCAGGTGTCAGGTGGCGCAGGGAAGCACGCCTACCTGGGTTGAGCAATGCCAGGAGTCCTGGGAGAGGCTCCAGGTGCTGGGAGTCCTTCCATCGCACACCGTCCTTGATTGGATTGTCCACAGGGAGGCACTGTGGGCTCTCAAAGAGGGAAAAAGCTTGACTGTGGTCTTACACAGTGCTCCAGAAAACCCCCTCCACTCAGCTGGCCCCACTTTGGTTTCACATGTGGGAATCCCACATAAGATTTTCCTCGAACACTGTTCACTGAACTTCATTGAGAAGTTTAAAAATACCTGAGAGAGGAGTACCCACCATCCCCTGTGGTTTTGAGTAGCATCTCTCAAAGGGTGACCCACGGACCACCTGTATGGCTATCACCTGAGGAGCCTGTGAAACGGGGCCCAGCCCCCAGCTGCTGGATGAGCCACGCTGGGATAGGTCCTGGCTGTTGGTCCTCCTCACAAGATGGGCAGGAGGTTCTGATGCCCAGGCTGATCCAGGGGGCCGCAGAGTGGGGATGGTACCACCGCTGCCTGTGCGAAGTCTCATCTTTAGAGCTTAGAGTCGGACCGCAGCATAAGGAATGGAGAACATAGAAATGTTAGGTTAGGGTTAAATTTTAGTATGTGCACATTTCATTTAGTCTATATGTTTCCTAGGGATCGAGTAGGAAAACTCTCTTTTTGCCTACTATCGCTTGCAGCAGAGTTAACACCAGAGCCGCTCTGTGCTGGAGCTGGTGGGGTACATGGAGCCCTGCTGCCTCAGTCTCCCCACACGGCCCCCCAAGGAGCCCTAGAGCGTGGAACGTAATGTAACGACCCCTCTTACAGAAGCGGGAAGACGCCTTCCCCAGCTGCTAGAGGGGAGCAATGCTCAAGGAAGCCAGATCAAACTGGAAACTACGACAAAGGGAAACCCTGAATTGAGCACTTAGTATGTGCCAAGTGTTTTATGGGCATAACCTCACAGAACTGCTATCCCCACTGTATAGATGGAGGAGCAGAGTCTCAGAGAGCTTGTTGCACAGTAAATGGTTCTGCCCGATTAGAACCAGACAGGCTAACTCAGGAGCTTGTTCTCTTTTGGAAACAACAAAGTGCTGTTTATGTGGGGGAGTTGTTATTAGAATAGTACAGCATCAGAGCTAGAAAAAATCTGAGAAGCAGTCTCACCACACAGAGCCAGACTTTAAATCCTGACTCTGCCACTTGCTTCTTATGTGACCTCAGGCAGCATGTCCGTTTCACCTCTCTGTACCCTCTACTTACCCATCTATAAATTGGGTATGTCATGGGTCGGTTGTAAGGCTTAGATGAGATACTCAGTGTGTTATTTAGCACATGGTAAGAATGCCATAAAGAGTAACAACTATAATTATTTATAAAAAAAAAAAAAAGGCTCAATCTCCATACAAGAAGTGGTCATGTCTGCTGGGTTTGGAACCCTGGGCTGTCTGACTCCAGAATCTTGGCTGTTCTGATTTTCCACCTGCTCCCCCCGCCTCCCCTGGTGGCATTAGCAGATGGCAGTGTATCTGATGGGGGCTGTGCTCTGGACAAGAGCAGAAAGAGGGGGCTGGTCCCTAGCAGGTGCCCATGCCACCCACTCCACAATGCCAAGGGCCTGCCCTGGGGTAGCAGGGCCATGGATAGAATCCCCCCTGTGATGGCTAGCTGGTTTTCAGCAAAGCTTGTTTTAAAGCGTTTTTGCATTAGGGGAATTCCCCGTCCCTCCCGTGGCTTTTGGTAAACAATTACTAATGTGTTCCAGAAAGCATTTGGTCCCAGCTGTAATAAAACCATGCTTAATAATTATTAGCATTTCTGTAGCATTTTGGAATCTGCTAAGTATGTTTCCCATATGTTGTCTCTGTTGATTCTCACAACTTTAGGATGGTGCCTTTCTAGATGGAGAAAACGAGGCTGGGGGTTGGGAACTTGCCTCATGTTAAATAGCTGGTCAGATAGAGGTAGGATTAGAATCTGTGTGAAGGTCTAGGCAGTGTCAGAACTCACCATTGCCGGGTGCCCCCCAGCTCCTCACCCAGCCTCCAATCTGAGCCCTTCCCTCCCGGAGCTATACCGCATGAGCTACCCAGTGTGAGCTGTTTGGCATCAAACTGCCTGAATACTCTACCTGGTTCAGCCAAGGTTGGGCGTCACTCTGTCGCACGTCAAGGAGAAGATTTGGGGTTTGCATGGCTCCAAGTCTTAACATCTCCAGGATGCTCTTTTGTTAAGGAACTCATTAAGTCTGCCCCAGGTTCATTCCTTCCTGAAGGAAACCTGTGGCTCATTTCATACTTTCCCTGAGTTGACCTTTCTATTTAAGCAAGGGAAGGTGTGTCCTTTGAGAACCAGCTTTCCTGGCAAAGGACCTTTGTGCCTGTCTCCATCCAGTGACTGGATGGCTTGCAACTTCTCTGCCTCCTTGTCCAGTGAAGACTTCTGCAGAGACTTTTAGAGTGAGGTTGATAGGAAATGAACCTCTCTCCTCCTCCCTCTCTGCACGGATATGAGCCGGGGCTACAGGGCTCCGCCAGAGACCACGTCCAGCTCAGAAACCCTCACACATCCCCCTTCAGCATCTTCCTCCTTTACAAAACCAGAAGCCCGTCTTTTTCTCTCTTTTGACCGATTTTCCCTGAAGTCCCTCCTATATCACCCTTATAGGAAACATCCATTAGTGTCAAAACAAGTGACTCACTGGCTCCTGGGATGACTATAAAAGTTGATCTGGAAGGACTAAGATAGCTGAAGGCTTAATGAGAGGTTTGAAGTGACACACGTAGAAATTAGTGAAGGCAATTATACCTTCGAGATGAGAGTGCATACCTTAAAAAAAAAAAAACCCATTTAAGAATTTTTCCAGATTTTTTTTTCCTTTAAGGAAAACGTTCTGTAATGTGCAGAATACTGGGAGCAAGTGTGAGGGCTTTACATTTCAGATTCCAGAAGCCCATTTTAAAGAGGGTGCCACCCCAACTCATTATCATGTATTTACCTGTGAAAGGGACTCGAAGGAATACTTGATCCCAGCAGTGGGATCTGCTTCAAGTAGCACTTTTGAAGGTCCCCAAATTACCAGCAATAGTGTTAGTTTGTTTCAGCACACCTTTATGGGAATGTAGGGGGAGGCTCCAGGGTGCCTCCAGGCAGTGTCCCTTGCCCTCTGGCTGGGACAGAGACAAGGGAAAGGGGGAGTTCCCAGTGTAGACAAACTGCCCCTGAGTAGTGAATTATGTCTACAAAGTACTACTAGGGAAACAGCCTCTCAAGGTCTTCATGAAAAAGGAGTTACCCTTAGCTTAATTGTATGGTTCCATGACTCCACTTGTCATGCTTTACTCAGTGGTCTGCACCCTCTGTTCAAAGCTACAGACCCCTCTATTCCTTCACTCTACATGTTTTGATTAAACGCATACTGTGGGCCAGGTACAGTGCTGGCCTAGGGCTTATGGTGATGAACAAAAGCAAACAAGATGCCTGCCTTCATGAAGATCACCGTTGGGTGCTTGATACAGGAAGTAGGATGTAAGCAGCTGTTTAAAAAAAAAAATCATTGCCTGCAGTAGATCTTAGTCATTGCTGAGGGAGTGAAAGGGAGTCTTTCTACTGTTTGATCTCTCCTTGCCCATTGCCCCTTCAACTCCTCCTCCTTTTTCTTTTTCCTCCCTGTCTTTTCCCTTTTTCTCTCTACCGCTTTCCCCCACCTTGGGTTCTCAGCCTTCGAGAATTCTCCCTTTCTCTGGTCGTAGAGTTGATGGGATGTTCGATTCCCCTGTGCGAGGCCTTGCCCGCCTCTACTGGTCGAGCCTGGGGGGTGTCAGAAACCTTCGTCTGAGGATGGTGACCAGATTTCACACCTTGGCTTGGGCCAGTAGTCTGAGGAGATCAGAGTCCTCTCCTGATGCCCTCTCTCTAACATTAGAGGACTTTTTCGAAGAAGAAATGTTTAGACTGGAAAACCACATCATGTTACCCATGCCAGCGGTCCTGCGTTGGAGAGGTCTAGCTTCCACTGTTCAGCTTTCTGTCTTTGGAAGCCAGAGCCAGTGATATTGGCGCTAATTTAAATATGGTTGTTCCATAACAACCCATTCTCAGCTGATCTTTTTATAATTTACCCTTAGTTTCACAGCTTCTTAGGACTACAGTCTAATAAGATGAGAACAAAGCACTTTAGGATTTAAAAATTAATAGGTTTTTTTTTAAGATTTTATTTATTTATTTAACAGAGAGACACAGCGAGAGAGGGAGCACAAGCAGGGAGAGTGGGAGAGGGAGAAGCGAAGCAGGCTTCCCGCGGAGCAGGGACCCCGATGCGGGGCTCGATCCCAGGACCCTGGGATCATGACCTGAGCCGAAAGCAGATGCTTAATGACTGAGACACCCAGGCGCCCCCAAAATTAATAGTTTTTAATAAAACTGTTACAACTTCTAACCCACTGCCCCTGGGACTCCCTCGCCAGGCTCCTGGTTGCTCTCGTTTTAGGGCAGAATTGTGACTGGGAGCTCTTGCTCGCCTCGCACACCTTTAGCCTGGGATTAACCCAAGCCAAGTGTTCTTTTACAATGAGTAGTTCTTGAAAGAGGCTTGTCTGAATTCTGGCTGATGGTCTTTAATTCCTTTCCCTCCATCCCTGACCCTTCTGGAAAGATATACCTGGGTTTCCAACACCTCACTCTCCACCCTGGAGCCCCCCCTTCTCAGAGTAGTGTTTTCATAGCCTGCTGAGCAGCTCACAGGGTCTGGAGAAAAAGTCAATAAATTAAAGGAAGTTGAAAACCAACTCTTAACACCTTCACAAGCTAAGTGGATGACTAGGACTTGAAGCAGTTCAGCAGAAATAGGGCTCAGTGTTCACCTTGGCAAGGCAGACATGATATGAGCTTGTCCTACTTTCTGAAGGCCCCCAAAATCATCTTCCTATTCACCCAGCTTTTTGTTGAATTTTGAATGTATAGATCTATTCTAGTTTTTTTTCTCATTCAGTCATTTGCAAATTTTTTTTTACAATTTTTTTTTTTTTTACGATTTTATTTATTTGACAGAGAGAGACACAGCGAGAGAGGGAACACAAGCAGGGGGAGTGGGAGAGGGAGAAGCAGGCTTCCCGCAGAGCAGGGAGCCCCATGTGGGACTCGATCCCAGGACCCCGGGATCATGACCTGAGCTGAAGGCAGACGCTTAACGACTGAGCCACCCAGGCAGGCGCCCCTCTCATTCAGTCATTTGAATTTAAGAAATAATTTGGCTGAGGCTCCTGGGTGGCTCAGTCGGTTAGGCATCCAACTCTTGGTTTCGGCTCAGGTCATGCTCTCAGGGTAATAGGATTGAGCCAGTGTCCAGCTCCATGCTCAGCAGGGAGTCTGCTTGGGATTCTCCCTGATCGCTCACGCTCACATGCTCTCTCTCTCTCTCTCTCAAATAAATAAATCTTAAAAAAAAAGAAAGAATTTGGCTGGAGGGGAGGTGGGCAAGGGGTGGGGTAAATGGGTGATGGGCATTGAAGAAGGGACTTGTGATGAGCACTGGGTATTATATGTAATTGATGAATCACTAAATTCTACACCTGAAACCAATATTGTACTATATGTTAACTAACTAGAATTTAAGTAAAAGCTTAAAAAAAAGAAATAATTTGCATTGTAATAATTCAGGTAATTCAGAAATAGCCCAAAGTAGAATTGTCTCCTGACTCCCATCTTCTTTAGCTTCTTGCTCTTTGTTACAATTTACAAATAACTACTTGGCGCCTGTCCTTCCACACCTGTTTTGGTGCTCATGCAAATATATTTTATACACAAAAGTGCACACACATATACATTATACACATGTTATGTGTATGTGCTGTTATATATAAAAGAGATCACCACTTTATTCTGTAACTTGCATTCTTCACTTAAAAATAGATGAATGATTGGGGCGCCTGGGTGGCTCAGTCATTGGGCGTCTGCCTTCGGCTTGGGTCATGGTCCTGGAGTCCTGGGATTGAGCCCCTCATCTGGCTCCCTGCTCCGAGGGAAGCCTGCTTCTCCCTCTCCCACTCCCCGTGCTTGTGTTCCTGCTCTCGCTGTCTCTCTCTCTCTGTCAAATAAATAAATAAAATCTTAAAAAAAAAAAATAGATGAATGAATATCCTTCCAAATCTGTACTTTAATCTTATTCTCTTCATTGCACATAATTTTGTGGTATCACTGTGCCATAATTTAAGGCAACACTTCTCCCTATTGGGAAATTTTCAGGCTGTTTCCAGTATTCTAATAAAAAAATACTTTGCTATGGGGAAATTTCTTTGATACGAATCTTTATGCATTCCTGTCAGATAAAGCCCAGGGTGTGCACATTTCAAAATCTTTAAACACTGCTATTTTATTTTTTATTTTAGTCCTTTAACAATCTTATCAATAGATCATTACTGCTGAGATGTATTTATATACTTCTTATAATTAAAGCCCTTTGCTAGATCTGTGCTTTCCTGCTAGACCATCTCAAGTTGATTACATTTACGATTTTATTTGGGAAAAAAACTCTTTGAACCTTCGGCTTAGCTTTACTGATTATATTCACGTAATTGGGTTTTACCTCCATGCAGTTAGTCAGTTAGAACTAAAAGGTCATTTGGGGAAATTTGACTCAGACAGTCTCCGTACAGTATCAAATCAAACCTTCCAATAAAACATGAATTTATTTCTAGAATGGTCTCCGTCCATTAAAGCTGGCAGACATTTAAGAAGTTGTTCAGTGGCTACTTGATTGTTATGAACTGAAATTATGAAGTTCAGTAGCTGAGCTTGGGGGAGAGATTGCAAATTCTAAACATCTGGTAAATGTATAAGATATGACACAATTATTGTTGCCAGAAATCTCAATGCTAATTCTCTCCTGGTGATTTCTGTGCAGCTTGTTTATTTAATCGGAAAAGAACTAATAAGAGAAACAGACTCACAGAGGTCAGTTTACAAAACAAGAAATACAGTTTGCAAAAATATTGGTGGAAAATACCATTTAGCCTTCTTATTCAAATTGCAAACACACTGATGATGTTGGCCACAATTTGGTGGACTAACCATTCTCATACACCCTGGTAGGGCAACTTAGTTATACATATCAGAGTCCCTAAAAATATGTTTTGATGCTGTAATTCTCCTGGAAATTTATAAGAGTAAAAACTTTGAAAACGGCCTAATCAAAAAGTAGAGTAAAAGTTAAATTATGTGAAACTATAAATTAATCCAGTAAAAATCATTTTATGTAGAGAATATTTAGAATATTTAATGGCACGGGAAACTAGGCACTGTAATAAGTAGGAAAAAACAGTCTTCAAAATTACAGTAGTATTTCCCAGAATACTCCTTATGAGATGTGAGATCCTCCATGGCCTCCAAATGAGCTTGAGAAATGCTTAGCTAATCAGAATTAAATTAAGCTGAAGTACTGCAGGGCTGGGCTTCTTGGAGATTCATAGAACATAAGATGACTTGTATTTTCCAAATTTCTTTGACCTTGAAACTTTCTAAGGAATACCTATTAGCATCCTTCAAAACACTCGTGTTCCACAGAACATAGTATAGGAAGTGCTAATATGGAGTTGAGTCTCATTTTTTATTTTTAAAAATGTGTGTCTCTTGGGGCGCCTGGGTGGCTCAGTCGTTAAGCGTCTGCCTTCGGCTCAGGTCACGATCCCAGGATCCTGGGGTCGAGCCCCACATCGGGCTCCCTGCTCCGCTGGAAGCCTGCTTCTCCCTCTCCCACTCCCCCTGCTTGTGTTCCCTCTCTCGCTGTGTCTTTCTCTGTCAAATAAATAAATCTTTAAAAAATAAGTTAAATAAATAAATAAAAAATATAAATGTGTGTCTCTGATGTGTATACATGTGTACTTATGTTTATTTGTATACATGTATGCATAGAAAACTAGAGAAAACCTATGAAAAGGGTCATCTTGGGGGTTGTGAAATTACTGGTAATTTTTTTCTTTATACCAGTCTGAATTGCCCAGATTTTCTGGGGGAAGAAAAGAACACTTTCAATATTGAAGAAAAGTTGTGTTGTTTTTAAACTTTCATAAAGTTAATTAAAAAAAAGAAACACTGGTGAGGGGTGTCTGGGTGGTCAGTTGGTCGAGCACCCAACTCTTGGTTTCAGCTCAGGTCATGATCTCAGGGTCGTGAGATGGAGCCCCAAGTCAGTCGGGCTCCCTACTCAGCAGGGAGTCTGCTTCTCTCTCTTCCTCTGCCCCTCCCCCCCCCCACTCGTGTGCTCTCTCTCAAATAAATAGATAAAATCTTAGGAAAAGAAAAAAAGAAATCTCAAGGGCAGGAGGAAACTGGGAAGGAACGGATGTGTCTGTGGCCATCGTGGTGGTGGTGGTTTTACTGGTGTGTACTTATCCCCAGACTCAGCAAGTTGTATACATGAAATATACACCACTTCTTACATGACAATCATACCTCCATAGTGTGGTTTCAAAGAAAAAGAAAAAAAAAAGAGTCAGATGTGAATTCAGCCTCTCGTTTGTGATTGTGAGCAAGATATTTAATCTCTGCTTCTTGCTTGTAAAATAAGAGTCCTCTTAGTCTCTCCCACAGAGCTGTTGTCAGAATCGTATTGGGGAAATGACACAAATGTATCCAGTAGGTGCTTACAGATGTACAAAGATGGCTTTAATTGCATTTTTTGCTAGTTATTAAATGCACAGGGACATACCCCTTTAAATGAAGTTTACCCTTTTTACTGTGGAAACAGACTTCTTAATGATGAACGAAATGCTCTTGTTCTTTAGTTAAGAACAGGGTTCTCTCCATTGAACTGGAGGGAAATGTTTCTAGACTAATATAAATGGTTTCCACGTAACCTTGAGTCAGGATCCTTTCCTTTCTCTACTTGCTTCTAGCATTTGTCAAATAACTGTCATAAAGACGAGGTTTTACTTACCATGATCCATTATCTGGTGACTCAGACCCCTTCCTATGACTTCCTTTTCCCCAAAGATCCTCATGTTAAAAAAGAAAGAAAGAAGAAAGTGAATGTTGTCAGTTTCTCATGGGAGTATAAAATTTCTTCTTAGGAAGAGTTTTCTTTTTTTTTTTTTTTAATATTTTATTTATTTATTTGAGAGAGCGAGAATGAGAGAGAGAGAGAGCACATGAGAGGGTGGAGGGTCAGAGGGAGAAGCAGACTCCCTGCTGAGCAGGGAGCCCGATGCGGGACTCGATCCCGGGACTCCAGGATCATGACCTGAGCCGAAGGCAGTCGCTTAACCAACTGAGCCACCCAGGCGCCCCGGGAAGAGTTTTCTTTTAAAATATAGCACCAAGGGGTGCCTGGGTCGCTCAGTTTGTTGAGCATCTGACTCTTGATTTTGGCTCCGGTCAAGATCTCAGGGTGGTGAGATCAAGTCCCACGTCGGGCTCTGCACTGGGTGGGGAGTCTGCTTGAGATTCTCTCTCCTTCTCCCTCTTCCCCTCCCCACTCACACATGCTCTCTCTCTCTCAAAAAATAAATAAAATACAGCACCTAATCACTTTTAAATGTTAAGATCTAGTGCCAGGAGTGGTAGACTTTATTGTTAAAGTATGTTTCCACACTCCCTCCATAGCTGTTTTTTGCAGTGTCGATTTTTGGGGGTTTTTTCCTCACTTCTGTATTTGTTATATAGCAACTCTACAGAAAGAAGCCCGGTCTGGCCATAACGTTTGCAAAGCTGCCTCAAAATTTGGACAAAAACCGATACAAAGATGTGCTGCCTTGTGAGTATCCGGTGTGAATGCCTCCCTCCCCTTCCCGCCCTCCCCCAACACGCTGAGATAATGTTTCCCTTTTTAAAACAGATTGTCTGGTATTCTGGAACGATTTTCAGTGTGTCTGTAAACACCACCGTCTTTATTGCCGCCATGTCAGACTCAGAACAGTTGGGGAATAGTGTTTATGCTAATGAGGCGAGAGCTGCAGATGGGGTTGGGGACTGAACTCTTGTTTCCTTGGCATGATAAAAATAACGCTCGGGATAATCGGTAAATTGTTTTTCTCCCCCACAGACGACACCACCCGGGTCTTATTGCAGGGAAATGAAGATTATATTAATGCGAGTTATGTGAACGTAAGTCAAGAATCTGGATACTAAGAGCACGTTGATCACTGTCCCAAGCATGATCGTGGCATGGGTGGTGCTTTGCGGTGGACGAAGTGCTTCCCTGTTCGCCCCCTCATTTCAGCACCTCAGCAGCCCCTGAGGGAAGGCACAATAGTCTCATTTTACAGAGGACAAAACTAAGGTTCAGAGAGATTAAATAATTTGAAAAGTCACAAAGCTAACAGAAGGTGAGACCAAAACTCAGACTCCGTGTCTCTGACTCCCATCGTCCACATGCCTTCTGTCCTCAACTGCTGACATTTTTGTGGGGTTTTTTGTTTTTTGGCTGTTTTGGGTTGTTTGTTTGTTTGTTTTTGCCAGTGGTATGCTTGTAACTTTGTGTCCCCTCCCCCCATGTTATTACTGTACATCCCACCTAAAAATAAGGGGAAGAAAACCACTTGTGCATATAACCCAAAAAGAAAAGGTAAAAAGATGTCACATGTTGTGAGAAAGGCATTCATTTCACTCTGCAAATGCATGTTGGACAACTTACTTGGCCTCTCTGAACCTCATTTTCTTCATTTAAACCAGGGGTCAGCAGGCTTTTTCTGTAGAGGGCCAGGTGATAAACATTTTGGTCTTTGCAAGCTGAGGCAAAATAGAGGATATTACTTAGGTATTTACACAACCATTTAAAATGCAACCATGTAAAAATATTTTTTAAAACACTCTTAGCTTGCAGGTTACCTGGATGGCTCAGTCAGTTAAGCATCTGACTCTTGATTACAGTTCAGGTCATGATGCTCAGGGTCATGAGATTGAGCCGAGTTTGGCTCCGCACTCCAAGTGGGGTCTGCTTGAGATTCTCTCACCCTCTCCCTCTGTTCCCAACCCCTGTTTACTCTCTCTAAACAAACAAACAAATTCTTTTTTAAAAAACCTTGGGGTACCTGGGTGGCTCAGTCAGTTGAGCATCTGCCTTCAGCTGAAGTCATGATCCCAGGGTCCTGGGATCGAGCCTGGCATTGGGCTCCCTGCTCAGCGGGGAACCTGCTTCTCCCCCTCCCTCTGCAGCTTCCCCTACTTGTGCTCTCTCTCTCACTCTCTCTCTCTCAAATAAATAAATAAAATCTATAAAAAAAGAAATCTCAAAAAAAAAAAAACCCAAAACACTCTTAGCTTGCAAAGTGGCTGTCAGATTTGGCCCTCAGGCCACAGTTTGCCAACCCCTGATCTAAATGAACAGATGATTTCTCAGGTTCTCAAGTTATAGCAAAATATCAAAAACTACCTAATAAAAATGGGCCCTATCAGTGATTCCATTTATTCTAAAACATCTGTGGAATTCGTTGACTCTCACTTCACCATTCCTGGTGTCTTGAGAGCAGAGCATCAGAATTGGTGGGGTCAGCAAGGTCACGCAGTCCGGTCTCCTTGACCGTGAGGATATGAGGGAACTAAGACCAGGGCTGAAGAAGCCATTAACCCCAGCATCAACCAAATCATGAATTAGGCACCTCTCTTGGCCTTCTGCATCTAAGATGAGTGAATCCTAGTGTCGCTTCAAAGCTCAACAGGTTCTGAATGTTTTTCATAGAAATGACTCAGTTCAGAGGGAAGAAATGCAAGCAGAGCAGGATGGGGGAGGGACACTGAGGACAGCTGAAAACATTTTGATGTTTAACATTAATGAACTCAAGTGGTCACTGGGTGAGGTGATGGATGTGTTCATGAACTTGATTGTGGTGATCATTTCACAATATATGCGTATATCACACCATCCTGTTGTACACCTTAAATACATGCAATTTTTATTTGTTGATTACATGTCAGTAAGGCTGGGTGGGGGGAAGGATTGGTCAACTCAAGGACACGAGCACTGGCAGCCGTGCAGAAAGCAGGGCATAGCATTTGTGGGGGTATACGCCTGTATGGTCTGTGCGTCAGAGAAAAGTCAATGGATTTTGATAGAAAACCCTGTGTGGGGAAAGATTTGGGTATGAGGACTGGTATGTATTGCTGAAAATACAGATGGCCAATATCGATTATATTTAGGATATAGCAGTAAAGGTCACTGAAACTCTACTGCTGTCTTGTAGGCACGTTTCTGATTATCGCCTGCTGCGTGTCGTGCAGCTTTACCTTAAGTAGTTAATGCTAGCGTCATCATCAGGCATCTTTCAAGGATTTTTTAAAATAGCTTTTTCTTTGATTTTCCTTGTTGGCTATAAATTGATGGGGTATTCTGGTGTGATGTCAGGCACCAACTAGAAGAGTTTAAGATCCAGTTCCGGATCAAGGTAGGACAAGGTAGACAAGTCTACCTTGTCGCGGTGACAGGTACTAATGCCTGAACAATCTCTTGCCAGATGGAAATTCCTGCTGCTAACCTTGTGAACAAGTACATTGCTGCTCAGGGTCCCCTGCCACACACCTGTGCACAATTTTGGCAAGTCGTCTGGGATCAGAAGTTATCACTCATTGTCATGTTGACGACTCTCACAGAGAGAGGGCGGGTAAGTGGCTTGATTTCCAATTCAAACGTGGGCATGTCACACACTGCCCTGTGGAACATGAATCTCAGACCTGGATGTCTGGTCCAGCCCCTGTGTGACCCATAAGTCTCCTTTAGAGAGCTACTACTGATAGACACCTTGAGTGAGGGGCAGCTCAGCACTCCTGCCCACTCCCTGGCTTTCCCTGAGCTAACGAGTGATCAGACAGCCCTTCCCGCTCCTGTCTCAGATCCATTATAACAAGCCAGAAGGCTGTTCCCCTTGTCTCACTTCACCTGCCCCAGAACCCCCGTGTTGACTGTAGCCTCCGCCACCCAGGACAAGCGCTATCCTGAGAAGAGCAGTGTGGGTGCCACAGTGGCCATAAAAACTAGGAGAAATTACAGCCTCTGTCAGCCTTCACTTGTGATGCAGCAAAATCTGATGCAAAAAGAGGAAGAAGGGCTTGATTAGGAGAGTGATGGGCACCACACTGTGCTTAGCGGGGCATGCATTTTCCAGAGGAGCAGATCACTGGTTATGGAACAGAAGTCACTGTGCAAGGGGTACCTGTATTGTGCATTCTCTTAACTTGTGCATACAGCAAGATATCTTCATTAGGAAACATTTATTCAGAAACCCATCCAAAATCCGATATAAATTAACTTTGAGCCACCTGCTTTGAATGATTCGTGTGCTGCTTCCTCCCAGGCCTCCCTCCTTGGTACATTGCTCAGAATACCAAATTGATCCATGCCAGAAATCAGAATATGCAGATTAGAATGAATAGTATGTTTGAGAACAGTCTACACTGTCACCTGCAACAGCAAAATAAGAATTCCTAACTAATTCTGCAGAGCCCCGTGGATTGCAAAGGACTTCTGTGTGTTGTCCGAGGCAGAGGGCTCCCCACTTCTGCAAAAACACCTCCAGGGCTCATCCTATGGGTGTTCGGCTCCAATTTAAAATATATGTATATTCCTCCTTACAACTAGCTGAAATCTACATGGCTTTGAACCTCCACCCCTCCTGCTTCTCCCATCTGGAAGACTCAGAGGAAGTTAGCCCTCTCTTCTAGGCACTGGCCTGTTAGGTATCTGAAAATAACCTTAGACTTTGTCAAAGGTTATAAGCTCGGCTTCCATTGATCCTGTGACCAGCAGAAAGTGTCCAGTCTCTGTCTTGGTGTTGCTCTCGGGCCAGTTGCCCCGTTTTGTACTCTGCCCTTGACTCTTGAAAGCTGCATAGAGAATGCTGCTGGGGCTCTGGAGACAGACGACCCGGTTCACAACCTCATTCCCCCTGAGCAAGTCACTTCACCTCTCTGGCCCTCAGCTTCCCCGTATATGAGGTGCAGGTGATAATAGTGCCCATCTCGGACGGTTTGTAAAGACGGAGACGGTAGATGCAAAAAGCTTAGAGAATCACATGTGGCGAGAGTCCAGCGTATGTTAGTGTTGTTTTGTGTGTCATCGTCACTGGTTGGATTCGGCCATCGGATCTGGCCTGTCACGTGTTCTCTGGGGCTTTGGGGGCTTTCCTTCTGTTGTTCTTTGTGTCGGCTGTCACTCTCAGCTTCTTGTCACTGACAGCTTTGATCAGAATCCCTTGTCTTTGCGTAAGTCACTGTTAAAAAAACGTGAAGGTTCCTCAAGAGGCAGTAGAAACCTCCTTCTAGAACGCTGGGAGTCAGAGACGTCGAGGGCACCCTTTGGGGAGCAACTGTAATTCTCCCGGCTCTGCTCCCAGCCCTGCATTTCTCCACCTTGTCTTACCCCGTCACTCTGAGAGACTGTCGAAGGCTCTCCTGAAATCACACAGCATCACCTGATCTTGTCCAGAAGTCTCAGTTTTGTCTATTTTTTTAAATTTTTGTTTTATATTTTGTGATTTTCTGATTTCATTTTGAATAGGAAATGAAGAGACTTGGACCTGTTTTTGAACTCAGGAAACCCTGGCTGACTCACAGTCCTGCCCTCTCTCTTTCTGAAGCACTCACAGCCCTCTTGCTCTGTGCTGTGGTGGGCAAGAAGGCAGACTCAGATTCAGATCCCGGCTCTATCATTTCCTACCTGTGTGACTTAGGAAAACTACAAAACCTCTGGGAAAAATGGAATAATAATAGCGCCTATCTTGTGGGAATGTTAGGGGTTAATACAGGTAGGTTTCTCGGGAGGGTGCTTGGCACACAATAAATATTACGTAAATGTCAGCTAGCAGAGGTAGCACTTTGGGGACCACCTTAACAGGTATTGCTGGGACTAGACTGTATTTATTTTACTATAGTATTATTTTTTCTTTAAATTGACTTACCTTTTTTTTGTTTTAATACATTTATTTTGAAAGATATACCTTAAGTGGAAGCCAAATACCACATGCCATAAGGAGAAGGTATGCATAAAAATACGAAGACCCCAGGGGCGCCTGGGTGGCTCAGTCAGTTAAACATCTGACTCTTTTTTTTTTTTTTTAAAGATTTTATTTATTTATTTGAGAGAGAATGAGAGATGAGAGCACGAGAGGGAAGAGGGTCAGAGGGAGAAGCAGACTCCCTGCTAAGCAGGGAGCCCGATGCGGGACTCGATCCCGGGACTCCAGGATCATGACCTGAGCCGAAGGCAGTCGCTTAACCAACTGAGCCACCCAGGCGCCCAACATCTGACTCTTGATCTCAGCTCAGGTCTTGATCTCAGGGTTGTGAGTTCAAGCCCTGTGTTGGGTTTCACTCTGGGAGTGGACCCTACTTAAAAAAAAAGAGAGAGAGAGAGAGAAAGAGAGAGAACAGTGTTATTAAATTCTAACTAAGTACTCATGCCTTGCCTTGCGGGCTCTGAACCCAAAGCCTGGCCCATATGAATGTGTGCACACACACTCTCTTTCTTCGTCTCTCATAAAAAGGGAGTTAATGTATTAGGGAAGTGATGTTAAAGCCACCCTCAAGACAATCCTTGGCACATACGAAGAAATTTGCTTGGGGCACCTGGGTGGCTCAGCCGGTTAAGTATCCAACTCTTGGTTTAGGCTCAGGTCATGATCTCAGGAAGCCCCGCATCAAGCTCTGCAGTGAGTGTGGAGCCTGTTTAAGATTCTCTCTCCCTCTCCCACTGCCCCTCCCCCCCCACTCGAGCGTACTCTCTCTCTAAAACTAAATAAATAAATCTTTAGAAAAAAAAAAGTTTGCTTTCCCACCACGCATGCAGGTCTGTGTTATTGAATCCCCCGATGGTACCAGCAGCTCCCACACTCTACAGGCCCTGCTCTGGACCATTTCTGCTATTTTGTAGGTGACTAACGTCACCTTTGTCACCTTCTCGTTTCCACAGCCTACGAGGCTCCCCATTTGAAACCTGTGCTCTGCTTGCCTCTGTTGTTCTGTGACTTCTGGGTGCCTGGAAGTCCTCTCAGAGTATTCATGGAGGTGCCACTCTCCCGTGTCACGGGGTCTCTCGGCGCAGCAGGATGCAGTGTCCTCCCCTGGGTTGGGCTTCTCTTTCCCCTGTCAAGTTGGCTCTGCCCTTCCCAGCTCTGAGGTCATTCACGAGCTGCCGCGGGTGTGGTGGGTGACAGACGATCCGCCCTGCAGAGCAGCCCCTCTTCCCTGGTTCTGTTTGTTCCAGCCCGGACAGAAAGGCTCTTTCTTTCATCCTACAGGCCCTGCTTCTTCCACCTGCTTTTACGGGTCCTCCCTCTCCTGCTCTGTCCTGAGGACATCCCACCTCCCCGCCTTTTGTTGGCATCTGCTCTGAACCTGAGCTCCTCTGAGGTCTCCCTGTGACCCAGGGGCTTTCTTTGGTTCCCAGCCCGTGAGCCCATCCCAGCCGGCCCCTTCTCCTGAGTCAGTATTGCCTTTGCTGTCTCGGACCCTGGGGACTTACTCCCACTGTGTATCAGTTGTTAGAAACCTATTCTTCTAAAAATCCAGGCTACATGTTTCCTCCCTCTCCCATTACGAACTCTCAGCTGACCTGAGCCCTTTATCCTGAGGTCCCTTATCTGCTCCTCACCACCACCCACGGGTTCTCTCCAGGCCAGCAGCTTCGCCCCTTCCTTGTTCTGAGAGTTGAGGTTTTCAGCATGCCCCATTTCCTTTTTCCCCTACCGTGCATTTAGTAGAGTGGGCCTCCCCGCGGACGTGTGGCTGGCCAGAGTCCCTGATCACGGCTGTGCCCAGCAGGTGCGTCCACGAGTGGGGTCTCCTCCAGCATGTGAGGTGCTCCCACTGCAGCATCGCCTTAATTTCTGCCTTGTTTCATTCCCACCCAAAATGTTTTTCGATAGTCTCCCTTCAGGTTCACAGGTTTCCTCATAGAGAAAAAAGACCTATAGAGGTATCGCTTTTCTATTGAAAAAACATTCTCCCGCACCTTCCATCAGGGTTGCTTCCTCTGGGTGAAAAATTATTTTTTACATCTATGTATGCACCGTTTCTGATATGTATAATCTGCAGTAGATTCACACTCAGAGCCTCAGTTTACTCAAATGCAAAATAGAGACACTAATAATACCTACCTCATAGGGTTTTTTGAGGCCAAGCTAATGTCCATAAAAAGTACCATTTAGTGCTGGGCATACCCTGATCAATAGATAGTAGGTTTAAGTTGTTAGCATCCTCACCCCCCACAGCCAGCATTAATGTGGAAACAGAGACTCGAAGTCTAGTAATTTGCCCAGGATCACACAGTTGGTTAGTGGAGCTTATTAACCAGGATTGAAACTTGGGGTTTCCACAGACTCCTTGCTCTTTCTACTACACCCTCAGTGCTTTGAGATCCAAATAGACTTAAAACCTAAATTTGATCAAGGGGTAGAGAGTCCAGTTCTGGTCAGATTCACTGGGAGTCTCTGGAAATAGATATTTGTGGCTCTGCCTTGTATGGGCTGATCACCTCAGAGACCCTTCGCATCAGCGGTCCTATGGGCAGGACCCTTGGGGGTCTATGGCAGAGAGCCCTCTGGGGAGCTGCCCAGGTGTGATCTGAAGCCGGCCCCCATATGCAGAGGGCAGGGGGAGACTGAAGGAAGAGGCGGGCCACTCCAGCTTGGTAGGTGACGGTTTTAATAAGCGAAGGGAACTTACAAGACTTGTCTTGGGTAGCAGCGAGACAAATGGATCCCCGCACCTTCCCGTCAAATCTTTAAAGTTTATAAAGAGGCCCTACCTGGGCTCGGTTACGTCTATGGTATAGGTGTTTCCAGCACCACATTACTGTCTTAAGGCTGTGTCCTCACAGCAACCTCTGGGAGCAGGAAAGGCAAGCAGAACCCACATTCTAAGGACAGGGTGCAGGGGAGGCGCCTCTGAGTGCCCAGGTCCCGCTCATGGGCCAGTGTGGGGTCACGTCATTTTGTTGATGTTCCCTAGCACCCTGTGAGAATGAGGCAGATGTAGACCAGTGGGTGTCGACTCTGCCTTGGGTTCTGGGGACAGCAGCCCTTTCACGTCTAAGGGAAATTGGGAAATGGCCACTAGCCCACACACCCATATGTAAGGTTGACAAGTAAATTCTTAACTCCAACTTTCCGTCCGCATACTTTAATTTCGAATATTCCCTGTGCCGTTTGAAAATAAGAATAGAAAAGCTGTTCTAGACAAATCACGTGCATCTGTTGGTTTAGAGCCCCTTTTAGCTGTACACAAATATAATTTTTATGTAAGATGTTGCAACTATAAGCTTGGAGGAAAAAAAAAATTGAATGAGTCAGAATTTGATGGCACTGTGTTGGGATGGACAGCTTGGCCCTGAGTTTTGCTTTGAAGCCGGAGGCAAGAACTAAGACAGCTGTGGCCCAAGCTTCAGGATTTGGAAGGGAGGATAAAAAACAGGGAGAGGCGGCGGGCTCTCCGTGAGCCTGCGGGGAAGCCTGAGCCTGCGGGGGAAGCTGCAGCAGCCCTATGACCTTGGGCAGGTCACTTAAGCCCTCTGATGCTGGGGCTCCCCATCTGCCTTCTGGGGAGGGTGTCAGCTCCGCGAGTCACGGACAAAAGCCTCTGAGGGCCAAGGGGACTCTGCTTGAATGTAAAGGGATGTTTGTCTCTGTTTGGGGACTTCTTTCACTGGGAATTCTATGGGATTTCTGATCACCCTTACTGAAGTTGATGGGGGGGCTCATAGCAACAATGGTAACCTGGCCCCCCACAGTGAGCCTGGCACTGCTCACCATTACCCGCAGCCTCTGTCACCATCTCGGAAGCAGGTGTTGTCCCCATCTATCCAGTGAAGACCATGAAAATCCAAGAAGTTGAGAGGCAGGTTCCAGGTCATAAGGCTAGCAGGTAGAGGAGAAAGTGAGTCCGGTGGAGTTGTGACTTCCCACTGTGCGCTCGTAACCTCTGGGCCTTGAGGCCTTCTACTCGAGTGGGTAGGGGATGGATGGTGAAGGAGGGTGAGGTGGACAGGCGTGTGGAGAGCAGAGAAGGGACCTGAGCGCCAGGAGTGGGCTTGATGGGGGATGGAGGACGGATGAGGAGGAGAGGTCGCTCCTATGTCAAGGCACCGTGTCTGAGGCCTCTCCTGTTCTTCCAGCAAGCAGACCCTGGTGATAAGGAGGATGAGCTCTGTACTCATCCTCCGGGCGGCAGCCCCAGGCCGGTTGGAGAGCTGTGGCCTGGCCCCTGGCAGGCCCACCGCGACCCTACTCTCTAGGAGAGGAGGGGAGCCTCCTCTGCCGCCCTCAGGGAACAGACAAAGAACAGATGGGCTTTGCCTGAGTCTCCCTTCCACCAGCAGCTCTCAGAGTACCTGGTGTGTGAGTGTGAGGGCGCTGACCACATGCCCCACCTGTCCATCCAGGTGACTGCTCATGTGCACCGCCCCACAGTGGAGATTAGCTCACACCCGGTGGTTCCCTTGCAGACCAAATGTCACCAGTACTGGCCCGATCCTCCTGATGTCATGGAACACGGCAACTTTCACATCCGATGTCAGTCAGAGGACTGCACCATCGCTTATGTGTTCCGAGAAATGCTAGTCACCAACGCGGAGGTAAGCCGCGCCCCTGCAGGGAGAGGCCGGGGAGGGAGGGCACAGCTTAGAGGCAGGTGCTAAAGCAGCATCCACCGTGGTCCTGGATAGGGCAGTGCTTCCAGATCTGTTCTACATTTTCACCTGGTGAGCATTTCAGCAAATGTACAAGCCGACTTGTGAAAGAACCAGCACCCTCATTCCCAGCACCGCTGCTCACAGTCCGCAGGTGGGAACATCCAAGTGTCCATTGACAGATAAATGGAGAAACAAGATGTGGTCTGTTTATACGGTGGGATACTATTCAGCCTTGCTAAGGAAGGAAATTCTGATGGATGTTGTAGCAAGGATGAACTTGGAAGATGTTCTACTAGGTCAGACCAGCCAGTCACGAGAGGAAAGTATTGTACGATTGTATGGAGTACGTGGCGTAGTCAGAACCTGAGACAGAAAGTGGAAGGATCGTTGGCTGGGCGGAGCGGGTTGAAGAGTCAGTGCTTCGTGGCTACAGAGTTTCTGCTTGGGAAGATGAAAAACTTCTGGAAATAGCTAGCTGTGATGGTTGCACCACCCCGGGAATGTAGTTAATGCCACTGAACTATACACTTAATGCTTAAAATAGTAACTTCATGTTATGTGTATTTTGCCCCCCTGAAAAAAGAAAAAGCCAGTGTGAGTGGCCCTAATGGCAAGTGCCATCAGAGCGAAAGGGAAGGAGTCGCAGTGGGCAAAAGTGGGGAAGGAAGCCGTCCTGAGGGAGGCTGGAGGGGTGGCCTGAGCCGTGTCCCGGAGGATGGGTGCATGGGAGTGGATGGATTCGTGGAGGGTGAGCGTGGGTTTCCAGGGGCCTCGGCAGGGCTGTGCGCAGCGGGTGGAAGGGCAGCTGGAGACAGGACCACCATAGCTGAGGCCGGGGTCCCCCCCACCCACCCACCTTTTGGATGGGCTCACCAAGGCCACCCTGCATCTTCTACAGACTGGGGAAGAGCACACTGTGACGCATCTCCAGTACGTCGCATGGCCCGACCACGGCGTTCCTGATGACTCCTCAGACTTTCTGGAGTTTGTCAACTCTGTGAGGTCCCTGCGAGTGGATGGTGACCCTGTGTTAGTTCACTGCAGGTACTCTGGCTCTCTGGTTTTGCTTGTTTTCATACACGTACTCCAGAGGGAAAGACCTGGAGAAAGTTGGCAAAGAGCACCCTAAATCCCACGAGACCAGATGCTTTTATAAGAAGGCTGTTTATTTCTTCCCTATTTCAAAAAATTTAGAATTTTATGAAAGCATAAATCCCTGAATGTAGACCAGAAGAAGAAAGCCCCACCCTCAGCCCACACTTAAATGTGGGTTTCCTTTCATTGGTGTTGAAGCCCCTGGCCTCAGAATATATGAGGAGAGACCTTTTCAGCCTGTTCAAGAGCACGCCCTGAATGTGTGTTTTGTATTCTTGAAGGTCAGGGGAGGAAAGCTCTGAGTAAACGTGGGAACTGGCTAGGAGTTAAGCTGGGCCGTGCAGAAATACTGCCTGAGCAAATCCCAAGTCTCTGCTTCTGTCCCCCAGTGCTGGAATAGGGCGCACCGGTGTGCTGGTCACCATGGAAACAGCCATATGCCTAATTGAGAGAAACCTGCCTGTTTACCCACTGGATGTTGTCCGGAAAATGCGAGACCAGCGTGCCATGATGGTGCAGACATCAGTGAGTAGAAATCCACTGATAAAAGTAGTAACGATGGGGGCGTCTGGGTGGCTCAGTCGTTAAGCGTCTGCCTTCGGCTCAGGTCATGATCCCAGGGTCCTGGGATCGGGTCCCACATCGGGCTCCCTGCTCGGCAGGAAGCCTGCTTCTCCCTCTCCCACTTCCCCCGCTTGTGTTCCATCTCTCGTTGTGTCTCTGTCAAATAAGGAAATAAAATCTTAAAAAAAAAAAAAAAAAGAAAAGTAGTAATGATGGCCAACACTTTCTGGGCACTTGCCCTGGGCCAGGCCTGGGAGGAGGGCTTTGCAGGTTAAGAGACCAAGGTTCAAGGGCTCTGCATCACTTGCCCAAGGTGGCAGAGGTTGTCAGAGGCTGAGCAACTCCAAAGCCCACCCCACGTGACCTCTGTCTTTCACTGCCCTTTCCCTTTGCTGCCTCCGTGGTGTGGTTCCTGCCAGCCATGCGGCCAGGGAGCAGCCCTGGTTACCTTCTACATGGTCGAGCCACTGGCCCATCATTTGTCCATCAGAAGTAAGCAAAGTCCCCTGAGGGTTTTACCCCACCTGCCTGTCTGTGAGTGAGTCTTCTGGCTCAATGGACGTTTCACACGGCCCTAGTCTCTCCTCCTTGGGCTGTCTCCCGTGTGTGTCACATCTGAGTCATTGATGCTGCAAGTGTCCTCCAGAGGAAATCTCGTGGGTTTCTCCTAGAACTTCAAGAGAGGCAGGTCAGGTGGTGTAGAAGAAAGCATGATTCAGGCTACCCCACATGCTGGGTGACCTTTGGATAGTCCCTTAACCTCTCTCCAAGTCTCAGTTTCCCCATCTGCAAAATGGGGACCATCCCACATTCCTTTAGGTAATTGCACACACCGGAGAGACCCAAGCTTGTATGTGGTGGGAAAACTGGATCAGTCCATTATAAATCTCAACAGTAATGGAGGAAGTCCAAGGGGAGTCTAAGAACTCAATGGAAGAGTATCAAAAGCAGACTTTGGAAAGTCAAGGAAGGCTTTCTGGAGGAGGAGATGGAGTAAACAAAGAAAGGGGTGGAGGGCACCTGGGTGGCTCAGTTGGTTGAGCAACTGCCTTCGGCTCAGGTCATGATCCTGGAGTCCCAGGATCGAGTCCCGCATCAGGCTCCCTGCTCGGCAGGGAGTCTGCTTCTCCCTCTGACCCTCTTCCCTCTCGTGATCTCTATCTCTCATTCTCTCTCTCTCAAATAAATAAATAAAATCTTAAAAAAAAAAACAAAAAACAAAGGAGTGGGAATTCCACGTTGCAGCCAGCTCTGTGCCCTCACGAGCGCGTGGGCAAAGTTTCTAACATTTCTCTAATGATGGTGAGCTCTATATTATACTCAGGAAATACAATTCAGAGGAAAAGATCAGGTTATTAAGACTCTCGTTCTCTGCCCTCTTCCATGTTATGGAAGACCTCACTGTGGGTTCGCAATGTTTACAGTGCATCTTCTGGGTAGATTTTCCTAGCTGGTGAAGTGCCGTCGAAATGCTTTCCCTCACCCTGTACACTTCACTAAATAAGGTCCTTAGGTGTTGGTTAACATAAAGAACCATGTCCTGCAGAGCAGCATTCAGTGGCCCTGCCTAAGACAAAGTCCGGACTCCTTACTGTGGCACAAGGCCCCGCCGCCTGTTCAGCCTCTCTTTCAGGGCCCAGGTGTTCCCGGCCGGGGCTCTGAGCCCTGACTGTGCCACGTGGAATGGGCTCCCTCGGCTGTGCCTTCCATTAAGCTTTGCCCATTGCTCTCTGGTAGCCGCCCCTGGCCCTCATGATGCAGGAATAACAGCCGCACGGGGGGGGTGTCTCTGCCCTGCTGTGCGTCCCCTGCAGGTACGCAGGGTCTGGCCTGGCCCAGAGCTGGAGCTCAGAGTACTTGTGAGCGATGTGAAAGAGTGAGCATAGATGTGGTACAAGGCCTGTTTATGGAGCTGCGGGTGGACTGACAGCTTTCTTTTCTTTTCCAGAGCCAGTACAAGTTTGTATGTGAAGCAATTCTTCGTGTTTATGAAGAAGGCTTAGTCCAAATGCTGGATCCCAGTTAAGACAACTGTGAAAAACGTTCATTCCTCTTTCCCAAGGGCATCCTCCTTAAGGACAGACGCCTCTCTGGAAGCAGCAAGAGGAAATTTGTAGGCTGTGGGGAAGGAATGAGCACATTTGAAGCCAGGCACTTTAAAGTTCTATAGAAGAGGTATCGTGTACATAGGAAGTGTGTAGATACGCATGCACTTACAGCAACATTTAGGCCCGTTTGTCCTCAGAAATAAGCAAAAGGGGATCTCAGTTTGGGGCCTGTCCTATTGCCTTCCTCCCTAGACGTCACCGTGTTCCTGTAAACCATCCTTGGGCAATTGAGAGGGGAGGCCAGCAGTGCTGTGGACCTCCCAGAACAAGAGGGTGTGGCTACTTGGAGTTGTTTGGATGTTTTGTGTGTATATGTGTATAGGACTCTAAGGGCTGAGCTTTCTGTGCTTCGAGGCAGAGCTGGAACTGTTCGCATTCACCTGCCGATGCTAAGGGATCCCTGATGAATGTATTCAGGGGTAGGGTGGTGGGATTTCAAGCTCAAGGGCGGGCGCTACCTTTGCTGCCCCATCTCCCTCCCACTTCCGATATTCGTGTTTCTGAAAATCATGTGCAAAATGCCCCGCTTGCTCCCCGCATTAATGACCCTCTTCAGGGGCTCACACAGTGCCTGGACCAGGTTAGTGACGTAGGTTCCGGCGACTTTTCAGTTGAGACTCTGAGAACAAAGACTCCCTGGGCGTCTTGTCACCCGTCGTTAGGAGCAGGGTGCTTCGGGCTTCCGCTTGCCTCTTGCTGTCCCTGTAGAACCCAAGACTGGAATTGTCGACTACTGAATCTACTACATGGATTGCTGCTACTTCAAGCTATTAAACTTGAAACACTACGATTTTCCTGAGGGGAGATGGGATATCATCTTCATATTCAGAATCTTTGGCCCTTCTGAGGAAAGATCTAGTCATGGAATCATGGGAAACCCAGCTTCTAGAGGGTTGTCCGTGGATGTGTGTGGATGTGTGTGTGTGTGTGTGTGTGTGTGTGTGTGTGCCCATGGTAAGTGTTTCTCAGGATTCCTAACTTGATTCAAATTACAGTTGAGTTTCTATAAAGAATGAGTCTCTGTATAGAAGAACAAATGTGTGCATTCACCCTCGGTTAGAATGGTCTCCATTTCATTTCAAAGGAGAGGATCAGGCTATCTGAATATAAACACAATTTGATGTTAATTTATTCTAAGTGCACCCTGATCTTGATTGTCCTAAAGAATTCTGCCTTTGTTCATACTGTGTTAAATTTTTTAAAAATTTGTGACAGGATTGTAGCAAATTATTATTTAAGGAAAATAAATTACATAAAAATGTGAATGTGGTATTTTTAAATAGCGGCTTTTATGTATCCTGAAGGGAGAGGAAGCTCAGCCAGTTTCTTAGCGGGATGTATAGAAAAAGGATGCTTTTATATCATAGCGCACAGAAGTGAAGCCATTTTGATGGTTAGCAAACTCTGGACCAATCGAGTCGTTTCCTGGTTGCAAGCTGGGTAACGACCTAGATGATGGGAACCGGGTTTCTAAAGGTTCTTTATCTCCAGACTTAGCTCATTTAGTTGCACACTTCCCACCTGTCCCCCACCAGTATTTTACTGCTAAATGGCAGGGGTGGGAGGGAGGTGTCACGCCGTGCCCTAGCCCACTACTGTGAGTGAGACAGGAGACCATCGAAGCCCCATCTTTGTCGGATTCGTGCTAAGCTAGCAGAATGAACGAGGGGAGGTTGCAATTACGCAGTTGGAGATTTGGTTCCTGATCCCACTCGTCAGAAACTATTTCTTGGCCTGGTCACTTCGGAGCACTGTGTCTCTTTTCTCTATTTCCTGTGAAACAGGAGGAATAATACTGAGGCTGTGGGTTGAATATGAGGACCGAATAAAATGCTCTCAGCGGGAGTTTTCATCAGCTGGTAGCTATTTGACACTGCTTACAGGTGCGTTACTTGGAAAAGTTAACTTACCAGCCATCAGCCCAAAAACCCATGAAATAGAAGTAGAAGCTTATGGGGCGCCTGGGTGGCTCAGATGGTTAAGCATCTGCCTTTGGCTCAGGTCGTGATCCCAGGGTCCTGGGATCGAGCCCTACATCCGGCTCCTGGCTCAGCGGGGAGACTGCTACTCCCTCTGCCTCTCCCCCTGTTCGTGCTCTCTCTTTCTCTCTCTCTCTGTATCTCAAATGAATAAATAAAATCTTTAAAAAAAAAAAAAAGAAGTAGAAGCTTATGGATCTTTCCACAAAAGAAAATTTCTTCTGCTGAGAACAAAAGCACAAAGGAATATCCTCATACCAGGGCCTTTCTTCAATCTGGACTCAGAAGACGTTCTACCAGCTAAGTCCCAAAAGAGAGGGGAAGGTGGAAAGCTGACCTCAATGTAAATGCCATCAGGATGTCTAGCAAATTATTGCTGTTTGATAAAAATACATCAGCACCCTGTGTGCAAGAAGCTTGAGAAGACTAAATGTGTTTGGTTTTTTTTTTAAAGATTTTATTTATTTATTTGAGAGAGAGAATGAAATAGAGAGCATGAGAGAGGGGAGGGTCAGAGGGAGAAGCAGACTCCCTGCTGAGCAGGCAGCCCAATGTGGGACTCGATCCCGGGACTCCAGGACCATGACCTGAGCCAAAGGCAGTCGCCTAACCAACTGAGCCACCCAGGTACCCTAAAAATGTTTTTTTAATTAAGTTTTTTATTTTAATTCCAGATCGTTAACATCAAAAATGCTTTTAGATTAGTGTAGGTGCTCTTGCCTCTCTGTTGCTACCTATTTCTTTTTTGTTCCTCAGAAATTATCATTTTAGTGAAAGCAACAGGCCGCTTCACCCCTCAGAGGCAGTATCAATAGGAAATGCTCATAGGAGCTCAGATGAGGGAAAGCTTACTCGGGTCTAGACCTAGACTTGGGTGAGATGTGTCGCCCTCAGGCCTCAATTTCCTTACGTGTAAAAAGAAGTTTGGGCTGGACTAGATGAGTTCTTGGGTTCTTTCAACGTTTACCATTCTGGGAGTCAGTGTTCCAGAGAATTGAAATTAACTGCAAATCAAAGCCACATAGCTACTGGAGAGAGATGTACCACATTTCCATGACTTGTCTCCAAGAGATTGTTCCTCAAACCTTAGCAGGCTTGAATGCCGAGTCAAGGATTGCCACCCTCTCATTCTTGCCATTCTGCGCTGAGAACAAAATCCGTAAAGACAGCAAAGACCCTGACCTCAGCCCAACTCTGAGGAGCCAAACATGTGGGAGTCTGACGGCTGACTGTCTGCCATCTTTATAACCCACATTCTGTTGGGAGCAACAAAAAGATTGGTATTATGTAGTTTTGAAAAATATCTTAATGAGCAATATTTTTTCTGTAAATCTGGGACATTTTTCATTCTGAACTGTCAGTGACTCTACTGAAAAAGTTTAATCAATATAAAAACATTCAAGCTATGCAACACTTATTGTGTGTTGACATTTTTATTCTAATAATTGTCTTGATTTCTGAAAGGGTTTTCTCACTCTGTTTGCTTTTCTTTTTTTCTCTCTTTTTTTTAAAGTAAATATTAACTCTCTTGGAGGAGAGTGCTCTCTGCCCATCCCTTCCCTCTGGTCAGGAGCTCGAACTGTCTTGACCTGGTGTGGCAAATTCTAGATCTGAATTAGGTTCAGCTGTCATGACAACAGTAGCTTACATAAAGAAGTTTCTGTACTTTATATATCACACAGGGCTGCCAGGGTGGCTCCATAATCCCCAGGGCCCCAGATTCCTTCTGACCTGGTGCTCTGCCATCCCCAGTATGCAGCGTCAATGCTGAGGTCCATGACAGTGGCTCCAGCCAGCAGGATGGAGGAAAGGGGAAGGAGAAACCAAAACCCCTTCCCTTAGGGTGTATCGTCTGGATGTTATACATCTCATTGATCAGAACTTATCGGCAGGGCTATATCTGTTGCAAGGGAATCTAGGGAAGGTTTTTATTCCAAGAAACCATGTGTCTAACAAATTCAGGAGTTCTGTTTCTGAGAAGGAAAGAATGGGTTTCAGGGACAATTAATAATCTCTGCCATAGTTCAACCCTTTGGTTCTGCCATTCCTCCTCTCTCCAAGGTAGACAACCCAGGCCCCAGCCACTTACGGCTTGACGCTAAAGCTAAGATCCCTTTTGGGTGACCTGTGGTCTTCTCCCATCAGCTCTGGGTGGCTTCTTGTCAATGACCTCTAAACTCAAGACAAGTGATCACACACACAGCCCATAAACAGCAGTGAAGTAGAAACAGGAAAACAACCATTGAAAACTCATTTGTAAGAGGGAAGAACAGGAAACACTGCTCCAAGTGGTTACCCAGGTCCACTGCACAGGAAGAACGAAGACACTTCTAGAAGGCCAGTAAGTCCCTCAGCTGCCTGACAGCCAAGTCCTGCTCTCTGGGAGGACCTCCTTGTCCGTGGACCTCCATGGCCACATCCAAGTTGGGACTGCAGTGGTGGGCAGCCTTCTGGGGAACAGAAGAGCTTTTGTAGCCTGTTGACTCCTGGAGCAGTTTGGGGGGGGTGTCCCCAGGGTTGTGGTTTCTGAATTCCAGCAAGCACCCACAGCTGGCGGTCTGACCTAGAATGACGTTCTGTGCTCTGCTCATGCCTCTTAGAGGTGGCTACCTTGAGGCCGCCAGAAAGAGAAGCTTGGGTGGGAAGGCAAGACCCTTCATCTGACCTTTGGAGCTACCTAGTTCACATTTTCTGGCGGAGAAGTCTTGAAGATGGCTTGCTGCACCCAGCCTTAGCTCCTGCTAAGGCTGTCACTTCAAGGCCACTGCCTTTAATAGCTGCAGTTTGAAGAACAACAGCAGTTGGCATTTTCTGTGCTTGAAGACCTTCATCAATTCTGAGCACAGGCTACAGACTGCCTCCCTTAGCCAAGCCAGGCTCCCTTCCATCTCTGCTACAGCCCCCCGGGCTCTAGCCCCAGCCGGTCTCACCTCTATGGGACTTTGTGAAAAGCAACTACCCTCCCACCATTTTCTCTACTATCTTGGCCTTGGTCAGCATGTGGTCCCACCTCCAAAGTACTGCAGATGACACTTTCACCAAAGTGACACCTTAGTCACTATATAAAAGGCAATGTCTGTCTTTGCCATCTGCTGGCCTGCCAATTCCACTAAGCCAATGCCACATTTTGATGTTATTTGCAGCATCCTACTTTCGAGGATCAAATTCTGAATCCAAAAACCAAAGTAAAATTGGCTGGAGCAAAATAGAAGTTTATTTCTCTCTCAGATAAACACAGGAGTCCAGAGCTGGTAAAGGGGCTGCATGGTTACCATGATCTGTGCCCCTCCAATCTGGTTGCTCCATTAACCCCAACATATACCGTCCACCTCACAGTCCAAGATGGCTGCTCCAGCGGCAGTCATCACATCCATGTCCCAGCTGGAAAGAAAAAGGAAAATGGTGGCAAAAAATGCCTTTGCCTTTAAGGATAATTCCTAAAAGTTGCACAGACTACTCTGACTTGCAAACAGTTGGCCAGAACTTAATCATATGGGTACACCTAGCTGCAAGTGAGGTTAGGGAATGAAATCTTCATTCTGGATGGCACTCTACCCAGCCGAAATTCTGAAGTTTTCTTATTGAAGAAGGGGAAATGATGGTTTGGGTAACTTAGCTGCAGATTCCTTGACTTCAGATCTACTGAAGGGCTGACTTACTCTACCCAGCCGAAATTCTGAAGTTTTCTTATTGAAGAAGGGGAAATGATGGTTTGGGTAACTTAGCTGCAGATTCCTTGACTTCAGATCTACTGAAGGGCTGACTTACTCTACCCAGCCAAAATCCTGGAGTTTTCTTATTGAAGAAGGGGAAATGATGGTTTGGGTAACTTAGCTGCAGATTCCTTGACTTCAGATCTACTGAAGGGCTGACTTTCTCTACCCAGCCAAAATCCTGGAGTTTTCTTATTGAAGAAGGGGAAATGATGGTTTGGGCACCTTAGCAGCTCCCCTGCAGATTCCTTGACTTCAGATCTACTGAAGGGCTGACTTAGGAGGAGTTAACTCTGCTCAAGACTCAGCACACAGGAACCGATGCAATGATGTCATTTAAGTGAGACTGATCAACCGTCTGGAAGTAGAGCATTCCCCTGCTGACAAGGTCAGCACCCATCCGTTACATGCAAACATCATTGGAATAAGAATAGGCTGATAACACAGACTCAACCTCTTTTGTAGAAACCCCAGAGCCCCACCCATTCCCCACCCCCAAATTACACAAATCAGTCTCCCTATGGCCACCCTTGTATCCAATACTGGTCAGTCCCTAAACCTCTGGATTCCTCTCATGGTCAAAGAAGGCTCCAGGATTTCTCCTGAGGCTGCCCTCTGGGACGTCCATCATCATCGTCCAAACCAGAGGAAGAGCCAAGGAAGACCTGTTGGGACTTGAAGGTGGCAGAGGTCCAGGGGAGAGACGGTGGCAATGAGGACGAGGTAAGTGGTCACAGCCCCAACATACATAAAAGGAAGAAGAGAAGACTGTGTAACTGGCGGGTGTGCAGAGAGAGGAGCTGAGGACAGGCCATTTTCTAGATTGGGCAGCTGGGTGGGTGCGGGTGCTGCAAGCCGGGAGGACCAGGTGTGGGAAAGAGGATGAGATTGCTGTTTGGGTCTGAAGTTCAGCATTAGGGACACGCAGAGCCAGTCTGAGGAGTCTCACACAGCTATGTCTGAACACGGAAGTTCATTCTTTTTTTTTTTTTTAAAGATTTTATTTTTATTTATTCGAGAGAGAGAGAGAATGAAAGATAGAGAGCACGAGAGGGAAGAGGGTCAGAGGGAGAAGCAGACACCCTGCTGAGCAGGGAGCCCGATGTGGGACTCGATCCCGGGACTCCAGGATCATGACCTGAGCCGAAGGCAGTCGCCTAACCAACTGAGCCACCCAGGCGCCCACGGAAGTTCATTCTTAAAAATGATGTAGATACTTCTGGGTCCCAAGCATCCCAGTCAGCCACGGTAGATGCCTTTTTCTTTGTGCTCTTCGCGCTTAAATTTTAATCCATTCCAACGCTGTCTGTAGTTAAGTGCAGTTATTAAATAGCCCGTCTGAGCATGAATACACAGTTGTCACAGTCTCATCAGGCTGCAATTAACAAGAGTACAGACGGTGTCACACAGTAAAGGAAGAAGAGAGAAGAAAAATGAGGTAAAATATTTTAAAATATTCATGATGGGCGCCTGGGTGGCTCAGTTGGTTAAGCGGCTGCCCTCGGCTCAGGTCACGATCCTGGAGTCCCGGGATCTAGTCCCGCGTCGGGCTCCCTGCTCGGCGGGGAGTCTGCTTCTCCCTCTGACCCTCTTCCCTCTCGTGTTCTCTATCTCTCATTCTCTCTCTCACAAATAAATAAATAAAATCTTTAAAAAAATAAAAATAAAATATTCATGATGCAGCAAGGAAAAAGCACAACAGAACTGCCTGGCATGGAGGGGCATGGCCTAGGAGAGGCGTGCTGGCTGCACTCTGTCCCAAGTGTGACAAGTGTGAGGTCGCTGTGACCCAGGCCTCTGGGGCTCCAGCAAGGAGCTGCGTGCTCACATTTCCCCAAGGCCAGGCGCACGGCTTCGGTTGCAGTGAGAGATCCACCTGGCAACGGCCGGAGGTGTGGAAATGAGAGCAGGCCTGATCATAATGGAGGCCAGTAAGTCAAGGGTGGAAACGGAAGACATGCTATTTATAAACTAACCGTAAAAATTCAGAAAACTGAAACAGAAACAACTGAGAAATGCCTAGACACATTCTAAGCTACATGTTCAAGTTAGAGCCCTTTCGTGGCCTCTCATTTCTTGTATCAAATCTGGGTTGTCCTGGATAATGCAGAGCTTGGAGGCGTTCTATTTTTGTCTTTTGTAGGCCCTGTCCGGGCACAGGGGAGCCCAGGAGGCCTAGGAGCTGCTCCCTTCTCTGCGGACGGCACCCAGCTACGTCCTGTGTGTCTCCCTCCATCAGTAAACAGGCCTCAGGCAAGCCCTCCCCTACAGATTCTTGATCATCATCTTTCTGCCTCCCTCGGCACAGGTCAAGCTCTCCTGTCTTTCCTTCATACCATCCAGAACTGAAAAAGATGTTCATAGCAGCCTCCTTCACAATAGACAAAACATGGAAACCAGCCAAATGTCCGTCAGCTGATGACTGGAGAGACAAGACACAGTCTGTCCACACAGCGGAATATTATCTGGCCATGAATAGGAATGAACAACATGGGTGAACTTTGAAAATATGCTAAGTGAGCGAAGCCAGACACAAAAGGTCACGTATTGTATGATTCCGCTTACAGGAGTGGTCCAGAGAAGGCAGATTCATAGAGACAGAGAGTAGATCAGAAGTAGATCCCAGCCGGGGACTGGGAGGAGGGAAGAGGGGTGGGGAGTGACAGCTAATGAGTGTGGGTTCCTTTTGTGTGGCCCCTCTCTTGGTTATGCTCACCTTATCTCCCTGCTGGAGAGAACCACAGCACCCGGTGGTAAGTAGGTGTCAGTAAATGCCTGACCACGAATGAACACGAACCGGTACTCTTTCCCTTACCTTGCTGATCTCAGCTAGGATCCTGTTCTCCCTAACACTCTGCCTTATTTATGTCACTTAACTGCCCCCCCCATGACCCTTATCCCCATGACAAGAAGTTTTTAAAGGAGCTGGGGGGAGAGATGACAGAAAAAGATCTCTAGATCTGACCACATAAAAA